>NC_090835.1:79996866-80306588 GCF_028021215.1 Eschrichtius robustus
GGCGACTTGGAGGATCTCATAAACTGGGGACTCTGTGGCAGAGGAGAGCAACGACTTCTTCTACAAAAAAATATTTGCTTGCAAAAGTTGATAGAAAAAGGACTCCTTTAAATTTGTTTAAAAATTATTTATTTATATTTAGCTCCTGGAGAAAATACCAGAAGTGGTTAAATCATTGTGTGCATAATTTAGCAGCAAAACAAAAACACCCTGACTAGAATATCTAGCTGTTGCCTCACCCCTTGGTCACCCTAAATTTCCTAGGCGGTGGCACCAATGCCATGCCCTTACTGGTCATAATTAACTGAATAATTCTGAAGGTTATGTATATAGGCATTATAAGTATACCTGTGATACTGGAGGGAAGTAAGGGAGCAGTTTATTCCATATTCAGCAGTGTAGTGCCTTGGTTCGGTTTAGTGTCGTCTTGATTTAATTTAGCACAAGTATTAATTACTATAGTTTATCATTTAATATTAATTGTTTTCAAATGAACAAAATTATCCACATCAGTCAGGCTGCTGCTTTTGTTGTGTCTTTCCCATTATAGTGTCTTATGGGGTTTTTCAAATTGTTTTGTATTTTGGAATGGTAGAAATTACAGCGAGAGCTATATTATCCCAGAAAATATTCTATTGGTTTTATTTCATATATGAGAAGTGGTGGGAATGATGATCATCTGTTGTGAGTCTCCTATGGCAGCCTGTTTTGTATTGATTCCAATTAGTACAAATAGGTGAGATGTGTTCTCATTATAGTGGGAGCTACATGATTAAAGATTGTATAAAAGATCAGAACTTGAGTTATGTGCCAAAAAGTAAATTTCTCCAAGGAAAATAACAACAGCTACAATATTATTAAGTTTAACATGTGCAAGCAGTGCTCTGGTGCAGAGGTCAGCAAACTATGGCCCTTGGCCCTTCGGCCAAATTCCAGCCCACTGTTTTTGTCAATAAAGTTTTATTGGAACAACCATGCTCATTTGTTTACACATTTTCTATGGCTGCAAGAGAGACTGTCTTGCAGAGCCTAAATTAAGTACTTCCTGGTACATTACAGAAAATGTTTTCTAAAAGCTGTTGTACTGTTTTACATCTTAACAACTCTAGGGGATATACTTTGTCTCCTATGGGGAAACTGAGGCACAGAGAATTGATGCAACCTGCTCAAAATCCCACAGTCTGTCAGTGGAAGAGCTGGGATTTCCACTATCTTGCTGCCTTCAGAGCCTGTGCCTCTTACTGCTGTATTTTTTCTGGGTTTAGCTTTCCTCCTTCCCTCTTGCTTGCTTTAAAATCCCACTCTAGGTCTCATAATAATTGTACTTCCTTGTTTGATTTAGAAGTGGGGTGGAGAATTAAGAACTGTTTTCTAGTCCTTTTAATGGATTCAGGAGGTCTCAGACCAGGTGTATCAGGTCCTAACTCCATTTATATTCTACGGGAACCAGTTGTCTGGGGGTGTCTTGAGGTGATAGCAGGTGAGGATAAATTCAGGACACATTTCATGAGTGCTTCCTATATGGGAGGGTAGGCAAAAAATAATACATGTTCATTATAGGAAAAGAAGTCATGGTCTGGTGGAAAAACAGATGAGTAAATAGAGGATTTCAATTCATTGTGGGGAGTGTTAGGATAGAGGCTGCCCAGGGAGTTGCAAGAGCAGAGAAGGACTCTCCTAAACCATATTGATGTGGGAAGGGGATGGGACCCTGGGACATTCCTGGAAAAGGGAATCCCTGATAGTAGTCTGTCAGAATAAATTGCTTGGCCAGGGGGAGCAGTCTTCAAATCCAGAGAGAGCTTTGTGAGGAAGAGCACACTGTATGTCACGGTAAAGTGACATATGGAGGCTCTGAGGATTTGGGTAAAAGACCCGGAAGAGGTCATCAATTCATGAAGGTCTTTGAACATCGTGACATTGTGGCCAATAGCTTCCTTTATTTTCAGTTGACTGTGGGGAACTATGTAAGTGTTTTCAGTACATGCAGATTGTTTCCAGATTTCCATTTTGGGATCATATATTTGAGGGCAGAGTAGCCCTCATTCTTATCCAAATGTGGCACTTGGAGCTCCTCTATCAGAGTTGCCTGAGATGCTTGTTTAAAGTGGAAATCCTCAGGCCCCATTCCACACCTCCTACATCAGACTCTTTGTGGAGTGGTACCTATTTAAATCTGTGTGATGTTTAAATCTAGTGGTGTTTATTTATATCTGCATTTAAATAAACATCCCAGGTGGTTGTTACATGTTCCTCGGTTTGAGAAGGGTAGTTTTAAGAAGGAATAAGAGGGAATGCTAATCTAGGTGATATGGGTCTAAATAGGGGTACCGGGGCTTCAGAGGAAGAGATGGATGATAGATGTAGTTGGGAAATAAAAATTGGTAAGAGTTGGTGATTCATTGGCTGTGGGTAATGGGTAGTAAAGGAAAAGGAAATGCTCTTCCTGATTAACAAAACTCTGACTTAAGTTATTGAAATGAGATAGAGACTATTTTTCTCCCACCTAAAACTGTACCTCTTTCTGCCTTCTCCCCCAGGATAATTCAGATAGTTGCTCACTAATTTTGTGTTTTTTATTCTGTAAATGAACCAGAATGTCTAAAAATGACCACTCAGTTTAGTTCCCCAGAAACTCAAAACGATGTCCAGAGTGGTTGGTGGGAATGTATATTTATTCCAATGAAGGTCCCAATACATAATACAGTATATTTTTGAAATTGTCATGCCAAATGTGAGGGATGTGGAGCCTGGCAATAACAATTTAGTTAAACGAAGGAGTTTGTTCTGTGGGCAGACTGGCCATTAGGGAGCTGATGAAGACTTGTTTATGAACCAACGTTATCATCGTTTTTTTTAATTTCTGGGAGAAAATGTTATTTAGTTGATAATTTGATCATCCCACATGTCTGTTAATCAGATTCCCCAAATGAAATGCTCAAACTTCACAAATCCACAAGCTAATCTGTCATAGATAATCCAGAAGTGTCATCCGAGGTCCCTCCCGTATATTTGAAGGAAACACTTCGAGGATACCGTTGGCTTTGGCTGTTCTGAATAGCACAAGCCCCTGTGTGTTGCCAGCAAAGCCCCAAGCAACAATCTGATTGGAAAGAATATTACTAAGGGAGTTGTCAGAACTAGTTTCTGCCCCTGGTTAGTTGTATGACCTTGGTCCAACACATGACTGGATAGTGATGTTAAATCAGATATGAATGTAAACCTCAAGGAGCTTGTTTTCTAACAGGAGGGGCAGAGTCAAGGGATGGATGGATAGACAGTTTGGCTTCAAGGAGGAAGTAGTTTGAGAAGAAACTTAGTATGGGTTAGGTTTTTGGGTATGGGAGGAGGTCGGGGGACTGGCCCCTGAGGGGCATGACCAGAGGATAGAAAACAGTTTGTATTGGATGGATCAAAGACTGTGTAGGAGTAAGTTAGGCTGTACAGGTGAGTAGGGGGCAGATCCTAGAGGGTCTTACAGGTTAGTCTGAGGAGGTTGCATTTCATTCTAGGCAATGTATCTCAGGAGTAGAAGACAAGGACAGGAGTTGGGAGGCTAGGCAAGTGGAACAGAGAAGAAGGGAGTCCTGAACTAGAATAGTGACCATTAGAATGTTCAGGAAGGGAACAGGATGAGATGCATCTGGAAAGCTTGAATCTGCAGGACCACTTACATGTGGGAAAAGGAAAAAGAAATTCATGGGAGAAGCTGTCCTCAATGACAATGTCCATCCCCACCCCTGTCCTTCTGGTGTGTGCGTGTGTGCGTGTGTGTTTATGTGTGAATGTGTGGTATGATTAGGGTCTGGATTTAGTTTTAGAATCTCCCACTGACCTGGTGGTATGCTTCTCCCCGAAACTCAATTTTTCCTTCTCTACAATGGGAATAACATACTTACTGGCTCTGAAGAGTGCATCTAAATTGCTCACATGGTGTCTGGCACATACAGAGATGTTAGCTTACAAATGTTGGTTCTCTGACTCCCGCCCCCACCCTATTTACCCTATTAGGAGAAAAGTAATTTACAAGGAATATCAGAATAATGATGCACCCTAGGAACATTGAAGTCAACTAGCTGAATCGTCCCATTCTACGATAATGGCAGAGTTACCAACTACAGCATGCTGGAGACCCACACTTTCAACATCCTCCCCTGCACACCTTAATCTAGTAAATTAGGGACT
This sequence comes from Eschrichtius robustus, assembly GCF_028021215.1. Lineage (NCBI taxonomy): Eukaryota > Metazoa > Chordata > Mammalia > Artiodactyla > Eschrichtiidae > Eschrichtius > Eschrichtius robustus. Next base: position 80,001,052 of record NC_090835.1, read on the forward strand.
GACATTCTAATGAATTGGGCTTTTGAGAGCTCATCTGGACCCAGAGCTGATTCAAGGAGGTCAGTCTGTGTTTCCTTCTGGGTCAGCTTCACTCTCCATCTGTAATTGGACTTGTTCTTTTACAGAAGAGGTGCTGGGCAGACATGAGAGTGCATTGGTGAAAATATATTTTAGAACTGACAAAGCAACGCGTAGGGGTCTTCTGCTGATGGGAAGGGTCGCCAGGTTAGGGAGGCAGGTTTGGTCCTGATGCCTTTACCGTAGTATCTGAGTACCTCCCTGGGGTTTTTTTCCAGGTCAAGTCCAGTTTCCATGAGGATAGTGTGGGCTTCCTGTGCTCAGAGGTTCCGTCATGACAGTTAATGTGGAGGTCATTGCAGATGCAGGTTGCCAGATGTGGGTCTCATGTGTGCAGGAACTGCCTAATTCTCACAATCGAATTACTTCCTCCTCTTTTTTTCTTTTCTTTTTTTCCACCTTAAGGATCTTGGGAACGTCCCCTATTAGAAGTCTTTAGCGAATAAGAAGTCAAACCAGGGCAACCTGAATCAATTTTTTTTTTTTTGAGAAGAGGAGAACAGACACCTATTATTCTTATAACTCAATAGAATTGTTTTTTAATTTATTCTTTTTTAATTTGAACTGTACAATAGGAACAAAATAAGAAGAGTCTACCTTAATTTCAAAGGTAACCCTTAGTTGAAAAAGAAAGTCACAATGCTTGACCAGAGGGAGAGTGGAGATAGGAAATTTAGAGGCTGGAAACAAACTTAAGTATCTTATAAATTTTGAGTGGATTGTAAACACATAAGAGATGAATAAGAAGGCCCTGCTTGGAGACTGAAATGGTCTAGTTGGGAAATGACTAATGCATGAACACAAATCTTGGTGACAGGTTGGTTAGCTATCTGAGAACTTTCTAAAGATTAAATGAACAATAATAGAATTCTGTTAATGCCCTAAAATGAGTTTAAATCATTAAATACATGATGCAAATATGCAAGTACCTTTAATTGGGCATAATTAAAAATAATGAGGTATGTTTAAAATAATGACATTTAGAGCAAGAGAGCAGTTAGGGAGAATTTGTCCAAAAAGCCAACAAGTGATAGTAGTGTGGTGATTTCATTGTTATCAGTAGAGAGAATTCTGTTCATATAATAAATTGGGCACTTTAGCAAGTGAAATAGATTCTAGGTCAACTGCACATCCTTTCCCTGGCAGCTGGACACCTTGGCATTCCCAAAAGACAGCTTTAGTTAAAATGAAAAATGTACACGACCCTTCAAGTCAAGCCTATTTCTTACTGCATCAGGTCAATTGAATGTTCGGCATATTCAATTCTCTGTAATCCAGCAGCTGATTCTATTTTTCCTTCTGCTAAAGTAGGGTTGGTTAATTTTGGCTGTAATAGTGTATCTTGTAGGCATATGAGAGAAAAAATTAAGCTAATTGCGTTCTCCTTGACTACTGTCTCCATGGGTGACCTCTTCAGGTTCTTTCAGGTGTGTGAAGAGTTTCATCTCCAAGTTAGTGAGAGAAGCAGATAATTTACCTTTGCACGAATGGGTCTGTGAACCTCAGAAGATTAGCCATTCCTCTTGGATTTTGGTGTGTGTGTGTGTGTGTGTGTGTGTGTGTGTGTGTGTGTGTTTGTGTGTGTGTTTCTGGTTTGCTTAATATCTTTTCAAAAAGAATTTTGGCATTTTGGAAAAAAGAAATTTTTATGGAATTTTTCAAACATATACAAAAGAGAAAGAATAGTACAATGAATTCCAATATAGCCATCATCCAGTTTCAACAATGATCAACACATAGCTTATCTTATTCCATGTTTACCCTCATCCATTACCTCCCTCTCACTCTTCCCCCATTATTTTGAAGCAAATAACATCCTGGGACTTCACCACAATTTTATGAATATCTGATTTGTGAGAACAAGATTTCCCAAACTATGATCCACGAAAGCCCTGTCCTGAAAAGCTACTGCAAAAATAAAGGGTTTTAATCTTCAAATACTCTGGGCAAATGCTAGACACCATCTCTCCTTTTTGAAGAGGTTCCCTGTACATTAACATATTAATGGTTCTGAGAAACCTGCGTGTAAGAAATTTAAACCAATATCTTCCAAACTTAATTGAGTCTAGAACTCTTTATTTCCAGCAGATCCTATTTATATCAAGTGGAAGAAATGTTAAGAGAAAATATTTACAACATTTACTAGGCACTCACTATTTGCCAAGTTTTCTATAAAACATTTTTATATGCATTGCCTTATTTAATCCTTATAATAATCCTTTGAGATGGGATTTCCAGATGAATATATTGCCCTGTTTTCAGATGAAGAAATTGAAGCTCAGAAGTATGAAATAACTTGATGAAGGTCACACAGTAGGTAAGAGACAGGGGCAGGATCTACCTCCAGAGGTGTGTGACCCCCTGGAACCTGAGCTCTCATCCACCATGCTGTACATTTGGAGAGGAGGGGTTAGCGATATCTGATGACATGAGCATCCTCTAGTGGCTTTGATATCCTCTTGTTTTCTTATAGTGGCAAGGGAAACAAAGGGACAGCAAAGCACACTTGGTCAGAGTCACTAGGCTAAGGAGTTTGTTTAATAATACTATTTTCTATTTCCATTGTGCTTTGTACTTTCTAGATTATTAGCAATGCCTTATGAAAAGGGTAGGATGAGTGTTATTCCTATTCAGCTGATAAGGCACAGCAAAGGTACGTGTCTTGACCAAGGTCAAAAGTTTGTTACAGCCCTGGAATTAGAACCGTAATATTTACGTCCATTGCATTTTCTTTTGACTGCCCCTGACTCCTGGCTTGTTCTGGTTGATGTGAACTGTGGAAGCAAAGAAAAGGGAGGTTTGTGGGGAGACTGACTTACTTCAGAATTACTTGATAGTGGAGAGTCCACAAGCGGTAATGTTCTTTTCAGAAATATTCTAGAGGCAAGCTCTGGTGCTTTCCTTAACAGCCATATCATGTTTTTCATGTTTTAGGGTAGGAAAGGATAAATCTAAAGATTTCATTGTTTTAGGACAACCTATGACTCCCATCATGTCCCTTTGCTCCTTTAGACCAGGAAAAATTCCACCAGTGCTCATCATGAAACCTGCCCACATCCAACCTCAAACTGCTGGAGAGTTGGAAGAGCAGCTCTTTGTTACCTATCTCACTTTCCTCTGTCAAGGTCAGAGTATTGTCTTCTAGAGTACACGTTTGGTAAATTCTCCCCTGAGTGTAAAATCATGCGGAACAGTTTTAGAATTATGCAACTATTTTCAAATGTATCACGGGAAGCAGAACAGTTGTATCATATCTACACAGAATTAAGCGCCAGCATTATTAGAGCTTTACTGAGGCAAACTAAAACACTTCTGATTAACTGGGCATTTATTTTGGCTGAGACACACTTGCATGGAGATAGGGAACATTCGGATGTATGCTGCTAATAATGAACATTATCACTTCGTTAAAGTAGGTCAAAGTAAGCAAGTGTGATAGGTTTTTTCCCCCACATGCTATAATTACCAAGGGCAATTCAGTAGGTTTTAGTCCTGTATATAGCTAGGCCATAATAGTATATAATAAGCAATCATTCATTGCAGGTGATTAAAATACATGTCTCCAGACAGATTAAAAGAGGAGAGATAGAGGGTAAAGCATCATGATCTCATTATGTATTATATTCTCCTCTCATAATTAAGGAAGGTATAAATTTAAAACTTATTAAAAATGTGGAGGCACCATGATATAACAAGAAGAGCATTGGTCCTTGGGTTAGACAATCAGAGTTAAGGAATCAGTTCTTATACTTTTGACAACATGGCCTTGAGAAAATCATTTAATTTCTTTGAGCCTTGGTTTGCTTATTTGGAAATGAAGATAATAATTATTTGGGGATCAAATAATATGATATAGGTATGTACAGTCCTAGAAATTTGTTATTAATAATAATAATTTTTAAATGTGAGTGATAAAGCCAGACTAGAAAGGCAGCAACAAATGACAACAGGGTCCCCTGTAAGACGTGGTGTATCTGGGCGTGCAAACCTGAAACTTATGTCTCTGAAACAGGAGTGCATAAGGCTGTCTCCAAGTTCACTGATGAGAGGAGGGTCAGCTAGCTCAAGAGCAATGAGCCAGAGAAAACCAAAAGAGCCAGTCACACACTAAGTATCAACCTTAGAAATGCAGTACATACTGATTTGGGGATCTGTGACACTAAGAAGAAAGAAAGGTGTTTTTTTTTTTTCTGGCCTGGTCACTTTGTTCCTGGTTCCTGGTTCTAAGTTTCTAAGTATGTGTAGATAAATGGTTATTGTGGTAAGAGAGTGTAAATCCTGTTTATTTTTTTGGTTGGTTTAATTAGGTTGTGATTGTCCAGAATGAAAAATGTCTATTCCATGAACCCAGGGAGCTATTGCTCATACCAAACTTTCAAATCCATGAAAGCTTTCACTTGCCCTAGGAAGTCAGGCAACTTATCCATGTTTCATTCTCGGAGGTTTTAAAACTCAGAGAGCCCCAAAGGCCCTTCCCAGAAAACACAGAAAGCTGGTGATAGAGCTAGAGAAGCCTTCATGAATCAGAACTTTTCCACCTGCCTTATCTACTGGAAGTTAGATGGGTGTTTTGTAAAGTATCCTGAGCATGGCTGTTACTCTACAAAAAGAATATCATTAAGGAAAAGAGAAACCTTAAAACATAGCTAAGGTAGGTAGAAGTGTCTGGCATATGCTGGGGGTAACTTTCAGAGGAATCTGTGGCAATCTGGTAAAAAGAAATTAGAAAGTCTGCAGTAATTACATCCTAAATAAGAAGGTGGGCTGTATAATCTCCCCAAATGAAAAAGGAAATAAATTCCAGTTATTTTTCAGACAAGCCTTGGGTAGATTACAAACAGTTTGAGTGGCAGGTTGAATTGTTGGGGGAAAATGATTTCCTCTGTAATTAAGTTTGTCTCTTATGTTATAAATGTCAAATGAGAGAAAAAATATTGAAAGATTTCAGTTCATCCTAAAGAGACTACAAAATAATACTAAGAAGAATTTTTAAAAGTTTTTTACTTGATGTTTGCAAATTTAAATAGTAATACAATCTCACTGGAACAATTGGAACAATATCACACAAAGATGTATAAAATCAAAGATGATCGATCACCTTCCCTGCGAAGTCATCTCAGTGTAAATAGTGTGATGTGTATCCTACTCACACACCTGAGAAAACATGTAAAAAGTGGCAAATTTTTAGATAAAACCAGAGAATTTCAAAGTGCTTGAGACTTTTCAGCAAGATCAGAGACAACCACAAGTACCTTCTTTGGGTTGAATCAATGTAGGAGAAGCTAGACTGAAGGCTTTGGGGCTAGAGTCAGGCAGGGGTCAAAAAAGGGAACCAAGAGAAGCAGACCCAGAATAATTTATTTCTCGAAAATTATCCCTGAACTGAGATGCTAGACAATCAAACTTCTTCCCTCAAACCTTACTCCTCGTTTCCTTAACCAAGTGTCACAGAAAGAAGTATATGGTGACATGGTAATCACATATCCTTAGAACAGGTGTTATCACCAATGTGTATTTAATATGCATCTTTGTGGGCATGGTTGTAAGGTGCAAAGGTTAGAAAATCAAGCTAGAGAAATGACCCAGACTTTCAGGGCACAGAAAGAGAAATCAAGGATCTAGAGGCAGATGAACAAGTAAATCAAGTAGCAGAATGAATCAAGGACTTAATACATTTGTGGGAGGGTGAGGGAGGAAGATCTGGAGCAGGTGCACATTTGGATAAGATGCGCTTGGAGAGGAATAGCTGCCTTCATTCCAGAGGCAGCTACCTCTGTCTAGTGAATATGATACAGGAAAGTGTTGGAATGAAAGATAATAGTGTTCTCATGCAGAGATAAAACTTTAATCTGAATCCACTGGAGCATAATCCTACTCTGCCTGGGTTATCTCTTTGGGGCTTTTGACTTGCAGTATGCTATCCAAATTGTAAGATGACAAATAGCATTATAGCTACACAATGTATCTGTGCATCCATGGGAGAATGAGGAAATAACTTTTCTTTCTTTCTTTCTTTTCTTTCTTTCTCTCTCTCTCTTTCTCTTTCTTTCTTTCTTTCTTTCTTTCTTTCTTTCTTTCTTTCTTTCTTTCTTTCTTTCTTTCTTTCTTTTTCTTCTTTCTTTCTTTCTTTCTTCTTTCTTTCTTTCTCTTTCTTTCTTCCATTCATTCATCTATTTATGTGATCATATACATGCATGTATATATGTCTTTATATAAACATAAGTATCCCTGCATACAATAGGCCAATCTCTCAATCAAAAAATTTGTAAAAAATTGTGATGAGTAATAATTGCATTATTTATGGAATTCTTTGAAATGGAAAAAATTGCATATTTCTTGCTCTTGTGGCAATTGGTTTCATTTACCGAAAGCTTAGCAGTAATTTCTTAACTTGGAAATTTTACACATTTCTTAGTGGGACACAATACAGTAGGCTGTTCTGGTTGTAAGTTCAACTGGGTTAGGGCAGTACCCTTTGGAACTTTCTCTTTCTCATTGGGTTTTCATCTTTAGGATCTATCTGAAGTTACCAAAGGCAAGCGTTAAAGTTGATGCTTTGTAAAAAAAAGTCAAACAACTCTCCATCTCCACCCCAGTGTCCATTGCTGAGACATGTGTGAATAAATAGATAAATGAGAGTCTGGGCTCAGAGAGTATGGCTCAGAGATTGTAGACTGTCCATATAGTTGTGCCTTCTGTGAATAGGTTTGAAGAGCAGTTGAATAGATGCTAAAAACAATGGATTTTCCCCTCAAAAATGTTATTGTCTATACAGAGCAGGTACAAATGTTCTAGTACTCATGAATTGGATAGAATGAGTCCTGGTAATAATGGGAATTGTGACAAGGAATATGAAGCTATCCTCTGGGGCCAAGAAACCCTTCACCTGTTCACAGAGCTTCAGAGAAAAAAATGACAGGTCCTAATACATATTTTGAAATTCTGAAAAAAATTTAGTCTGTTCTGTGTATTTGTTTTTTAAGCTTGAGAAAATAGATGACCAAGGCCAGCTGAAGTGTTATTGTTGAAGTTTAATCATCAGTATGCAACATATGTTGTTAAGTACTCACTTTGCAATCTTCACAGATGATTAAAAAACAGTGACCCAAAGATGTTTAAAAAAAAAAAAAGAAACAAATACAAACCAGTGACCCAAGATGGAAAGGGCATCCTTAGCAGTGGGAAGGCAATGAGTAGCTTAAGCTTTTTATCTATTGTGATAGCAATTGAGCTTCTTGCTAATTTATTGTTGTAAAAATGTCTTTGAAGCCACCAATTACTGCTTCCTGTAGATGGTTAGAATTTTGACTCTTATTTGGGAAACTTCTAGAAGCATAATTTGCCAAATTCACTTGTACAAAGCATTTGTAAGTACTCTCTGTGAGAATATTCAGAAGATGTTTAGTTTCCTATTTGTTTGCTCTCTCCCAGTTGTGTGTTCAACTAAAGGGCACATTTGGCTACTGCACTGGGGAAAGATGGATTAGTTCTTCTCATCTCTGTCAGTTTCTCTGTATCCGCACATTTAAAATAATTTCTCTCTCTTTTCAAGCCACAGCTGTGTTATTGAAGTGCGATTATTCAATAAAGAAAATATGCTGCACTGATGTTCTGAATTATATTGGTTTTGTTCGCATTGTTTATTTTAAATCTAAAGATTCAGTGGCACAGTGGGTAATAAATGAGAGGCTTTGACAGAACTAAGAAAAGCTTACATTAAAGGGACCAGCCAAATTGTACAATTTGGTAACTCTCTATCTGCCCGTTATGGTGATTTGTGTAGACTCTTCTAAAACTTCAAGATTTAGGTTAAAATGCTCACTGGTTAGGAATATTTCTTAACATTTGATAGTACTGGTTGTTATCCAAGCAACTCAAAATATCCCTGGGAGTTATATCACCGATTTCCTTGTCTAAACAAAAGTAAGTCCCCCAAGGTCACCCTTTAAAAAGTGGAACAACCAATAAATATTCTGTTGTGACCTTTATGCCTTCATCTTAGAAGACAGCACTGTCTAGTCAGAAAAGCTGGTTTTCCCACTGACTATAAGTAGAACAGTCATCACTTATTGCACCAGGGGCCCCAGAAATGTAGAGAGACATGCTATCCAAGAAACCCAACGCCACAGCAAACGTCTCAATCCTGTATTATGACCATTTAAGAAAGAAACAAAAACATGGGAGAGAATAGTGAAGAAAAATTTTTAAAAAGTATTAATAGATGCATGAGAGTGTGTGTGTGTGTGTGTGTACGTGTGCACATGTGTGTTTGTTAGTCCCACAAATTAAAGGGACTAACACAGACAGACATGAATCAGCTCTCATGTAGTGATAGCCACATTTTAAAACCTTTTAAAATATTGTTCCTGATATGTTTTATTAAAACAAAGGCCATGCTACTCTGTAGTAATGACACACACCACACACACCCGAAACCCCAAACAAACCAAAAAAACAAAACCCCCCTAATCTCAGTAGTTTCACACAATAAAAATGTATTGCCTGTTCTTGTTGCAATTCAATGCCATTGGGCAGATGGATTCTGCTCCATGCCGTCCTTCAGGGTCAGTGTCCTTCACAGCTGTCCTGTGACATCGCCATCTTCAACATATGGTCTCCAAGGTCACAGCGAAAGCAGAAGATGAGAGTGGATACGCTAGCGGGGAGATTTTATGGATCATGCCAGGAAGTGCAATGCGTCACTTCCCCCCCCACTTTCTATTGGTCAGAACTGAGTCATATGGTCCAACCCACCTGCAACAAGGTGTGGGAAAATGAGTCTTCCTATGTGCCCAAGAGGAAGATGAAATGGTTTTGTTGAACACATGACACAAGTGGGGGTGGTCGTTTGGTTTTATTTGTTGGCACCAGTGAAGATATCAACCCTGAATACTAGTGCAAGTCTTTTTAAGTCCTTGGTAAGAGATAGTGGGGGGATAAATAATATTATCCATGATGTCGGCCTGTAGATACATCATTCACTTGTTTCACAATGTTTCCCTTAACATCTAAATAGAAACTACAAATAACAGTGGTTCACACAAGTCAGAAGTTTATTTCTCTGGAAGGTGGTTGGGTGGTGTTACGGGATTAGTGCTTATCGGGGACTCAGGCTCCCTCTACCTTGTTGCTCTGCCAGTCTCAGTGACCCACATGGCTGTTCCAGATCCTCCCATCGCTTTCACATCCAGAGAGAAGGAAGCAGGAAAGGAGAAGGGAGCATGTCCACTCTAAGGATACAACTTGGAAGTCCTACATATCATTTTTTTCACAATTCTTTAGCCAGGACTTAGTCATATGGCAACCTCTAATTACAACAAAGATTAAGAAAAAAGTGGCCTTTATTCTGTTGGGGGGTGGGTAGGGGGTATATTCCCCCATGGCTAAAACATGCAGTCTAATCACTATGAGAGAAAAGGAGAGAATGGGGGCAAATAGCAGTCTCTGCCAAAGCTCACCTCTCTGCCACCCAAATGCCAGTTTGCACCCTTCATTTCACAGATAGAAGACACTCCACCACCTGTCCCCACCTCCACCAAGGAAGAAGACCCTGAAGTCCCACCTGGTTAATGCCTTGGAAGAGCCCAGAAGCTCTGGGTGATTGGGAATTCTTTCCACCAGGTTTGGGTGAGGCTTCTGTGGTCCAGTGACCGCCCCTCACTCCCAACCCCACACAATAGGCTATGGTGGGGGTATGAACTGAATAACCACCATAAAAGCTCTCATTTGGAAAAGCGTGGGATGGGAAATACTGCATCACAGAGCCATAGTATTTATCAAATCCAACCTGGCAGGCATTTTGAAGCTTCTCTGCCCGGCAGTGGAGTAAATTCATTGATTAGCTCCATCTAGTAGCTTCTAATTCTTCCCACTGGAAGGAGTCCCTTGTCATTTCACTTCTATGACCTCTGGCTTTGCCCAAGGGAATCCTTTTTTGCCTTTTATTGTCTATGACTCAATCTGAAGTGGGCACTGGAGAGTGTGCCCTTCCTGAAGGCTGCAGAGGGTTCTCAGCCTGCTTCCTGTTGGTGCAGGTTTGGGAGTTTGGGGTTATTTTAGGGATCAAAATCTCATTCTTTTGAAAGTGAGTCTTGCATGGGTTGTTTTGAGGTATTGGCACTTTATTCTTATGGTAATGGGGAACCGCTAAAGGCTTAGAGGGTCAGATTTCTCTTGCATAAAAGTCATTGCCTATATATCCGGAGAAAACCATAATTTGAAAGGATGCATGCACCCCGATGTTCACTGCAGCACTATTTACAATGGCCAGGACATGGAAGCAACCCAAATGTCCATCGACAGAGGAATGGATAAAGAAGATGTGGTACATATATACAATGGAATATTACTCAGCCATAAAAAGGAAAGAAATAATGCCATTTGAAGCAACATGGATGGACCTAGAGATTGTCATACAGAGTGAAGTAAGTCAGAAAGAGAAAGACAAAATCATATAATATTGTTTACATGTGGAATCTAGAAAAATGGTACAGATAAACTTATTTGCAAAGCAGAAATAGAGTCACAGATGTAGAAAGCAAACTGATGGTTACCAAGGGGGGAATGGGGGGTGGGATGAATTGAGAGACTGGGATTGACATATATACACTACTATATATAAAACAGATAACTAAGGAGAACCTACTGTATAGCCCAGGAAACTCTACTCAATGCTCTGTGGTGACTTAAATGGGAAGGGAATCTAAAAAAGAGTGGATATACGTATACGTATAACTGATTCACTTTGCTGTACAGCAAAAACTAACACAACATTGTAAAGCAACTATACTTCAATAAAAATTAATAAAAAAATAAAGTTCATTGCCTAGAGCAGTGCCAGGAGAAGGGTGGTGGTATTGGAGATGGGGGTGAAAGGGTAGGTGTGGGACATATTTAAAAAAATATGAGGGGACTAGGGGGCTGACTAGATGTGCCGAAAAAGGACAGAATAGAGTCAATGACTCTCAAACATTATCTTTGGTGACAAACTAAATAGGTGAGTTTGAAGTGGGGCTGATTGGTGTGGAGTGTGGAGGATTCAGATGATCAGAAACATTGAGCTCTCCATGCAGGGAACTTTGACAGACTTGACAAATCCTAACTGAAAATACTCGTTTTTTTTTTTTTTTTTTTTTTTTTTTTTAATTTAGAACTATCTGTGGTCAATAAAATTGCCACCTTCTTGGTTTTCTTTTAATTATTAAATGTAGGTCATATGGATTTCATATGATTTGAAGATCAAGTTGAAGGTGAAATATAACAGCAAGCTTCCTTTATAAAAAGATCTAAGCATTTTCCCTCTTTCCTCCCACATCCCATCTAAAGATTCAGTGATGGGGAAATTTCTTTATCTCACTAGGCAAAGTGACAGGGGATGTCTCATGAAAATCTATTTACAGTACTACATTTTCAGTCCCATCACCGCAAAGCAGCAGTACATGTCCTCTGGAGGATTTCACACATTAGTAATTCATTATGTCCCCAGTTCCTCTTGGTGTGAAATTCCTCTCATTAAGAAGAGATGACAGAGGCAAGAGAATGATGTAATTCTCTTCTCCTCCCCTCTAAACAAGTCATACTTAATATTTCTTCAAGGTCAAGTTAAATTGAAAATAGAATAGGGTGATAGTTCCTTAGATTTGTACTAATAACTGGGTGTTCTCAGCAGAAGCCTTTTGGCAGGAGAGCAAAGTTAACTTATCAAAATGATTAAGTAAGCAAAATTGCCTGCCAGGTAGGAGATCCAAAAGTTTCAGGGCCCGTCACAATCAGATTGCTGTTTCTTTTCCTCTAATAAGAATGAACTTGATGCTGGCATAGCAATACCTTTGAAAGTACGATCTCAGATGCAGAACAATGTTCTTCCTAGGATTTTGTTTGTAATTTTATTTTAGGTGTTACCTTCCAACTGGCTTTAGAACATGTTAGAAAAATAAGAGGCCAATGCTCTTCATCCTGGTGGCGTTTGTTTAGGTGACACCTTGCAGCATATATTTGAAAGCCCAAGTGGCTCCTCCATTAACTTTCCTCAACTAACCCTTCAATCATTCTAGTCACCTGCTGTGATCTGTTATTCAAAGCCTTGAAGGTCTGGAAAACTGATCTTGGTTGCCTGTGGATTCAAGAGTATGTACGTATATTCACTTTAAGTCATAGGTGTCAAACTGAGGCTCGTATTTTCACAACTGGTACTGACTCTCAAATAGCATAGCATGGTTAAGAGGATAGGTGTCAGCTCTGGATTCTAGCCCCAGATTCACCCCTTCCTAGTTGTGTGGTCTTGGGCAAGTTACTTAACCTCTCTGAATCTCAATTTCTTAACTAAGAAAATGGAGATAGGAGGAGTATTTACCTAATGAGATATTATTCAGCCATAAAAATAAGGAAATCCTACCATTTGTGACAACATGGATGAAACTTGAAGGTATACTAGGTGAAATAAGTCAGACAAAGAAAGACAAATACTGTATGATCTCATGTACACGAGGAATCTAAAACAACAACAACAACAAAAAGCCCTAAAACACCAAACTCATAGAAAAAGAGATCAGACTTGTGATTACCAGAGGCAGGGTATATGGGGAAGGGAGAACTGGATGAAGGTGGTCAAAAGGTATGAACTTTGAGTTATAAGAGAAATAAGTACTAGGGATATAATGCACAACATGATGACTACAGTTACCATGGCTGTATGCTATAGAGGAAAGTTGTTAAGAGAGTGGATACTAAGAGTTTCTATATGAGATGCTGGATGTTAACTGAAACTATTGTGGTAATTATTTCGTAATATATGTAAATCACACCATCATGCTGTACACCTTAAACGTATACAGTGATATAATTATTTCTCAACAAAACTGGAAAAAGAGTAGTATTTACCTCATGGCCTGTTTGTGAAGATTAAATGAGATGAGATGTTTCATCCAGTGGTTGGCACATAGTGAGCTCTAAATGGGAGGTGGTTAATTTTAATTTAATCATGAACTACAGAGAAAAGTGAAAGGAGATTCTCATGCTTTGAAAGAAATATTTGAAAACTTTCTTCTGCCTTTATAGCCCCTGATTGTTTTATAATTTGGAACCAAATATCCAAATACAGCATCAAACTCTATTAATGCATTAATAGAAAATGTATATCTAACATGCACCCCGATGTTCATAGCAGAATTATTTACAATAGCCAGGACATGGAAGCAACCTAAATGTCCATCGACAGATGAATGGATAAAGAAGATGTGGTACATATATACAGTGGAATGCTACTCAGCTGTAAAAAGAATGACATGTTGCCATTTGCAGCAACATGGATGGACTTAGAGATTATCATACTAAGTGAAGTAAGTCAGACAGAGAAAGACAAATACTATATGATATCAATTATATATGGAATATAAAAAATAATGCAAATGAATTTATTTACAAAACAGAAACAGACTCACAGACATAGAAAACACTTATGGTTACCAAAGGGGAAAAGGAGGGGAGAGATAAATTAGGAGTTTGGGATTAACAGATACACACTATTATATATAAAATAGATAAACAAGGATTTACTGTATAGCACAGGGAAGTATATTCAATATGCTGTGATAAGCTATAAGGGAAAAGAATCTGAAAAAATATAATGGAATCACTTTGCTATATACCTGAAAGTACAACAATATTGTAAATCAACTATATTTCAATAAAAAAATATACACACCAAGTGTAGCCCTTTTGGACTAGATTAATACACTTGGATCTAACTCATTCTCTTAAATATTAGCTCTATGCTCCATAGAATCATATACAATAAATATATATTCTTTTATGGTTAGAAAAAGAAAATGCCTATCTAAAGAGAAATAACTGAAAAGAGGGAATATGGATGAAAAAAATGATGTGTGAAAGGGAACTCTCCTGGTAGATGTTAGGATGTCAAAGAGTGCACAGGGATGAGCCTTTTTGGCTTTGAAGCTCTGAACAAATTTGATCTGGAAATCAGATCCAGAGAAAAGGTGAGACTGATAAAAGAGAGCATTATTGCAAGATACTGAGAGGAAATAGCCACGTGTAAGAGGGCCCCAGAGTTTAACATTCATAAGAAGTGATAACGAAGGGAAATACTTGAGATTAGTGTATCTGGAATGTTCTCTTCTCTCTCTGTACTAATTTCACCCCATTTTCCAGTGCCGGGTGAGTTTCCACATCACACACAAACCCTCACTCAGTAGATACCAAAGCTTTCCCTGCCTGCTCTTCCCCCTGAAGTTCCACAGCCCTTGGACATTTGAGATTTAACTCGACACTTTATTCTGGAGTAACATTTGTGTCAGGCTGTTTTGAACTGGGTGACGGGGGTGTCCGTATTTGATCCTCTGCCATGCCTCATGGGCTTGGGCATATAAATATTTCCCAGCACTTTCATTTAACTTTCACATCTCTCTGTGTGGAGTGGGGTGCATATATTCAACCCACTCCCCACAGAAGCCACTCAGGCTCCAGGGGATTAAGTGATCTGGGAAGGTCACACATCTATGCCTCCTTGTTATCTGTGATTGACTGAAAGCTCATCTCACACTACTCTGTACAACCCCTAAACTCACCCAGTCCCAGCTTCCTCTCTCCACTGGTCTGCGATGTGCTGAGTTGTCTTTATATTCAAATGGTTCTCTGAAACACATCCTTGCCTTTCCTTTAACCTGATTCTTCTGTGAGGATAGGGTTTCTCTCATTCCTCTCTCAAACAAGGACTCAGTCTCTCTCTCTCACATCTCGTAAACCTCAAGGCCAGAAAGTGATGCAAGTGTATCCCTGACTCTGAAACGCTGCTTCCAGGCCATTTCTCTTTTTTCCTACATCAGAACAAATAAACAAGCGAAAACAAAGAAACAAAGACCCAGCTCCTTGGAACCTCAGTGCGTTCAACTATGTTATCATCATTCTTATCCTTGCTGCTGACTACTGGCCTCCTGCTCTCTCCTTTCTTTCCCTGAAGAGAAGAAACTCCTTCTCTGGCTCTTTATCTCCCTCTCCACCTCTAGTCCTGTCATCATTTATGATAATTGTACGATCCACCTAAATGAACCAGTCCATACCTTTATCTATCAGTTCTTTAATATCTACACATTGGATAATCTTTTCCTCCTTCCCATTTCCCAATCCTTGGCATCAACACTTCTGAAATCCCCACTTTGGGCAGTGGAATAATCCCATGTTTCATAGCGGGACAAAGTTAGTTAATGGTAATCTGGCCTCGAAAGAGCTTTGTAGCTGGAGACCAAGGACTACAGTGATTTGTGTGAACTCAAGACTCAAGACCCAGTAGGAACTAAAACATCTCGGTGGATGCCAGAGAGATTTCCGTAAGTACTAAGTCACACCGCACATGTCCTGGTGCTATTTAAGCCCCAGCCCTTTCTAAGTTCCTCTCACACAGGACTCAAAACTAGTTTTAGGAATTCTAACCCCCATGCTTACTTTTAACTACAAAACTATAATAACTTTAATAGTACACATTTTGGATCAGAGACTTCTCTTTCTGATCTGCAGGGGAAGTTGTTAGTCGCTTTGGGGGACGGTGGTAGTCAAAAGAATTGGACTCAAGGTCTCTGGCTTGGTATTGTTTGCTTTTCAATCCTATTTCTTTCCTACTAATTTGCAGTGGGGTGGGCCAGTGTCTGTGTGACAGCTACAGAGTTGGGGGTTAATGGGCCGTTTCCATGTACCCAAGACAATTTATCAGTGGACCCCTGTGGAGGCTTAATAATTTATTTTAATATCTTGAAACACTACATAATCAAGAGCCTAGGGATTGTGCCTGGTATATCTAACTTACTCCTTTTTTTTCCATACAAGAGGACAGGGCTTTGTCAAGTAGGTCTTTGGAGGGTGTCCCACAGGAACCCTCCATCCTTCCCTCTTTCTGTGTTCTTCCCAGTCCTTATGGCTTCCCTACAGTGCTTTTTTTTTAATTCTTTCCCATCTGCTCCCAACTTCCTGTCTGTTCCTACACACCATGGCCTTGTTTTCCACTAGACAAAAGCCTCTCAACCCAGTCGGGGATCCTGCAAACTCAGGACTCATCTGTTTCAGCTCCAGTTGACCCCATGCTGGGAGAGGAAAGCTCTGATTCCTTGGAGAATGACCGGGTCTCGGTGAGTAATTCAACTCCTGTTTTTAGACCCACTCACAACACCAACTTTCATGTTCACTTCCCTTCAATCCTTGAACTTTTTAGAGCTCTGTGGTGAAAACTGGAGTGCGTTCTTTTTTTTTTTTTTTTAAATGTGTGTTTATTTATTTATTTATTTATCTATTTATTTATTTATGGCTGTGTTGGGTCTTCGTTTCTGTGCGAGGGCTTTCTCTAGTTGTGGCAAGCGGGGGCCACTCTTCATCGCGGTGCGCGCGCCTCTCACTATCGCGGCCTCTCTTGTTGCGGAGCACAAGCTCCAGACGCGCAGGCTCAGTAATTGTGGCTCACGGGCCCAGTTGCTCCGCGGCATGTGGGATCTTCCCAGACCAGGGCTCGAACCCGTGTTCCCTGCATTGGCAGGCAGATTCTCAACCACCGCGCCACCAGGGAAGCCCCTGGAGTGCGTTCTTATTAGTCGCCCACCTTACAGTCCTGGTTTTCCACCTCATTTGGTCTTCCAGATCAGCTATCAAATTTCCATCTGTTTTCAAGCTTCCAAAATTTTGTTGACATCTCCTATCTGCTGCTGTTTGTCTGGTCTTACTTGCCCTTATGCGTATATACCTTCTTTATTCCTTAAATGTTTTGTTTGTTTGATTTTTCGTTCCATGAGGAATAATGAATAAACCAGTAGGATAAACATGCCAGGCTTAATCTGAAGTGTGCTCTTCTATTGCCTCTGATCTTCTATATGAATTCATGCTTCATTGTAAAGCAGAATACATTGACTCAATATTCACTCCCTTTTGATTGTTTTGGTCAAGTGTTTAGTAAATTTACATGTAACTCCCTATCAGTGTTGGTTTAAATTATCTCTTTGTGATCATTCTCTTTCTTTTGGTTAAATGCTCAGGCTCTTAGCTGTTTTCTCTCTTTTCTGGCAATATGGCCTCTGAGTGCATGATGGGGAGAGAAGACTTTAGATTCATGCAGTTTCCTCTGGCTCCTCTTGGGTTTTTGCTATGGGGAGGTTGGTTTGGATTTATTCTGCACTGATTACTGAAGGCTGTGGTCCTGGCTGTTTGCTACCAATAATAACTTTTCTGGGTCATTTGGGCCTAATTCCCAGGTCTCATCAGACACTCGTTCCCTCAACGTCTCTTCATTCCATCCTCAAGGCACCCAGAAATCTTCTCTGTCTCCACATGCCCTGTGCAGGCTGTCAGGAACAAGAGATTTATTTCTCTAGTCACTTCTCTGAGCTACTCTCTTATGCTGCAGTGCTTCATATTGGCTTTGAGTCACTCATCCCAGAAAGCTCTTCCCAAGGTTCTCTTGGGAATGTTGAATGTTCAAAGCAGAACAGAAGGAAGCATCATTTGCTTTCAGTTTTCCCTAAGCCTTTATAAAATGCCTTTCCTAACTGGGATTTTGGCACAGAGAAGGGGAATTGGGACACATGTTTCCCATGATCTTCCTGTACGTCCCAGTTAGCCTAGAAAGAGCAGGCTTACCTTGCTTCTCACTTTCTGGCAGGGTATTTCCCCTCTGTCATAATTCTTTCTTGGGATCATTAAACTTTGTGGTTTTGCCTTGACGGTGAAAAATATTGACTTGAAACTATGAAAAAGCCCTTTCTTCTGCCAGTTTTGTCTCTGATGTAGGTGATGCAGAACAGGTTGTAACTATGGGTCACCAAAGTTAAAAAAAACAACAAACCCAAAACATATACCAAGTATATTATCCCTTTTAAAAAGGCTTAACTTGAATCAAAATACATCCTGAATTATTTGGGGAAGGAGAAGATTTTAAATAAGTGAAAATTAGTCCAGAAAACAAGAGAAGGCACAAACAATGGGGACAGCCAATTAAAAGATCCTCAATAATGGAAAGGAAATGGAAATCGTGTATGTTTTAGTTGTGTAAGTTCTATCACCTTGATAGTAGGCAGGTCACTTAACTTCTCTGAACCTAGTAATGCCGTTCATGAAACGTAAAAAGTTAGCTTGATAACTGCTAGAGTATTTTCCAATCCTGCTATTCTGCATTTTAGATTTAAATATTATAATGTCATGCTGTTCTGTAACAACTACCCAAAACTTAGTGGTTTAAAACAATAATTTACTTTTCTCAGGAATCTGCCACCTGGGCTTGGATCCACGAGGAAAGCTAATCTCAGCTCCAGCCAGAATCATCTGGGTTTGCTTGATGGGTGTAATGGAAAGATTAAGCTGAAAGAAAGGAAAATTCACACCAAATCTTTGTAATTATTTAACTCACTACTCATCACAACTGATAGAATAATATCAACTAGATACCTCAACTTCCATATTTCCACAAGATAGTGATAACTGAAGTTCAGCTTATGATTTCAAGATTCAGAAGAAAGATTGCTCTATAATTAGGACAGTGTTGATGCTAAATGAAGGCCATTGCCTCCCAACTTTTTGAAAATATAAGAAGAATTAACAAATTCAAGCAGTCATAAAGTTCAATATACCTGGTTTCCTCAGGGTTGAGGCTGAGATGAATAGAGAGGGGAAAACAGAAGGCAAATTGATTAGATGGATACAAGTTCAAAGATCAATAGATTTTCCAAGTAATGGGAATTTTTACAGGCCCTTTATCAAGAGTAGAAGAAATAATAATAGTAATAATGATAATAACTTATTCAACATTTATATGATGAATTCTATATTGAGAGTTTTACATTAATTATTTCAAGCAAACCTATGAACATAAATAAGAATGTTTGGAACAAATACTTGATGGATGAGTAAGTGAATAAAAAAATGGTAGTTAGTAATCTCTCAATATATATTTGTTGGATCAATACATTCACACTTTAAGGTATTAGGAAACCAAGGCAATGAAAGGTTAAATATCTCTCTCAAGGTCATGCTCAGGTGGGTGAGTGGCAGATGTAAGATTTGAAATGAATGGAGATATTTCAAATTCCAAACACCATGCATTTAATCCCCAAGCTATACCTCATAGTAACATACTGCAGTGAAATAAAAGAATAAAAATTGTAAATGTGAAAATGAGAAATACTGAAAACAAGAAAGTTTTGTCAAGCAAATTTTCAGTGTTACTCAGTAACAAATGATAAGGTAAACACACATTTCTTGTGAATGTTATTTATAACCCCCGATTGCCTTCTAAGGTGGGTGAGCCCTGGTAGCCAGAAGGTTCTTTTCGGGTCTGTGTTTCAGTGAGAGTTGGTGAATTTGGAGGATATAGCAAGAGATAAATCATTGCTCTCTATCAAAAAGAAGCAAAGGATTGAAAGACCTGAAAGAAGATCAGAGTTTGGGATGGGAACCCTCCTTAAGGAATGGCTGAGAAAGAAAACTCCAGGTGATCAATATTAACAGGACTTGAGAGAAGAGACATATTGCCCAGGATATCACAGGGTTATGTGCTAGGGAGGTTTGAGCGTAAAATGCCTTCACTTCCTTTTTTAAATCTCCCCTCAATACAATACTACTCACTGATGTTTTGGGTATGTGCAGATTTTTTTTCTTTTGAGGAATAAAAAGAAGTGCTGAGCCCTACTTAAAACTTGGCCTGAGTGAGAACAAAGAATACATTCAGGGGCAGCTGACATCCAGGTAATGCTTTGCTTTACTTTGAGTGACAGATGACGGCCCACTAGATTCTATCATAGCCTGAGGGAAATATCCTTCAGACCATACAATTTCCTTATCTTTGAATACAAGCTCACTGAAGAAAACTTTTGTTCCTGAGGTTGTGCTTTCTGCCAGGGGGCAAGGTAGGAGGTTGGGGATGTGATCAGTGTCATGGGCTCCACAAGATTTATCCTAACTAGACCCTGACTGCAGTCAATTTTCCAGACGTCCCTTGGGGAGAGTCAGAAACTCCATGTCTTCTGGTAAGAGTTTCTGTTTTTCTTTCCTTACAACTTTACTAGGAACTGTAGACAAAATCTATGCCTCAATCTCCTTTGGTACCTGAACCCTCTGCTGGGCTCCAGGGAGAACAATAGCAAATAAGACAAATAGGTCTCTCTCCTCACAGAATGTACGGTCTCGTCCAGAAATGTTTTCTATGAAGTCTTTCTAGTTGTTGTTGCTCGCCTCCAATCAGGTAGAATTGAACATTCTTTCCTTCGTGTTCTTCCAAACTTTGTACAGACTTCAACCAAATCATGTATTATTACACTTAGCACATTTGGAAACCATATTGGATGCCCCCTACTAAAATGTATGCTGCTTAGGGCAGAATGTTCTTATCTCCAGTGCTTATCCCAGAGCTTATTATGGAATAGGTGCTCAGTTAATAATTGATGAGTGTAGATGACTGAATGAAAGACCAGACAAACATTTCAGTATGGCAGCGCCACAGACCGGGAAATGAACGAGTGTCCTGGAAGCTGGCCTTGCTGTGGTTGTAACGTTGCTCCACATTCTACAGCCCACCTGTGGCCAGGAGAGGCTGCAGAGGGGCTGTGATGGAAACATTTGAAGTTGCATTATAGTGCTTTTTGGCCATGAAGCCTGTAATGCCATATGTACATCATCTGGTTAAATTGCCCTGAGAGAGAAAATTCCAGGTAGCAGAATGGAAGAAAGAAAAGAATATGGAGTTCTAGGTACATAGTTATTAAAAATCTATTTTTATTTGCGAAGAACAGGAGGTTCAGAGAAGTTAGGCCAACTGCCAATTATCCCATGGCTTGCAGATTGTAGAGTCAGGATACGCACAGAGGTCAGGAGACTCAGGAGGCCAACTTGCCTTCCAGAAAGCCAGCCCCATTATGGGCAAGGTCTCCTAAGGAGAAGCTTTTCACCTGTGAGATAGAGGATGACTTCTTTCCATATCTCGGAACAAATAGTTCAGAACTCACCTTTTATGGCTTAGATGCAACAGGCAAGATGTATAATAACTATTCCCATGAAGAGGATGGGAAAGGAGCATATGGTAGAGCTTTAAAGAGAACTGGTTGAATATACTGTGGTTTGTAAACCTTTGCAGCAACATGAGTGGACTGAGAGATGATCATACTGAGTGAAGTAAACCAGACAGAGAAAGACAAATATCATATGATACCGCTTATATGTGGAATCTAAAAAAAAAGATACAAATCAACTTATTTACAAAACGGAAATAGACTCACAGACATAGAAAGCAAACTTATGATTACCAAAGGGGAGGGGGGAGGGAAAAATTAGGAGTTTGGGATTAACATATACACACTACTATATATAAAATAGATAATCAACAAGGACCTACTATATAGCACAGGGAGATCTACTCAATAACTTATAATAACCTATAATGGAAGAGAATGTAAAAAAAGAATATATATATATATATATATATATATATATATATATATATATATATATATATATATATATGTGAATCACTTTGCTGTACACCTGAAATAACGCAACATTGTAAATCAACTCTATTTCAATAAAAATTTTAAAAACATAGAAGGTGGGATTTTTCTAGTGCTTATTTTCTTCTATGGTTTAGAAGTTATGAAGTATTTGTTCAAATCAGGAATTAAGACCCCAAATCTGAAAGGGTGGGGCGGGGATGCCCAATCAACACGGACTGCTTGACTCCCTCCTGACAGCAGTGGGTGCTGAGATTGCTCTGAGATCAACCTTTGTAGGATGTCACATAGGGTCTGAGTCAGGGAACCTGGCAGGGAACAGCTTCCCTCCTGGGGCTGGTGTTGGCTTCTGAAGAAATTAGGAGCTAACTGCAGCATGGGCACCCAGGGCTTTCCCGGTCCTGTTTCCTATCAGTAAATTGCATGGGAGTGGGTTCCCAGGGCCTAATCAGTAAGAAGATAGCCGAAGAGCTTCTGGGAAGTAATGGTGCTCTCTACCTGATAACATCCTGTGCTTGTGCTAACAGTGTGATGTGGCTGCCTGGATAGCTCATGTGACCTTAGGCTGCCGAGGAGGTAATAAATCTTCCCTCTTACTGTGTGACAATCAGGCTGTGTCCAGTTCTGGGCAAGGTGCTTCCAGAGTGTTGCTGAGAAGCAGGGGCAAGTTCAAACAGGGAAACCAGCATAATGAGGGGTCAGCAAATAGTGTTATCTGAGCAATAGTCAAAGGGGCTGGAGATTTTATTTTCTTCTATTTTTTTTTTTTTTTTGGAAGGTGAGAGTCCAAAGGGGAACAAGGGAGATCTCTTTAAATACTGAGGATCTGTTATGGGAAAGGTGAGCTAGATTTATCCCGATTGAGCCAAAGGATGAACATAAATATCAGATCAACGTGAAGATGAGCTTTCTAACAATTACCTGAAGGTGTTGCCTCACAAGGGAGCGAGACTTCCATCGTAAGCGGTGTGCAAACAGAAGCTGGATGTTTGTAGAAAGGATTCCAACTTTGGGTGAGAAGTTAGGCTGTAAATAGTGGGTAGTGCACAGTGCAAGCTGACCCAGAGAAAGGTCTCCCTTTCTGGCATGGTTCAGTCAGTCAGCGTTAAGATAGACTATGATGGTTATCATTTGCCAGATTTGCAGAGGCCACACGTATAGTGACCAGAGAAAGCAGGAAGAGGCCTTAGATATCATTAATGTAATTCATTCACTTTATAGGCAAGGCTAACCATCGTCACTCAGCCATACAGAGGCAGGGATAAAGGAGATTCTCTGTTTTTTCATCTACCAATGGTTTTCAAATTTTTCCAGGGAGCTTGAGGGGTAGGAAGTGGGGTGGTGGGAGTGACAGACTCCTGGCCTCAGTCTGCTGTACTCATCTGCTCTACATGTGCAGTTGTTGTGTTGATCTTTGCTTGAAGAAAGGATTCCACATCTAAAAATTCAGAACCTAGATTTATACCAAATAGTGTCTCCTTTTATCTCCTACAGTTCTCATAGCTGGGGTAACAAAACTTTTCCTCTGCCTCTAGAAATGCCACCAATTGCTTTGTTGAGCACCAATCACCTTGAGAACTCAACAGAGAGTGAATAAATGGTACATATTTTGGGCATATTGGCTCAGATCTATTACTTTCCTTCCGACTTGCATCGCCACTGTGTGCCACTGCTCTATTTTTCCTGAACCACAGTTTATTTTTATCAGTGTATTCATCTAACTGCTTCCAATCTTTCCTCTCACTATTGATCCTTCCAACTTGTCCCAAACTTTTTTGGGGATTGAAAATGGGCAGTCCTCTCATTTCAATAGTATATAAAAACTCTTTTCATCTCTCAATTTAATACAGCATGTCACCCCGAATAACACTGGCTATTTATGTCTTATAAATACTACAAGTGCATTCTCAGCTTGCTTTCTCATAGCTTTGTTGAGCTCTGTTGGTTTAACTATTTTTGTGTGTGTGTTTTTTCTAACCCCACCTCCATACCTAGGGTTCTGGTAAATTTCCCTGTATGTTTCTCAGCCAAATTCATTTGGTTTTTTTAATGCTTGTCTCTTTAACATCTTTATGCCTGTATTTCTTGATTTTCTTCCCTTGTGAGGTTTGGGAACACTGACTGCTTCATTATCATATGCAGATTTGATTTATCCGTTGTTCTGAATCAATAATGAAGATGTAAAACAATGTTTGACTCTAGGGGCTGCGGATGACACCTCCCCTCAGCAAGATTCATTTCTATTCATTTACTGACGCTGTCAGCCTTCCAACCACCGGAATGTGCAAAGCCCAAGCAATTTGCAAGTAAGATTTTGGAAATATTATCTCAAATGCTTTCTGAGAGTCTGACTCTATACACGCATTGCTTATATATTCATTTTCTCTCCCATCCTGATCTGAATTATTTTTATCAATACGTGGTCCTCATAGGTCTTTTTGAGATGGCTTAGATATTTACTGATTTTCTCTTTACTACTAAATTCATATTTCACCAAACTTTAATCACTACTTTACCAAATAGCAATTATCAAGATCTTTTTCTCCAATAGGCCACATTTTTTTCCTCATTACTACCAACTCTCTAAGGAAAAAAATTCCATTCATCCTGAAAATTAGGATACAGTGGGCCCAGTTTACCGTAGCTAAGCACTCACAGTGGGTGACGTGTGGATGGTGTAATGTATAAGGGGTGATGTACAGACCCCAAGGTTATAAACTCAGGATAGAAGCCCAGACGAACAGCTCAGTTCTTAGTTATGGTGGGTCACAGTGGGTAACAGCTTATATAGTCGTTTCTATATTAAAATATCTACCTCGCAGCCTGTTGTGGCATCTAATCAAGCAGAATTGGTTATTTTGAGACAAGTGAGCTTGTGCTGAAAATACTTACACTTAATTGAATTTTTTTAAAAAAAGCATTCTGGACTTCAGCAAATTAAGGAGGAGGTGAAATTTAACTCACCCTTAAGCTTTTCCTTTCTTCCAGTTAGAAAATTAACACACCATGCCTCAGAGGAAAAAAAGGAACTCTCATTTTTGCTAACCCCTGCTAAATTGTTAATGCATAAATGGATAGCTAAGCTGTTGAGCTTTACCACTATTGATCTATAATATCACCTTTTGCATCTTGATGCGGAACTCTTAAAAGTAGTAAGCTTTCTAGATCAAAGGAGTTAAAGTACAATGATACCTGGTCCTGAAGTTGATGATGTTGGAGATGGCTTCCTTGCTTGTCACTCTTACAATTTATCTCATACAATCTGCTCCCAGCAAATTGGTAGGATGGGTTCCTTGGAGAAGAAAAGTTTTGATTAAGTGCTATATCTGATAACATTTTCTTTTTAGCTACCTGTTTCATAGGCAATTTGGCAATGAGAGTGCAAATATGTGCGATTTAGTGCTTGCCTTTTCTCACGGTTGCTCATGTCCTTGTTTCCTCGACTACCAGGGATTTGAGATTCAGGATTATAATCCCAATAATAGTAAATTTTTTCATTTGGGGTTTGGAATGGAACAATTAAGGCCTACAAGATGAAGAGACTTGACTGTTTTGTTTGAGCGAAGGCTGATAGTATTTACATATCGTGTTAGCCCTCTCCCCAGACTGGGAGTAGATGGAAAGAATGACTTCTAAGTAGGTGTGATTGGGCCTCCATGAATTGCATGGACTTCCTGGTTTTAGCTTGTTGTAACGGTATTCAGATATGCATAAGAGTATTTTGGTTTATTTTTCTCTGCAATGGGAAATTAAAATAGCCCCAAATCCAGGTGTGTTGGCTGGATACAATTTCATTTGCATACCACGTAGAGGAGGAGAGAAAATCTGGACAGTATTTTTGGCATTTTAATAATATGCTTCCAAGGAAGGAAAAAGTCACACAATTCATGTTCTTTGACAAAACTTTAATTAGAAAACCAGACTCCTCTGATTATAAAAATTACACAAGCTGATAAATCTTGGTAAGTTATAGAGAGAATAATTTTATGAACATTTTATACCTAATAAAAAAGTTAAAATAATTAACAGCATTCATCCATTTTGTTTTCACATGATTTTCTAATATAAAAAGGCATATAGTCATCAACCTTTATAGAAATCCATATATGTTTGTAATAGCTTTTCATAATGGGAAGGGGACAATATTTGTATTTAAATAATGATATTAATAATCAATAGTGAATATCAAAACTGCCATAAGCTGAAGCATGACAAAATTTATGATCAAAGATGCTTAGAGAACTTTTGAGTCTTCTGAATCCAGCAAAAAATGATCTTTTGGAGAAAACCTAGACACAACAATTCGTATTATTGTAGTATTGCCTCACTTGAAAAAAAATACGTATGATCAGTGTCGCTTTACATATTTTCAGAACAATGACTTTTTCTTTTCTTTCAACAGTTTTGTACCAGAGTGGGGTAACCATGTGCTGGTGAATTGTGATGCCTGCAGGAAATGGTGTTTGATCTACAGTAAACTGGAAAACTTCTTTTTTCTACCCAGACTAGTAAGAACAGATGCATACTGACAGTACAGTGTTTCATGTGAATCCACAGTTTACTGTGGAGATTAACCTCTGTCCTGCAATACTGCATTTCAAGATACCTCACTCCTTACCACTCCTGTCTTGGAGCAAGGCAGCATCACACTGACGTTGTGACAATCGCCTTTCGGCAAGATAAAAGAGTAGCTCTGTGTCCAAACAAGAAATGAGGAGTCTGGGTAGCATGAAGTAGTCCCATGTAATATCTAAATTTCTTTACTGCATTCTAATTTTTTCAATATTGCATTGCAGTGCTGACCCAATTTCATACCATCACCAAACCATTTTAACCTACAGTGTTTACAGGTGCTGCTGTCTCTTCGATAGTACCCAAATACTGTAAACTCTTAACAAATTGCTTATTTTCCTGTGAAGAATGGCAATGAAAAAATTGTGAAGTAAATCGACTTCTGAAGATGGCATTACACTGAGCACACATATTAAACACACAAATGGTTGCCATTAAATATTCTTTTACTTGCTGGTACTTTAACACTTACATCCCAAAGTGAATTTGATTAGAATAGTTTTGGAGCAAACTGTAACTAGAAATAATTAGACATCAGTACCTTGAGGACTGGGGATAATACATTTAAGGATGCCATTTTTTCACATCTCAAATGCAGATCCAAACATAAACATTTCTAAACATTTCAGTTGATTTAGCTTGTGGGCTAAAGAGCGGCAGAACCAGACCATCTATGGACATTTAAACTTGAGTGTTGTTCGTGCAGTCTCTGTTGTACCTTCCCTAGGAAGTGTTTTGCTAGAAATTATATGCCAAGTGAGAGGACTGAATGAATACCTCAGCAATTATAAGAGAGGGAAGGTTCTCAGATCGAAATATACTTGAGTTTATAGCAGGCACCCCACAGGTTTGGATTCAGAGACAGACATAAGAAGAAAATGTGACTTTAGTTTATAATATTCATCACCTTCCTCCATAAATAAATTCCTTGGGTAGGACAAAGTAAAGTGTATGAAAAAATATTGTATATATTCAGCTTACCTCAACTTCAAGTGGATAAAAATATAAGCAGCCATTTCAGCTGAGCACAGGGTAGAGATGAAAACATTAATGAAAATAAAATAGCTATCACATCACCCAAACATCTACAAAACTTAAAGAAAACTTTGTGTATGCTGAAACCTATGTGGTACAATTAATAAAGCATTTTCGGCCACAAATAATGTAATACTGCTTCACCAACATAAATTACATTATTTTGGAGAAATTCTAATAAGGATAAACTAAGGCATAAAACAAAAAGCAATACAAAATTTGAACACATAACAAAGCCACACTCTACTAGCCATCTGAGTCAGAACTTCTGTGGTTGGAGTTGAATAATAAATCTGCTGGTGTTAAAGAAACTAAAATAAGTTCTATAATAACAAAAATTTAGAAGATGAGAAATTTCTACCAGAAACAATGATACAGCAAATATCACAATTATACAGAAAAATGCTTCTTATATTCCTTCCTGAACTGATGAATTTAAACTACAAAATTTCTTCTTAATTCTTTCAGCCATTAGAGGACTAATGATCTTACAGAACCTGTGATTTAATTATGAGCATCTGTTTTGGGGACTAATAAATGAATCATTAATGTGAGTTTGGGAACAGCAGGTAAAATACCAATAAATTATTCATTTTGAGGGAAGAAGGAAATGTTCCTGGGCATCAGATGATATATTTAACTTATATTTATGTCAGGCTAGCTTTGGGTGCTTGTGGACATAATCCTAAAATTCCAGCTGAAAATGGCTTGGGGCAGAATCTTTGAGTTCCTTAGCCAAGAAGAAGTAGCATAGTGATTTCCCCCACTTAAATTTGTGGTTGCATGATAATCTTTCACCTTTTCAGTTGTAAGACAGGATATGAACACAGTTCCTGCGGTATCAAAGGAAACCAAGGCTTTTGTTAAAATTTAAGCTACTGACAAATATTTAGGGAAATGAAAGGCTGATGCCAATATTACCTGGCAAGGAATTCACAGGCAAGGAACTTTCTAGTTTATTAGTAAGTCTACCCTGAATTACTTACTAGACAATAAGATACATCCAATGGCTTCAACTTTATAATTGAAACACCTGAAGCTTTCAAGGGCCTCCTGAAATTGGTCCACTCTTTGATCTGATTTCCTCCCTCCCTTCATCCCTCCCTCCTTCCCTTCCTTCCATCCTTCCTTTGTTCCTTCTTTGCCCAAATATTTATTGAATGCCTAACATGTGCCTGGCACTATTCTAGGGTACTAGGGTTATAGCAGTTTGTAGAACAGAAAAAAATCTCTGCCCTCATAGAGCTTTTAACCTACTGGGGACAGATAAATAATAAACAAATGCTATGAGAAGGAGGGAAGGAGGAGAGGAGGGTTACTGTATTTTTATAAGATGGTCATGGAAGGCCTTCCTAATGGCATGGTATTTACGTATAAATATCATGAAAAAAGGGAAGAAGACTTACAGCTGGAGAGCAGAAAAAGAGCATTCAGGGTGGTGAGAACTGCAAGCAAAAGAGGACAAAGGGGAGAGTGGCAGGAGAGCAGGCCAGAGAGGAGGAGGCTGGGGACAGATTCCCTCCATCGTGCATTTTCCACCAGAGGTAACGGCTGCGGAGGGTGGGATCCTTGGCTTAAGCAGGTGCACTGCATTCTTCAAGTGAAGTTGCATTTTCTTCATGCAGTGTTCCCCTTTAATGCCAACAGAACTTGATACCCAGATTCTCTTAACCCTAGAGTATGAACCATGCAAGTCATTGTCAACCATTTTCTGTGTTTTATCACTCAGGACTGTTTCCTCTGTTAGCCTCTTCAAATAGATCCCAAGCAGTTTAGGGCAGAAACCACATAATACATTTTCTCCTTTCCTTACAGTGTGTAACACTGAGCTCAAGGTAATTAAATGAAAGAAATACATAAAATTATCTGTTCATTAAGAGAAGACGAAGAAATCCACAACTCAAAAAAAAATTTTTTTTTCAAGAAATTTCGAGAATGTTGCCATGGAAACAGAAAAATAGTAGGTTGGAACACAGTCTATCAATTTCTGATTTGTCTGATGAATTACGTCATCGTCCATCCTAATCTAGGGATTATCTCTATGTGCTTGTAGACTCTTCCCTCATGCCCTGCAGAAAATGGGACCCCTATCTATGCAGGCTTCTTTCTCTCTTTATAATAGTACTACTACCCATTCTCCTTAATGTCTGCCGTCAGCTATGATTTTTTCCTCTGAATTTATATCTCCAATTTCCCAAGGTACTGTTACCAAGCAGGGTCAGGGCTGTCAGTGGAGCAGAGGATTACAAATATATCAAGGAGTTAAGCTACAGGGTAAAAATTCACTAGGCCACTAATTTATTTGAACCACTTGCTTGAGATTCACCTACTTTAAGCAGGGTCATTAGGTTATGGATGAACAGTGGTGATAAAACACTTCCATAAAAATTAATTATTTCATAAATAAATAAATTTTTAAAAAAATTCATTATTTCCCTTGTGGTAAGGTCTTTATGGGTTTTAGACTTAAAATAATTTTATGCATATTTTTCATCAGTTCTCTATCAAAGATAGTAGAGTCCAACTAAGGAATAAATGTTGACGTATTCAGGCTCAGCTGAACAAAGAAGAAAAGCAGCTGCTGCTTGATACCTCTCAGATCATTATTTTAGTGGAAAATATCAATCCCAGATCAATCTCAGTCCAAAGCTTGAGATCTCACAATCCCCGCAGTGCTAAATTTCCAACTGGACAAGCATTTTGGAGCTAAACGTGAAGGAGCAAGACTGTTCCCTCCATCCACAGATGGACTCTTCTTTCCCAAATTAGTCACGATGTCTCCTCTCTGTGAGCCATCCTTCTGAATATGTCTGAGTCATTTCCACACTGAACAAAGTGAGCAGAGGTGGCAACAGGGCAGGAATGATTCCTCACTAATATTCTTTGCTCACGCTCTTTCATAAAATGATTTTTCCTTTTTTTTGTTCTTGTCAATCTCAATTTTGGCCCAACTGGTCTATTTATCAGTATTTTTTCCCTTGGATCAAATTATGAGTTTTGGAACTTGTTTACACTTGTACTCGCTAACTTGTTTTAGTGTATTAACATCAAGCAAAAGGATTTACGCCCTCAAAGTTTTTATCTCCTGCATTGTTGATAACGTGAATCCATTGATTACCCATCCTGGCCTCCCTGCCTTACCATTTTGTCTCAGACTCATCTAGCACTCGTTGATACCCATCTCCAGAAAACAAACAAAAAATTCATAGAGTAACTGCTATTTATTATGGTAGACAAATATTAACTAAAAATTTTGAACAATTTTTAGATTAGGATAATAGCGGGCGAATGATAACTCTGGTCTTGCCAATGTTTCATAACACAACTGTTTCAGTTAAAGCAAATAGCTACTCTCATCTTTTTATAAGACATTAAGATATTCCTGTGAATTATTCGAACATTGTTTGTCCCTAGCATAGGACTTGGTTCATTACTTGGCACATTAAAAGTGCTTAACAAATGTTTGTTGGGTGGATTAGTGAAGGAATGATACGGCTGGTTCATTATGCCATTTTACTTTCCGAGTTCCTAGGTAACTGCTCATAGTTTTAGCTGTTGGAAAATTTCTTCTTATCAATAATTACTTTCTGTCCCTGTCAACCTTTAGTTGTGGCTTCCTATTACTGAAAAAAACTGAGTGCTCTAAGTATTTAGATATAATACATAAAGGAAAATTATTGGAACATAAGAGATCTTTTACCTCTAGAGGCATTTTGTATGTGACTCTAATATAAGTTTCAACAATTCTTTATTCTAGTTGTATGACCGAGGTGGCCCTTTGGGGGTCTGGTGGTGGTGGATTTTCCTAATGAATTACAGGTTTGTCAACCATTGCTTTTGCTAGGCTGTGGCTTTTTTTTTTTTTTTTTTTTTTTTTAAAAAGTATCTCCAGTGTGGCATACATCACAGTTGAATAGCTAAGGAAAAAAACAAAATAAATTAATGATTAAAATATTAAATCTGGACAGGAAAATGGCTACTAAGTCAAATATTTCCATACAAAATTCTGGGCATCTTTGTTTAAAAAATATGAAAAACTATATAAAGTGAATGTTATTAAATAGAGTTCTCTGGTTATTCATGCAAATGATGTCACTAATGAAATCTGCAATAACAAAAGCTTCTAAAGTGGATTACGGATTATTAATTCGGCATAATTTTGGCATCAGGTTAAACATGGTGAATGTTGGATATCTATGTATTATTCCCTGTAATGCCATGACATTAATCACCAGATACAGTCGACTTGGGTATTCAAAGATTTAAAGTTATTGGCTTAATGACTTGGAAATAGTGCTGACAGCTCATGAATAATTTTGTCCAGACGTGGAACTGTATCGCGCGCAGCCTGAGGGATGTGCTTTGTCAATGAGCCTGGGTACTGCTCAGGAGCCACCAGCCTATTTATTACTGTCCCCATCTCTGTAGTTCTCACATGGTGAGAAAATTGTGAGTTCATGCGCGTTTGTAGTTAATGTTCATACAGTAATACAGTGTAATGAAGTGAGATGTTTTAGGCAGAATTTTTTTGAACTGATTATAAATTGCTTTAGATTTGAAGTTAATACAAGCGTTAGGGGTCTTAAAGGGCCACCTAACTATTTCAATAACACTTCAGTGATTTACACGTTATAAAGATATTTGTAACTTAGGGATTTGTAAAAAATATGTTTCAGGAATACCAAGGTACTCTGTGTTTGCTTCACAACCTTACCTTAACCAGGTAGAAATAATTGATATACATAATCATGGTATTATTTTTAATGCATGTGTCCTTGTATTTTGCAAGGATAAATTTTATAATTTTTAGAACCTGTAATTCAACAAAAGACTGAAGAAGTATAGATTATTATGTTTCATTTTGATGTCATGGGATGTTGTGCTTAAGAAGTTTAATTCCTAGCCTAGAAGAATCTTTCCCTAAAGGATAGGGAGCCCAAAGATCCCACTGAAGTTAGATGAAGAGGTCATGTGTCATGACATTACGTGGGGCATTTAATATTAGCAATAAGAAATGAAAGAGAGGACAGTGAATCTATGAACAGCCTAGTTTGCAGCATTTGTGACTGTGATCTAAAAAGAACTGGTAAAGTTAACTGATACTAGTAACAAAAGAGTAAACACCTGTATCATCTATCAGTATTTTAACATGCTAACTGTTCCTTGTTATGACTAATGGAACTAGACTTTTGTTGTTTTTAAAATAAAAGGTCAACATACCCAGAAGTACTGTAAATAACTTTGCCTAGTGGCATTGTAGTAAATATAACTGAGATGACATTTTCACAAGTAGCTAAGACTTTATGATTATTTTTCTTAAGATGTTTACTTTTAGGCTTAAATCATAGATTTCCTAAACAGAGTAATCCTGAGGAATTTAACTAAAGTTATTATATCTCTGTGTGGGCAAAGTATGAAAATAATAAAATAAATAAGGAAATATTTGCAACATAATTTCCCTTGATTGAGTTAGGACATTAACTTAATTATTAGAGGTATGTTTACATGTGCAAATCTATGGGGAATAATTTGTTACTTCTTTAACTATAGTTAGAAAAAATCTGGTTTATAAATTATTTTTTCCCTTAGAAAGAATGGAGATAAATTTTGATAATGGACCAAATTAAGGCAATTTTGGAGACTGTGAAGGATTCACGTGGAAATACTTGCTTTTTAGCGAGATTAAAAAAATGTGCATTCGGGCAGTTCCCTATTTTGAAGATACGTTGGGGTGAAAATATAACTTAGGAAATACACACATATATATATATATATTTTTTTTTTTTTTTTTTTTTTTTGATTTGACATTTTTTTGTTCAGAATTCTTTTTTAAGCTTTCCTCAATAGGTAGCTTTAGTTTCAGAGCCCAAGATACAGAATTACAGAGCAGAGAGCTTTAAATGGCTTATTAGTTTACTTGCACTATTTTAGAAGTGATAAGTGAGACCGTTTTCATGAACAAGATGTGGTAAGAACCTATATCGCACAGAGTATTAAACAAAAGAATGTTCTTACAGGGAAAGACATCTGAAAATGGTGGTTTGCCATTAGGTTTGTATTGATAAGACACTAGAGTCTCATAATTGTACACTTTTTATCCTTCTCCTTTATTTTGTGATAGAAATTAGCATTTGTTTAGCCAGGATTAAGAGCAAGTGGGTTTTGTTTTAGGAAAGGAAAGGAAATAAAATGCTCAACTTTTACTCTCATTCCTACAATTTGTCTATGCACGCGTAAAGAGTACCTCTTCCTAGTAGTTTTCTTTTCATTGATTCTAATGTTTCCAAAAGTGACCTGTGTTTCAGAACCCCAGTTTAACTAAAAATAATAGTAATGGCATCTAGTGAAAAAGAAAACCTAAGTAAAATGCCAAATACTGGTAACTCTGTCTCTTTCTATTTGCTTAGGGTAAACAAGCAAACAAACAAACTGAGTTTTCCCTCCACTGATAAAAAGTGCACTTGGAATTTTTACTGAAGTTATTCACGGATTATTTGACTGTGCACCTCACTAGGTGGACCACTGCCTCATAGGCAATGTCAGGTTATTCTCTTTCTGAACCAAGTTTTGGGATGTCTGCAGAGAGACACCAAACAACTGTCCTGAGCTATTTCAAGTATATGAGTATTATTAGTCAGAATGCACAAGTGGGACTGCACATAGGGGTATTCCTCTTACACTTAGCCTGGTCTAAATTTACAAAGTAAAAGAGCATCAAGGAGAGCTGATAAATAATATTGCTTCGTGGCTATAACATACTGCCATTTAATCAAAGGTTGCCTGCCACTTTGTCTTTGAATACCCTTTTGAGGTAGCTTGGAGAGATCTCTGCCCTTTTCATGCTGTGACAGATTTCCTATTTAAGAAAATCTATTGCTGAAAAATATGCATAATTAACAGGAAAGTATAATAAAATTGTTGCTTAAACTCTGCCAGAACTTTGGAATATTTGCATTGGTGAGTTTGAAGTCTAATTTATCAGTACCTAGCACTTTCATGTTTGAGAAGAAAAGATACCAGAATTTCCTGATTCCACCTCAAAAGAGATGCTGCATGCTACGGCAGGGCATGTAGGAATATGACAGTTTGGTTTTCTTCCAGGTCTCTTATTGTGTCTACCAATAACCAGTGAATTAACCAAACAGAATGATGGAAGGTATTTCAGTTTCCAGGGGGAAATTCTGTTGACCATCTTACATTAAACAACTTAAATGCTCCCCACAACATACTGCAGGTTGCCTGTACCAAAATCCAAGTTAATAAATTTATACAGGACTGGAAAGTGACACATTTATAATAAACCCCCCTTGTCTCTTACCCATGGCATCCTCTCTAGTTACTCCTAGGAAATTCTTCAATGAGATTGTCCAAAGCATTAAAGTTCTTATTTCTCCACTGGTTTGACAGAGCCCTTTGTGTAATGCAGTTGTTCTAATAACTGGATATAGAGGGAAGGGAAAACATGGGGTTCTTCTATCTAGCCATGCCATTAGCCATGTGGGAAACTGGAACACAGTTACTAAATGACTTCTGAAGACCCCAGTTCAGATAAGTACAAACACGTGACATGGAGCAGGAATCACACAAAACCAGTGTATGTTCTTATTCCTCTGTTTCTAAAGTTTCCTTCTGATTTTTAAGACTTCATAAATAGCATGACCTGTGAGAATTTTCTTAGGGAAAACTTCAACTGGGAAAAGTAGTAGGGACTGACTTTCTATGATTTATAAAAGTGCAAAATTAGCAATAATTTTTAATAAATACTTTGTTATATTAAAAAATATCTACCTCATAGAGCTTCTCATTTTAAGGTATAAGCCCATTTAATTTTGACAACACCTTTAGAGGTGCAGAAGGAATATGATGTTATTTGTAGGCTAGTCATCTGTACTATTCTAGTGTATGATTTTTAACCCTATATACTTCGCTCTGTGAGTTGTTTTCCATATCATAAGAAAAGCAAGGAACTTCTCTATCAGCAACAGAGAGGTCCTAATTAAGTACAGAGAAAACATCAACAAAATATTCATTATGTCTCTAAGATGCACAAAATCAGAGCAATGCCAACAGCCATCCAGGATAATGCTTATCTGGGTGCTTACTTGAAGCTTCTTTTCAAGGAGACTCCCTGGTATCCCATTTTCATCCACAAAATGATCTATGGTCCTGACTCATGCTTGGAAATTCAGGAGCACTTTGCCCACAAAGATCAGGTTATGAATCTGACAAATGAGAAGGCAATCAATCCTCAAATGGAGTGTATTGGCATGTGTTCGATTTGGCTAGCAGTTAAGAATCTATAGTTTTGAGGCACTGTGCAATTCTCTGTGCACAGTGTCTCAAACTATAAACTGTACACGGTGTGCTTGAAAGATTGGTGTAAATGCCTGCACCACAGTGATGATGCTGAGTTTTATATTTAGATTGAAGATGGGGAAATTTCAAGGGCATACCAATTCAGCTATAGATCGATTTTGAGTCAGTGTCATAAAATTTGTCACAATTTCTTTTTTGTAATACAGAAAGAGTAAGAAGTGTTTTTGCTTTGTTTTGCTCTTTTGTTTTTAAAGGGAATGAAAGTGTTCCTAGATCTATTTTGGTATAAATGACAGTTTTTAGGTTCACGTTTGAAAGGACTATCAATACCATTCGCAAACACCAACAAAATAGACTGAACAGAGAGATCCCTCTAGAAGAAAGAGATGGAGTAAATTATTGAGTTCTCCAATCCACGGGAGACAACATCTAAATTCTATTCTCAAGGCATTGTATTCTCTGTTTCAACTTGAGATTAGCAAACACGGGACACTAAAGTATGCTTAATTACTGACTAACATAGAATCTGCTACGTCCTTTACTTGGAATCCAGATTTACCCTCTAGGACTTTCCAGAGGACATTCTAGAAGAGGTTGCTGCCATTGACACCCAGGGAAGGCAACTTTTAAACTGTTCCCCTTGGTATGGAAATTTCTGTGGACTTTAGGCCCTTGGGACTAAAACCTACAAGGCATTTATGAATAGGTGATATGAGAATTTTAATAAAAGTTGCAATAACCATGAAAATAGTGTCTTTAAAAATCTATGTACTATTAGTAACAATGCATGCATAGTGTCAGGCATTCATAACTATTTGGCCATAAAAATATGTGACTGTAATTATAATATTTACAGTCAACTTATAAAAAATACATGTAATTCTGAATGGCAATAGTTAATCCCTAGCTCTAACCACAAGCCTAGGATGATCAGCTTATTATGGGAAAATGCAATGGGTAATTACAAAATGGACAAAGCTCTCACCCTCTTGAATTCAACATTCAAGAATGGCTATTATGGCATCATAGGAGCTTCATTTGTCATAATTCTTCTTCTAATCTCACAAGGTAAAACCAAAAATTCTGTGGAAATAAAGAGGAATAAAATGGGAAAGGAACACTCACATGATACAGCCACAGTGGAGAATAATTCTTTCATAGAATATTCATGCACAACCTTCAAAGGTTCACTGGTCCCTGAAAGAATTCATGGGATGACATTTAAGTATACCTTTCATTTAAAAAACTTGTGCATGGTCTAAATCAGCATATGATTACCTTTAACTATAGGAGGGAAAGAACCTGTTAGCCAAATCTCCTTTCTATCATTAAGGCGAGTACCTCTTTGAAGCTTTATTAACCATCACGGAGAGTGGAGCTCTTATGGTACTAATTCAAATTTAAATTCCAATGGGAGGAAACAAATCCACATTCCAGTTTAAATTCAGAAAGGGTGTGGTTTTTGCAAACTTTTAAACTCTCTCACTTGAAGGGAAAAACATGTTTCAGCAAAAGAAAATATTCTACGCATCTGAGATATTTCCCACAGGTTTCTTCTCTTCCTGGAGTTGATTAGTCATCTTCTAGCAGTAGCTAAGTTCCTAATTTGAGTACCATCAATATTTCACAAAAGGAGTAAACAACAGGAGTAAACTTGAAAAACTAGAAGAGTTGCACATGGGCTACTGAAAGAGGCAGAGGTTTGGTGTCACATGCAAATCATGATCTTATGTTTTAGGATGTATCTTGGCATTCAGCAAATGGAATTCTTGGAATTACCTGTTTCACAGTGAGTTTGGGAGGTCAGAGGATGCTCAGTTACATTCTTCCTAGGCTTAAATTACTTTCAAGGACTGAGTTAGGGCATTTTGTGTGGTATATTAACTCTTCCAGAACAAGAAACCCCATTTCAATAAATTATTGCGACAGTTCACTAAAGAGTACCACGGTGTCCTGGAAAAGATAATATCCCTTCCAAAATTCCACCTCTCTAGTCTCTTGAACAATGAGAAATTCATATTTTTCTTAGTCACTTTGATCCTTGAAGATATAAGCTAAAAAAGAACTGTTTTCCCCATCCAAATAGAGACTATCTAGATGGAGACATGATATTAGAACTGCCTCAGTATTGGGGTAGTTATGCCACTATTCCCATATGCATTTGGCAACTGGCACACTTGATTCTTTCTTTATAAACCAACCTGCCAATCTTCTTTGCATGTGGAATTGTCTAAGGTGATCAAGAAAAAAAAAATGAGCCAAGTAGGCAAGCTTTTTAAAAATTGGTAAATTAATGGAGTATGGCACATTTTGGAAAGAAATGGACTGATAGTTAATGGAATATCTCGGCTGATGACCTCCCATTTTTGAAAAGGATGTAAAACACATCTTCACAAATGATGAGTAAACTGTGAAAGAAGAGTCCCCCCCGACCCCACCAAAAAACCCAATGCCTCAGAAATTTCCACTTCAGATATAAGATCATGGTCTGCAGGTCTGCTAGTGCCAAATACCAGTTCATCCTAGCAGAGCAGCTCAGGAGGCAAAAGGCTAGGGTTATCTGTGACATGACTTTACAAATAATGTACGAACAATAATGCTATAT
Organism: Eschrichtius robustus; assembly: GCF_028021215.1. Classification (NCBI taxonomy): domain Eukaryota; kingdom Metazoa; phylum Chordata; class Mammalia; order Artiodactyla; family Eschrichtiidae; genus Eschrichtius; species Eschrichtius robustus. Next base: position 80,039,143 of record NC_090835.1, read on the forward strand.
TATGGCAATTATTTTCCACACTCGATCTATTGATATTTTGCCAATATGAACACAATTGAGAAGACATGGATCATTTCTAATAGAAACTCAATAACCTCAAGGTAGGACAAAACAAACTCCATTTAATAAAATAAAATTTGGTTAAAGGTTTTTCATTGTAGAGACAGTTCTCCTTTCCCTTAATATTCCAGCAAACTCTTTATTTGTAAAAGCACACCCGTTTTGTTGTTTCATTACCTCATTAATCTACCAACTTCATTTCCAAACACTGCAACGAGACTGGAATGGTTTGTATCTCTTGTCTGAACGTGAGTCCAAAAAGTCTTTTTTTTGTTTGCTTGTTTGAGATTTCAATATTTTAAATTCAATTAACATATGCAACCAAAGTTGGTGGGAGACAGTAGCTCTCTTCCAGGTGAAAGAGCTGACTGGCAGATTTTCTAATCATTGGACATTTGTTCAGTCCTACCTGAAAATTAAGTTATTTTACTGCTTGGCATGGGAAAAGGCATTTTCTAGTAATTTTCTGTGACAGGAAGCACACCATTAATCCAAGGAAGCACCCAACAGACTGAGTCTATCTGCTGGGGAGCAGTTGTAAAATTTAACACAATGAAAACATTTACCTCAGTACTGTTTTTGAGAGAGAATTCAGCAGCAGTTACAGTTAATACGTCACCTGTGGAGAGCGGCGATCACCCTAGGAGGCCTGCCAACTGACAAGCACTTTTCAGGTAACAAGAACAATGATATTGCAAGAAGCTACAAAACAATATTGCAGTAGTTACAGCGACCACCACTATAGTGATCGTGGCCTGGGTTAATGTTCCAAATATTAATGCAAGGAACACACTAGACTTGAGAGGTTTAGAATATTTGCTTTACACTCAGAACCAGTTGATAACACGTGATGAGTGGTGTTGCTCTGTTTACTCTATTTCCTTCTATAACAAGTTTCCTAGTTATGTCCACTTTCTCCATGTTAATTATCTATATTCCGTGGCAGTATATTTTCAACATCCTAACTGAGAATACTGTAACTACGGAATACCTCAACTCTCTCTCTCTTTCACTCGCACACACACACACACACACACACTCTTGTGCAACTTTACACACATTTGTATGAACAATGCATGTAAAGTGCTCATTTGCAGTGGGTGAGCTCCCTAAAAGCAGCTAAATCAGCCCTCCCAAATACAGAGAATCATTAAAAGCCAATGAAAAGCCACAGTAACTATTTAGCACAAACATGAGATTTTAAACCTTGCCCACGTGGTAATTAATTCAAATGCCTTTTGCGTTTTTGGCTGTCATCCAAAGCAAGAATCTCAAAGATTGACAACACGATATGTGAATCTAATGGGCTCACATCTCTGTTTATTTTGCTTATTGCACAGATGAACGATACTCTTGCTGCTGCAACACGTGAATCGATTTTGAATGGCCCTTAATGCGTCTATATTTGGCTAAGGCTGGTTTGACTTTCTAGAGAAAGGCCAGCCGGTCTGCAAATGGACACCTCCCTCCACATAGACGTCAGTGTACACTAAAGACAAATCTAAGTATATGTATATATGGCACATATACATATATATGCACACTTAAGATGAATTGGGAAGTCCTTTGGTTTAGATGGGATTAAATATGTACTTCCCAAGTGCATAGGTTTCCTCTGGCCAACCTGTTCAAACAACAAATATGAAAATTGTCATGGCAATTTTGACATTTCCTATGTCTTTTCCGCTATTTGGAGGCCCCCATCTTCTCTACTCCATCTCTCCTAAGCATTTTAGTTTTAAAAGCAGTTGACTCCTTTGGCCTTCCAACACTCCATTGATTCGTCCATTCCTTGGAAGAGCTCTAAGGTCACATCCAGAAACTTATCTTTAGTGGAGAACAAGGTTGCAAAGAACTTTTTCCCCTTCTTTGAGTCCTTCTTTCCCCCAAGAAGTGGACACCTTGATGTGTCATGAATAATTCACTCTTGATCTGACTTGCCTTGTTACCCCTGGCCAGCCCAAGCAGCTGAGGTCTGAGCTTTACCTGCCCTGCATCGTTGTGCAATACTGGAAAAGAAAAATAATCCATTAGTCTACACCCTTCAGACTGTGGTGACGTGATCAGGGTTCTCTTGAATTTCTATGCATTCGATTTCCTCTCTCTCCTTCCGTTTGGCGCGTTTCTTTTTCTTGTGGTGCTTTTTGGAAGGGGGGAAAAAGGTTAGGAAGACAGGTAAGATAACAAAACAGTGCAGAAGTGTGCAACCCCCCGTGAGCAGCAAGCATTTGAACAGTGTGAAGGTCAGGTTGGAAGGCACAAATAGGAGGGGGACCAACCCAATAAGAAAAGAAGTAACATTTTGCAAAGTGGCTGTCCCATGCTCTTGCAGGGAGCTTTTTATACATTGTGTTCGGGTGTGCTCAGTTGCTAATACAAACGTGTAAAGCAGTGGTGCACAGTGGTCAATGGCGAAATTTAAAGTGTAGATAAGGCACAAGATAGCAATGCAATCCATGTCGATGTTCCATAATGTCATTAAGCCCAGAACGCCCAGCTCAATTGAGGTGACACTAAGAATTAGCCAGAAGTTTCCCAGAGGGTGGATCACTAGGAAAAAAGTCAGGATTAACACCAGGAGAACACCAAAGCCTGCAATCAGAACAGGCACCGTGACAGATAAGCTGTAATGGTCCATGAACACAAAGGAGGGGTTGAACACGATGAAACGGATGCTCTTTGACAGGGACAGGGGCCTCAACTTTTCCAGCACTTCTATGACTTCCTTCTGCTTGTCTCTGCTAGTCCTGGCCACCAGATACAAGCGAGAAGCAATGATGCTGTTTTCATCTCCTGCCTTGGAGAAGATGATATCGTTTCGAAAATGCTGGAATTCTGGCTTTTTTAAAAACGAACTTTGTAGAACACTGATGAAGTCACTCTTGTTATTGGCACTGATGTTACCCACTTTCAGGAACTGGTAATACTGCTCCACCCAGGACACTGCAGTGAATCCGCTGCAGAGTCTCCGGAGGTCCTGCTGGACACTGCTGTTCCAGTACTCGAGGGGCTCGTAGACGTAGAATCCTATCACGGGGCTGTAGTTGCTGAAGTATTTCCGCTGAACCATGGCATAAGAGACGCTTGGGGAATCACTGGCTAGTAGATTGATGATGTTGGCTCCGTCACTGATCTGCAAGCACCCCATGAAGGAGAAGGAGGCATAGATGAGATAGAGGATGACCACAAATGGCTTCACGTAGATGTTGGTAATCCATTCATTGTAATGTTCACGGAGGAAGTGCTGAATAAAGTGGTGCTGGTAGGGGTTCGTCTCATGATGGGATGTCTGCTGATGCCCATCACTCATCACTGTCTGGAACCACACAGGCTTGCGGTCCAGGTATTCTGCAGAAGGGATCTTACAGCAAAAGATGCTGTGGTAGCGGTTTTGCTCTAGTTGGCCAGCGAAGACCAGACAGGAGCCAAAGAAGGAGAAAATGTAGAAGTAGTTCAACAGGATGGAGACACACATGTTCTGACAGAAGACCTTCACAGCCTCTATGTTGGTGAACGGGCTGGCACCCATGCCAAAGGTAATAAAGTACAGGGAGCTGGTCATGGTATAGGTCACCATCACATCCGAATAGGCATCTGCTACCCTGTCTTTGAAGGGCAAATTCTCTTTGGTTCTCCGCCATCCAGACAGAAGCTCAAATACTCCTTTCGTTCCGTGACCTAATTTAAAAAAAGAAGGAAAAGAAGAATTGTTTTCATTTCCTCCTGTGGTTCAAGCGAATTCCTTATAGGTTATCTATGCTCAACAGTACTGCTTATGCTAATCTTCAAAGTACTATGATCCTCCTATCAGGGTCTCAAATTTCAGTTACATAGCAGGATATGTTTGGTTCATGTTTCTACTTCAGCAAAGTCCAAACTCGTTGGTATTCTGGGCAAAATGAAGCATTTATTGTCTGTTCTATCAATTTGACAAATTGTAAATTTAATATGACATTGTTCTGTGATTTTTTTCCCCCTGCACACATATTGTCTCCCTAAATGGATCCTAAGTTGTCAAGGGCAGGGGCTGTTAGTCACCCATCTTCAAATGCTCCTCAATATCAGTTCAGTGTTTTATCAACTGATGTATTGACTGATAGTCCCTAACCTCCATTTCAAACTGACTTACATGCTGATTTTGGAAATTATATGATGATTTTTTTTTAAATTTATTTTTGGCTGTATTGGGCCTTCGTTGCTGCGCGCAGGCTTTTCTCTAGTTGCGGCGAGTGGGGGCTACTCTTCTTTGCGGTGCGCGGGCTTCTCACTGCGGTGGCTTCTCTTGTTGTGGAGCAGGGTCTCTAGGTGCGCGGGCTTCAGTAGTTGCGGCACATGGGCTCAGCAGTTGTGGCTCGCGGCCTCAGTAGTTGTGGCGCATGGGCTTAGTTGCTACGCGGCATGTGGGATCTTCCCGGACCAGGGCTCGAACCCGTGTCCCCTGCATTGGCAGGCGGATTCTTAACCACTGCGCCATCAGGGAAGCCCTAAGATGATCTTAAACACTTAAAAATGGCTTTAAATTGATTTTCCAATGTTAATAATCTGCTAGGTAGCCAAACAGCTTAGAAACCAATTCCTATAGATTTGATTAATTAACATCGGATGTGAGTCAAAAAAAATCTGCCAGGTCACATAAAACACAGGGGCAAGACCTTCAGTGGGAAAGATCATAGCAGGCATTTCCTCACAGAGCTTTTATTCACACAGAATGGGTGATGACTAAATGTCTGACTGCTCCATTAAAGTGGAAGGAGTATGCTTCTTTTTAACCGATTTCTGTGCACCCTTTGATAAGGGTAAATAGGTAAAAGGTTTATTCAACAAATATTACTTGAGCACCTACTATGTGCCAGATACTATTAGATACTGAGCTGGGTTTTTTTTTCCAGAAACCTGACAGCTCTTAAGATACCACCACTTGCTTCTTTACTAGAAAAACAAACAAACAAACAAAAACCAACCAACCAACCAAACAAAAAAACCCAGAAAGCAGCTGGGAAAATGAAGGCAGCTGGGAAAATAAAAGTATTATACCATACCTTCAATTTCCCCTTTTCTTCACTGCCCTGGATTAGCTCTGTCAGTTATCATCGAGGATATATCAATTGGTAACTTTCTGACTGACCGGAAATCTTCATGGATCACTCTTGCCCTTGTAGGCATAGCAATACTACACGCAAACCTTCTCTATGAATGGATACAAGCTATGCTTGGGCTGTTTTCCAAGAAATTCATTAGACAAAAATGAGTTTAAAGGTACAAAATGACCTAGTTCAAGAAATCCTGGAAAATGGACTTCGTGTGGCACCTAGATGTTGGAGCTATGTGTTAACCCAATTCACTTAGCAGTGCTTTAACAGGCCTCTTTTAATAGCTAGGGTCTTACTATAATCACTGATTTTGTGTTGTTGATAGAATTTGCTAATTGGTCTCTATAATGCTTCTACTTCTTTGTTAGTTTTATTTGGGGCTGCAATGTGCACAATTATTCTCAGCCTATCTTTCAGCCAGGGGTGTTTCACATGATGCACTTCTGGGCAATGCAATGTAACTGGAAGTCATCTAAGGATGCTTATTAGAAAACCAGAAGGAGCTTTGTCCTAAATGGCATCACGAAGCCAACAAGAAGAGCCGTGGCTTATCTTCCTCTCAAATTCTCTTTGAAGAAAACCAAATCTCTATTTGGTTAAGCCACTGTTATACGCAGCTGTTATATGCAGCTAAACATTTTCCTAATCAACAAAACTTTGTGGGTAAATTAACATTTACCAAAACCTCTTTTATGGGTATCTAAGAATTCTTGCTTTACAGTTAATTTGACTATAGTATTTATAGGTTTAAATGTATACAGTGCTAATCTTTGATTTTAAAGACACATTGGTTCATCCATCTTGGGAGGTTTTTTAAATTAATTATTAATTGTTTTTGCATTGGAGTTCTTTTTGTCCCCAATATAAAATGTGTTTATTCTCCAAAGTTCTCTCTTATGGGTCTCCAGTCAGGAAAGATAAGTTTATCCTAACAAATAGAAAGGGTTATGAAAACTACATTTAAGTATAAGGTAGATTTTTTTTTTTTTTGAGCCAATGATCTATTACTTCTTGCAATTAATTATTAGCTCAACATCTATGTGCATTGGATTAAGTCTAATGATTCTTAACAACATTAATTATTCATTTCTATCTTCTCTAAGACTCCTTGACCAAACAGAATACTTGTTCTCTTATTCCCTTGACAAAAACATAATATTAGGATATTAGTTAAAGTAATTAAGATAATTCTTTAATTAGAGCACCTCTCTTCTGAAATGAAGACTCTTGGTATCTTTGTAGTCACAAGGGGGGAAAAGGTTACCTGAGGCTACGGCTAAATTTGGCTTGTCTCTGCTTTTGGTCACTTTTTTGGAGCATTAGGTACATTATGTAGGCCAGGTTGTTGCTTTATATAGTACAAAGGTCTTACGTGTGGGAAGATGAAGCTAAATCATATGAAGTCAAATAATCACTCTTAAGTGTGGTAAAGACTGAAAACACAACTTTGGGGCTGGCATGTTTTATCCCATTCATAGGCTTAGATATTTTACAGGGTATTCCTAATAATACTCATTCATTTGATTTTCACCATAATCTGGCCACCTCCCAGCAGTTCAAATCTATTACCTGCTCAACGAGAGTGGTCCTCTCACTCCCCATCAACCTGCCTATGATCAGTCTTACTTTCCAAGTTTTGTTCATGCTATTTTCTCTGCCTTTCAATACCTTCCTCTTGTTGCTGCTTATATTGAAATTCTACCCATCAGTCTGTTAGCTCAGTTCTCTTCTTTGTCTTGAAGCCGTTTCTCACAATTCCAGACATATTGATTTTTTTCTGTTCCTTAAATTCCTATTGCACTAATTAGCTACTCATTTTGGCATGCAAACATGTGCTGTTTTGCTCTGGAACAAAATGGTTTTCTCAGGACATGGTCTATCTCTTCGGTTAGACTGCAAATTCCTCAAGGTCAGGGAATGCATTTTATGTTACTTTTATACTCTGCAGAACGTCTGACAAAGTGATAGATGCCCACTAACCTCTCAATGAATTAAATCAACTATAACTCTCAATTCCAGTTGGGTCTAGAAAATGTACCTTTTAATTACTAATTCAGAAGTTTATTATGCATCTTTATACCTATATTAATTGTGTCCAGAAGAGATATGCACTTTTAATTCAACTCAACCCAATATATATTTATTAGAATTTGCTACACATGAGGATCTGTGCTAGTTAATATATAAAACATAAAGGTAAAGAAGAGATACAATCTTTTCCAATATCTGTCAGTCCAGAGGTCATTTTTACTTGGGTCATTCTGAGCCAGAGATCATAGCTTCTGATACAAATGCATCTTCGGAACTGTTCTGTATGTTGTAGGGTGTTTAGAAGCATCCCTGGCCTCTACCCACCACATGCCAGTGCCACACTCCTCAGCTGTGACAATCAAACGTGCCTCCAGACATTGCCAGATGCTGTTTGGGGGCCAAAACTGCCTCCAACTGAGAATTATTGGTTTAGTCAAAAGAAAAAGAGATATTATACACACACACACACACACACACACATACACATAACACACATTTTAATCGCCCTTTTCTGACTAAAAAATAGGACATATTTCCATCAAAAATTTGGGGAAAATGGAAAAAATAATGGTGAAAAAATTATTCCATAGTCCCATAACACAGATAACTGCTGTTAACAATTTGGTGCATTTATTCTAGCTATGTATGTATGTATGTATGCATTAAGCTTTATCTATCTATCTATCTATCTATCTATCTATCTATCTATCTAACCATCCATCCACCCACCCTTCCATCTTTCCAGACAAATAACTATTTAATTATTTCACAGAGCTGGGCTCCTACAAAGAGAAATTAGGGTTTGGGATTATCTTGTTGCTCTGTGCAGTTGGCCTGTCGACAACGGAGATCCTGTTTTCTAACCTCTGCAGTGTTTTCCCTCTTGGTTTCTTACTATTCCCTTTAGTTTTCATTCGGATGCTAGAACCATTTTTTGAACATCTCTGCTCACTTGAAAGAATCCTTAAATCTCTACATAGCTTTTTAAAAGGATTGTATTCACTATTTTTCCACCCTTACTCCGAGAGTCCTATTTCAATTCAAACAATACACCTGAAAACAAGGCACTGGTATCCACTCAAAAGACAGGTGGTCCACCATCTCAGATGATGAAGCATGGAATATACACAAGTGTGACTTGCTGCACTGAACAAAGACCTGAACTGATTCCATTATATTACTCCCTGGTACCCTAGTCCTGGCAGTTCTTTGCTTCTGTCCGATTCCCACCAAAATCCTTAATCCTCACCTAAGGCCTCAGTTTGTCCTGTGAACACCATTCATGCTCCTGAGTGGTGATAGACATATATGTAAGCAGCTAACAGACATGAAAGGAAGGCTTGCATTCTTGTTAAGTAGAGATGTATGCTGTGTACTGTGAAAATACAGTTGATTCTTTCGGAGGGGTCAGAAAATCTCCAAAAGGTGTTACTAGGCAGAGGATGATGCCAGTGGTGATCTAGACTGACGGAATAACATGAATAAAGGCACAAACCCTTATAAATTAAGGGAAGGTAGTTTTGTTTTTAATGTTTATAATTGAATTTTTTCTCTCAGCAGAGATAATCTACTGCCCAAATTATACACTTTATTTAATGTTTCAAAAGATGACTGCCAAACATTGATCATGATTTCCTCCCACTATATTAGTATATATTTGCAAATTATATTAGAATAATATGACAAGTATCTCACCTGGGACATTATGGGATAACTGACATTTGTTTTGATAAAGCTTCATGAAAGAAAAGAGAGAGAGAGAACTCTTTTTATTAACTCTTAGGAATAAAATGATTTGCACAGAATTGGAACTGGGAGAAAAATTCAAGGAGGAAAATGAATAGAAATAAAAGATCTGCATGTATATGTGTGTGTACTGAATATTCCAAAAGTCTTCAGGGATGTTGCTGGGGAGACCTCTTTCTAAATGAAAGCAAATGGAAAAATTGTGCAATAACAAGGAAAACTTAGCTGGCAGCTTACTAACATACCTTATTTAACAATTTAATAAGTTCTGCTATTTGCAGTTGAGAAATGAGAAAATGAAGAGTATGTCGATTCTTTCTCTAGCCATGGCAGTGCAGGTCAGCCAGAGGAAATATTTTAAATGATTAAAATTTAAAAAAAAAAGTTTTGTTACCAAACAAAACTCATTTCAGTCCTAAGTGAGCTGAACAATATTCAGAATTAGTTATTATTCCATCTGAACCTCAAGTAATCACTCTACAACAAGTAAAGATGACTTCTAAAGTGAGATGGATCTTCTTGAGAACTTATTCCAACCCACATTTTACAACATTTCTCTAAACTCCTGCACTTCCCGTGTAAACTTCTACACTATGATTGACCTGACGGTGCTGTAGGAAATCTCTCTGGTTCATGGCTAGTCTGGAAGTGACTTCTTTCAAAGCAATGATATTCTTCTGCAAATCTAATACAAATTTTACAGTTGCCACTTTAATACCAAACCCAACCTCTCCAAAATCAAGAATTCCAAAGAAAATAGTTTTAACAAGGATCCAATCCAATCAGAACTAATTGTAACTGACCCAGTCAGTTTCCTACTGGGTTTTCCTTTGATACAGTTATTGCTCTAATAAGCTCCTTCTGTGGGGCTTCTAATTCTTTCTAATCTGCTGAATTAGAATTTTCTTCTGAAGACGTACTGGTGGGTCTTCCTTTTCACTTGAACATGTTAAGCCCTCAGCAGGTCATGAGAGTTTGACATCTGTTTCAGCGACATAAAAAATAGAGGTAAAAATAATACTCCTTCTCACAACCCACTCCAGAGAAAACTTTCTACTTTCCCTTAGCCATTATTTCTGCTTTGGTTAATTAACTATGTGTTCAGCAGCTCTGTTTGTGGAAATCACCATTGAGCTCAGCTTGAAAAGCATTTTGATTTTTTATTGGGCTCTTAGGCTATGTGATCCTGATGCCAACCTAATGGATGAAAAAACAAAATCCCAGTCGACTGAACCAGTAAAGCAGCTAACAAAAAAATCGGGATATTGAATCAGCATTCTGAGTTGTCAGTCACTGGTTTGGCGTTATATGGGATCCTTATGCATTGTTCTTTCTCTTTAGTTGGCTGATTCCTATGTATATTTTAAAGATACCACTTAAACATGATCTCATCTCTAATGCTTTCCCCTTCCCCTCTTCATCTCTAACTCACCCACTTAGAAGCCTCCCCTCTGTGTGCCAACACATTTCTTAGTGCTTACTACTACACCCAACTGAAATTATCCATCCATGGGCCTGTATTTCATGTAAGTCCTTATAAGGTCCTTACCATCTAGGGCAGGTACTTACCTTTTCTATTTTTGTATTCCAATTATTTGGCACTTACTGGTGCTCAGTAAATGTTTGTGAAACTAAATTGGCCTTGATCTGCCAAAATCTGTATAGTTTTAAAGATATTTTTAAAGTTCTTGCCATAATTGTTATTAACAGAGGTATATTCAGTATAAGATTTAGTGAAATATAGTTTGCCCCTCAGTTTACTGAGAAGGGCATTTGCCGAGTGCTTCTGTGGCTGAGGCGGTGGTAAATATCAATGATGTTCAACTACAAAATTAGCACATAATTCATTCGTTCGGCTGGTTCAGCATTGTAAATGTCTAGAGGGAATGAAATATGAAATTAAGAAACTTGCTCTAAGTTGCTAGTTGCAGGGTAGAAATGGGTCCATAAGGCACTCCTGTTACCTGACAGATGATGAATTTTTTAGACATTTTCTAATCCCCATGATGTCTAACTTAGAGGTGGTTATCAGTGTGTCTTTGTAGACTGACTACTTTTAATTAACTCTCATCTAGAATAAATAGGTGATTATCAAGCTCCATTCATAAAGGACGGCCAAGGCTGTTGCATCTTGGTTGCTATGTAGCCCACAAAGACATAGGCAGGAAGTTATTCAGCAGGAATGCTCCAAGTTGCTCTTTGATGGGGCATACTTGATGGTTTTACGTGTAAACCTGTGGTGTGCAGTGAGGGAGGGTCTAGCTTCATATTACCCTTAAGCATTTCTCCTGAAGTGCCCCCATCCCCGTATGGAATGAGGCAGGTAAAACACAGAGAAGAGAGGCAGCGAGGAAGGAAAGTAAGGAATTCAGAATGAATCTGAACAGATACTCATCCCTTAGCTCTTAGCAGGAGGTTAGAGGATTTTATCATGTCTCTAATAAGAAAAAATGGAATCCAGTAACAGATTCTCATTGTATGATTTTCAGAGCTGTTATATACTTGACACATATCTCAATGTATAGAAAAGGGCATGCAGTCTCATTCCAGAGTTTGCATTCCATCATTTTTGACAACTTATTTTGTAGTTCTATATAAAGTTAAAAATTTAAAAATCCAGTATGTGTGTTTATTCATATGCATATGTGTATATACATGCACATACATATACATGCATATACACATGTATATATATTGAGAGAGATATGTGTGTATATGTATATATATATATATAGAGAGAGAGAGAGAGAGAGACAGAGAGACAGAGAGAGAGAGAGAGAGAGGAAAGAGAGAGGAGGTGGGAGTGTTCTAAAGCTCACAGACTATTAGCCAAGGTTTTAATACTCAAAGTGGGGAAAACTAGGTAAGTCCCACTATTCGATATTGTGATTAGCAGCACATTCCCCAGAGCCGGAGTTTAAATCCTGGGTTAAATCAGAGTTTAAACTGCTTGAGTTTAAATCCTGGGTCTTCTACTTCCTAGTTCTGTGACCTTGGGCAGGTTGTTTTTTAACCTCTCCGTGTCTCAGTTTTCTCATCTGTAAAATGAGGTAACAAGAGAAGCCACCTCATGGGATTGTTCTGGGTTTTAGATAAGTTAATACATGTGCTTGGCACACAGGAAGTACTCCACTGAGTGGAAAAGCTCAGTGCTGGCAACTCCAGGATATTTACCATGGAGAACATTCCAAGTCACTTGACTTGGGATGCCAGCTTCTGCATGCAGCCGGTTCCTGCTCTCTTTACCACCACAGCTGACTTGGCTTCTGGAGGGAACTCGGGGGCTCTCTTTTCAGATTTCCTTGCTGCAGGAGCTCAGTGTTGCCAAGAGCTGAAACTCCACTGCAGAGCCAGCATACACACGGTGGCTTGCTTTCTTGTTCTCTCCCTCTCTGGTATTCCCATTCAGGGAGAAAAAGACTCCCAGGAAGCTTTTCATTTTCTTCTCAATGCTTTCTGCGTCTTCTAGTTTTATGAAAGGAATATACATTATTTTTGAGAAAGGAAAAAGCAGCCCTGATAGCTGGGTGCTGTCAAGTAGGTCTTGGTGTTGCCAGGAGCTGGTCTGGCCCTCACAGCTCGGCTTAGTATTGTCCTGTTGATCACACAGATGGTCTGGCAAAAAAGCATCAGACAAGATCACTTTGTGACCGGGATAGACTGAGACAAAATAAGACCACTCCATAATCACGACTGAGCACAAACAAAATGCAAACATTGTCCAAAACATAAAATAGGCCAAACATCCTTTTATCAAGAATAGTAGGATTGATTGCTGCTTCCTTACCAATCACAGTTTAATCTTGGTCTGGTTTCCTTGCCTTCTAAGAATTGTTAAGATAACTGATCATGGATTTACCCTCTCTTCCTGACAGTAACCAACCTTGCTGCCTTCAACCCTCTTCCCAATCACCTAATACTTGCAAAAATCATACAATAAGTCCATTCTAATATCTTCTTCCAAAAATGCTTCATAGTCCTCAGAGGTGTGTGTGCTTCCTCATTGCAGTGAGTCAATAAACCCAGATTTGTTCAATTATTGTAGCAGTCCTGGTGGTCTTTGGTTGGAGGACATTGATATTTTATAATAAATATTTTTGGAAAATGAGAGAAATTAAACTTCCTTTATTGTTGACTTTATAAATTGACTTCTTTGAGTACAGGAGTTAGAAGTGTGGGAGCTAGAACAGGAGCATTGGATGAGAGTTAATTCTTGGAGGATTTAAATTTCCAAATCATGTCACTAGCGAAAGGGATGGCGTTCTGGTGGAAGTGATATTTTAGTTGTATTTTCACTAAAAAGAGAAAGCCAGTTGGGCATATGGGAAGTGGCAAGCTGTTCTGAAAGGAATATAACATGGTTGTTAAAATCGGAAAAGCGGGGAGGAGCCACGTGGATGAAAAAGTCATTGCTTCAAGCAGAGAAGAGCAATGAATGGGAGAACCGGGGCGGGGCTGAAAATCTTACAACAATTGTCAAGAGAAGTGGATTGGTAGCTCATAAACTAAACACAAGCATATGCTTAAAAAAAATCAAGACCTACAATAAGAGATCATATAAAAGAAGAAAATAATAAGTATAAGAACTTGGAGGAAGGAAAATTAAGATAATCTAAGTATTTATTGAGCTAAAGACATTCAAAGATTAGTTAGAATAATCAGTTCATTCATTTGAAGGACATTTCCTGAGTGCCTCCCATTAGGAAGATATGGTAAAATGTCATCGCTTTGAAGTTTAATAACTCCCATTTGTCCCATTTGAAAACCATATCATACCCATATGCCTGAATTTAATGGTTCATTAATTACAAGCTTTGGGGATCTTTTATCCTACAAAGAGTAGAAGTGATGATGATTTAGGATTTCTATAACACCAAGAGCTGGAGAATGCTTTTAAAATGCATTTAAAGGGGCTTCCCTGGTGGCGCAGTGGTTGAGAAACTGCCTGCCAATGCAGGGGACACAGGTTCGAGCCCTGGTCTGGGAGGATCCCACATGCCGCAGAGCAACTGGGTCCGTGAGCCACAATTACTGAGCCTGTGCGTCTGGAGCCTGTGCTCCGCAACAAGAGAGGCCGAGATAGTGAGAGGCCCACGCACCGCGATGAAGAGTGGCCCCCACTCGCCACAACTAAAGAAAGCCCTCGCACAGAAACGAAGACTCAACACAGCCAAAAATAAATAAATAAATAAATAAATAATAAAATTAAAAAAAAAATGCATTTAAAATGTCTAATTCAATCATTAAGAAATGCATTTGAAGTGGAAGGAATCTTACAGAGCAAATTTAAATTATGCACAGTTTTGGTTTCTTATAAATATCATTCAAAAGAAAATCTTCAAAGTTGTAGCACAAATGCTTGATAAAAGCATAATGCTTCAAAGAGCAAGTTTTCTGGGAGCATCCTTGAATGTTTTGCTGCCTTTCTTACCAGTGAAGATGAATTTAACAACCCATGAACGAGAATTCCCTCTGAACAGAATGGCCTGAAATCAGTGGAAACTCAATTAACCAGGAAGCTCAAGAATTGGATCATCTGATTATTTGAAGTCATTAAATTAATCAACCAGAACTTCCTTTCTGATTCTGCTTTTATTGGTTGATTAGCTTTATTGGAGATCTTTCTAAAATGCATTAGACTTGTATTCCTCTTCTGCATCCAATTCTTAAAAAAAGGGAAAAAAGGCATTATTTGTAGCAATTAAAATGATGTACTCTGGACTAACACATTTTGCTTCTAGTTCTGGCACATCATTTTGTGATGTGTGGTACGGGGAGAATTAGTTTAACGTCTGTGTATTTCACTTTCCTAGTCTGGAAAATAGGGATTAAAAAGGTACCCATTTTAATGGGCTATGTGAAGATTAAATGATACAATAGTTGTAATATGCTTAGAGCAGGCCTGGGACCCAGGAAGCACTCAATAAATGTTAGTTTTTATTATTTATTAAATAATATACTTCAGAGTCATCATTTTATCATACATCATTTTATCAATAATCAGGAGGCAATTTAGCATATTGGTTAAAGAATTGAGTTCTTGGGGGCTTCCCTGGTGGCACAGTGGTTGAGAATCTGCCTGCCAATGCAGGGGACACGGGTTCGAGCCCTGGTCTGGGAAGATCCCACATGCCGCGGAGCAACTGGGCCCGTGAGCCACAACTACTGAGCCTGCGCGTCTGGAGCCTGTGCCCCGCAGCGGGAGAGGCCGCGACAGTGAGAGGCCCGCGCACCGCAATGAAGAGTGGCCCCCGCTTGCCGCAGCTACAGAAAGCCCTCGCACAGAAACAAAGACCCAACACAGCCAAAAATAAATAAATAAATAAAATTAAAAAAAAAAAAAAAAAGAACTGAGTTCTGTGGGTTTAAGCTTCCATCTATTAGATGTGTGACCCTGGGCAAATGAAAGACTCCATGGCTAGATTTGCCAATCTGTAAAATGGAGAAAACAGAAATTCCTGCTTCAAAGGATTGCTGTGTTAAAGGAGACACAGACACTTGAATCCCTTTATATAAATACCTGGCACACAATTAGTGTTCCCACAAATGATAGCTAGTATTGAACAGTATTATATAGTTGCAGAAATGTGGGAGTTTGGATTGAATGTATACCAGGCCTAGAGAAAAGTTTAAAAGTTTTCTTCTCTGATGATTATTTTGAAATTGCCTATTCTGTCCTTAAGAAGTTCGTTGTGGAAAAATGTTGATTAATAAAAGACTTTAGTTAACTGGATCCAACTAATTGCAGCATTCCTTCCAAGTGTGCTCTTATTCAGGCTAAGCTAATAGAATCGTTCTCATCTGGCAGGAAAGAAGCTGAAGAGGAGCTTTTCAGCCACTATTTTATTCTGCAGCTCACAGAGCAAACCAGACTCCCTTCTAGGAGGAGAGCACAGTAGGGCTTTGGGGCAGCCTGCTGAGTTCCAGCAGCCCTGGCAGTGGTGGGGAGCTGGTGCAAGGACACCATTTCCTAGAGGGTTCTCTCAAAGTGAGAGAACTGCTGTCATTTGAATACATCCCTGATGAGTACAGAGTTCCTTTTCAGATGAAAAGGCCCTCTTCTCACCATATTTCTCTGTAATCTGTCCGCTTTCAGTGGTCCACAGCTTAACAGCTTTAACACAGCATAAATTAATCAACGGGAGTTATCTCAGAAAAAGTTAGATGTTAATTCCCAAAGGCAGGGGATCAAGAACAGTGGCTGGGCAGATAGCAGGGTGGAAGAGGGGCCCTGAGTACTGGCTCTTGTGTTAATTCCCTGGGTTCAAACCCCAGCTACATCACTTCCTACCCCACACCTTCAATAGCAACCTCTCCGTGTCAGTTTCCTTATGTGCAGAGCAGGAAATGCAAGCCCCTACCTGATAGTGTGCTGCTGACATTAATGAATGAGATAATCCACATAAAGTGTTTACCACAGTCCTTGGCACATATTAAAAACTCAATAAATAGTAGGCGACACTTTTCATTTACGGGTGAACATTCATTTGGAGTCTTAGCTACATGCTCACAGTGTAGTACAGCACACTGCTGTGTTTCATTCTTGAAGGCATCAATAGAAGTGACAGTTAATCATGATAACACACCAGGCCACCAAACACAGCTTCAAGGGATGAAAGTTGTATGAAACTCTTATTGCCCTCTTGGGATAAATCTTACTCTTTTCTGTCTTGAGAATTCTCATGGACTTTGTCCCGCCCATTTCCATTAGGCAAAGATTAATCAAGAAACAATCATAAGAAAGAGTCAAATGAAAACCCTCGCAGATAGCTATGACTCTGAAACAGCTAAGTGGACCTTGGGAAGGATGATTTTTGGCCATGTGACCATCTGAAAGTTCTAACCCTTAGAGACATATGAAAACGTAGGGCTATTTCAGCAATTACAAAATAAAAAAACCAAAACAAACAAACAAAAAACAAAACAGCTCCACATTATTCTTTTCAGAACATTTTCACCTATAATTAACTGACAACAATTCAGGATCCAGAAGGGTTAAATAAAGAGCTGATGAAAGAATGTCAGCAGCTTCTAAAATTTATCATCTCTTTGACACTTTCTGAGATTTCTCAAGGGGTAGACTACATTAACACTGGTATGGAAATCTTTAATAAAACAGCATGCCTCTCAAAGAAATCCATCAACTAATCAGCAAATATTAATTAAGCACCTACAGTATGCAAATCATGGTGCTACATGAGACCACACTCAGCTTTCCTCCTGATGGGTATACTCTTCCTCTATGCCCAACAAGTGCATATCCTGCCCAGATACTTTCTGAAATTCAGGAAGTTCTTCCATATTTAGAGTTGAAGTTAGTCTCCCTGACATTTCCAAAATTTTCTCCTAATTGTATCATTTGGAATCTTTGTCCATTATTCTGCCACATACCCATACTTCAAATATTGGACAAAAAAGCATGGTACCTTCCATCTTCTCCAAGCCAGTAATCTCATTACTTTGACTGTTTCTCTGATGACATCAGCGTTGAATTCCATCAGAAGTACTATGTAGCAGTGAAAGTGCCTTGAAAACAAGGACCATGTCTTCATTTTTGTTTGCCCCTCAGTACCTAGCAGTGTCACAAATGTAGCAAGTTCTAAAGGAATATTTTTTGAGTCTAGTGGTGATAAAATGTTTGTACCTAAACTTGCTAAGCTCAAAAGTATATTGAGGCATTATAAGGAGTAGCAGATGATACGTCCTGGGATCATCTCTTAACTACAGTTAAGGATTGATATTTACATGCTGTGGATTGTTACACTCTTTCTGACTCCTGTACCATTGTAGATGATGACTGTTTTCTAACTTGACTGTTGGGGTGATTTCTGTGACACATGTGGTCAAGTCAGTATTGTACAAAGCCTGTCCTCACCAACTGTGGAGGTCCTCAAAGGAAAGACCCATTTCTCTCTCATGAGGCAGAGTATCCTGGGAATACTTCTTGGATAGCTTTATAAAGTCTGTGGATAAACTAATACATGTAAAGAAAAGACATAGATTTTCTATACTGGCTCTCCATGCAGCATGGCTGGCCTTATTTGTCAGTGGAGTTGCCTGCCACTTTAGAGTCATGCTAGGAAAAAATGTTGCTACATGGAAATTTCCAATTATTTCAGTATTCAACTTGAGTTAGTCTTTCATGAAAATGGAAATACTCCTGGGAAGATCCACCTTATAAGCATAGCAGTTCTTTATTCCTTTGGGTGAATGAGTTTTTCATATCCTTCCCTAAAATGCATGTGTGTGGACAAAGTAAGCTGGGTACAAAGGAAGAAATCACTAAGGGGGAGATGTGCACAAAGGGAATCCTGAGGAACACCACTGCATGAGACCCTCATGAACAGATCACTTTTCCCCCTCATTTTACAGTTAGGAGATAGAGGCTCAGAAGAAGCAGAGACATGAAGAGTTTACAGAGTTCTTTTGGTAGTCAGGACCAGAACCCAAATCTTCAGCCTCTCACCCCAGAGAGAGTAGACCATGATCTTGAAGTCAGTATCTGTGCCTTGCTTTGATTTCTATATCATCCTTTCCTAAGGCAGTACTTGGCACGTAGTAAATATTTATTGTAAAACTGAGGAATGTGCCTCTGAGCTTCCAAGATTTCTGGTGTTCTAGCACATTGGAATGGGGATACTTACCCCCTACTTCTTTTTTTCATGAAGAGGAGACTTCAATTCTACTCTCATTAGGTAGTGCCGGAGAGTACACTCCCATTTTTCCTTTTTCTCTTTGACCACACTCTTCTAAGCACTAGGAATGGCTGATCTGATGGTGAGAGCCTGATAACATTTGTGACCATGTATCAGTGGGTTGGCCACTATTCCTCTAAAACAGTAAATAAGCTGAACCCCATTGCTCTCTCCTGCACGACTTGTATAATGGATGAATAAGAAGGGTCAGGGCTTGCCCTCAGCTTTCTCATCCCTTGCAGGCACAGCCCCTGGTGCCACTGCTCTAAAGGGAGACAGGTTATCTATCTCTTAACCTTGGTCTCTCTTCTGACAGAACCTGGATTTGTGAGGCAAACCACAGACTTCCATTCAGTTGGCTGTTAAGGAAATCTTAGGGGCGGGGGACTCCTTGAAGATCTAGTTCTCCTACAGGTAGGAGGGGAAAATATCTAGATTTAGGATTTGTTAGGTAGAGATCGCTACATTGGCTCTGGCCCCATATAAGGTCTCCATTCCAGCTTTACTGGGGACTTTAGGAAATACCGTGCCTCCATTTATAAGGAAGAAAATTTGATTCTCCTTTAGCTCCTTGAGTGTATATTCTCTACTGCACAGAACCCAGCGAGGAGGAGGGCTGATTGGTTGAGATGACTGATTTCCACACGTCTACGAGATGATCAGTGAAAGAGCACTGTCTGGTGCTAGGTATAGGGAAGGCACATCATAGACACATTATATTAAAGCTGGAGTTTTCTTTCTATTTATTACTGAATACTTACAAAACAGCACTTTATATTTTTTAGTTTGACTTAAGAATGAGTTAATTTCATTTATTTTTAATTTTATTTTTTATTGAAGTATAGTTGAATTACAATGTGTTAATTACTGCTGCACAGCAAAGTGACTCAGTTATATATATACATATATTCTTTTTCATATTCTTTTCCATTATGGTTTATCATAGGATATTGAATATAGTTCCCTGTGCTATACAGTAGGACCTTGTCGTTTAGAATGGATAAACAACAAACCTTTTTACCTTTTCAAACTGCATTTTAACTATCATAACTCTATATCTAAAATTTTAGGTGACTTCCAGAATCTTTTTAGCTAATATTAGTTTTTAAATGTCTGCCTAAGGAGTACCATTCCCACTATTTAACCTGACCCTGTTCTTCTCAATTTTCTCCTCTATGCAGTAATTAGACAAAACTGTAAAACATATATAGTGGCTAAGGAATCTTCCTCATTGAAGAAGAATGGAAGCATGTGATCAGCGAAAGAAGGTCTCATCAGTAGTGCTGGAGATTCAGGGTCAGTTCAGCGAGCACATGCTACCACTCACGGTTCTTTTCAAGGGGTCTTGTAAATAGAGTAAACACAAAGACCTGAGCTAAATGGCAACCTAGCAGTTTGCTGATGGTAGAACTCGATGGGAAGATAACGGAGCCGTCTACCTCCCAACTGATGTAGACATCCTCCCAATTAAAGGCAAAGTCACTTCGGAAAGACATGCATCCCTTGCAAGAGGAGAGACTCCATGTCACCACAGGGAGATAAAGAGGAGTGAGAACAGGGAAGGAGAGAAAGAAAAGGAAAGAAAGAAAGAAAAGAGAGAAAGAGAGAAAGAAAGAAAGAAAAGAAAGAAAGAAAGAAAGGAAGGAAGAGAGAAAGAGAGAAAGAGAGAGAGAGAGAAGGAGAGAAGGAGAGGAGAGAGAGAGAGAGAGAAAGAGAGAAAGGAAGGAAGGAAAGGAAGGAAGGAAGGAAAGAAGGAAGGAAGAAAGGAAGAAGAGAAATGTTTCCTTTTTAGGTCACTACTGGTCTTGGGGCCCCTAGATGTCAGATTCTCCCTATTTTTCCAATCAGAGAGATCACTTTCTCCCTGGAGAAGAATCCAGTGAAGGGCTTGAACGAATTAACGCAAAGTTTTCCCCTTCCATGCCTCATTCAGGGAGAAGCTTAGGAGTATCCATAAGTGGAAGAGCACTTGCTCCTACAAGAGGCAAGAAGTAAAAGACTAAAGCAGAACATCCAAGTACATACAGGTCTAGAAGAGGATCTCCCCTTCATAGCAGGGCTATAAAATACTGTATACGCCACAAATCTGGGATTCTCACAAGAATTTCTCCTATATAATGTATATAGTTAAATACCTTTTTATTGCTCCTCTATTGTTCTTGTTGTTTCACGTATTTTGCCAACTACACAAAGTGACATCTGATGTCTCTTCCAAATACCCAAGCTTTCACTGTACTATGAATATTATAGATGATTAGGAAATATTTTTGACAAATTGAATACAAACATTTCCCCTGACCACCACCAAATGGGATGGTATTTGTGAAAAGGCTGTGGAGGGAGGAATACTCTACAGCACTCCATAAACACAACATAGGTGTAATGTCATACAGCTGTTAAAGATTCTTGAGTTTGAAATCATTTTATTGGGTACAGAAAATCAGCTTGGAGATCAAACACTTGCTGAAATAATTTTGCATGTTACCCTAATGGGGTTTGCAGCTTAAATAGAGAAAAAGGAAATGGAAGGTGAGCCCTTTCCTTTTGTATGTAACAACTTTATTGAGTTACATGCCATACAATTCACCCACTTAAATTGTACAATTCAATGATTTTTAGTATATGAAAGAGTTATTTAACTATCACCACCATCCACTTTAGAACATTTCATCACCCGCAGAAGTAACTCCAAACCCCTTTAGCAGTCACTCCTCATTCCTCAGCTCAATCCCCCCAAACCCTAAGTCCTAGGCAACCACTAATCTACTATCTTTCTGTATATGTTTATTTCCTAGACATTTCAAATAAATGAAATTATACAATATGTAGTTTTTTGCAATTTGCTTCTTTCACTTGGCATAATGTTTTGAAAGTTTATCCATACTGCAGCAAGTATTAGTACTTCTTTCCTTTTTTTGGCTGAATATTATCTATGTGTATGAATATACCACATTTTATTTATTCATCAGTTGATGGACGTTTGAGTTGTCTCCACTTTTTGGCTATTATGAATAATACTGCTATGAACATCTGTGCATAAGTTTTTATGTGGACGTATGTTTTCATTTCTCTCGGACATACACCTGTAGGTAGAATTGCTGGGTCTTATGATAACCCTACATTCAGCATTTTTGAGAACTGTCAAACTGTTTTCCAAAGCAGTTGCACCATTTTACAACTCCACCAGCAATGTATGAAGGGCTCCAATCCTCCACAACCTTGTCAACCCTTGCTACAATCTGATTTTTTAATTTTAACAATCCTGATATCTACAATGTGTTGTAGTGGTTTTGGTTTGCATTTCTCTAATGACTAATGATGTTGAGCATCTTTCATACTTTTTTGGACATTTGTTTATCTTCTTAGGTTAAATATCTATTCAAATCCTTTGCTCTTTTTAATATTGGGTTATTTGTCTTTTTATTAATAAGTTGTAATAGATCTTTTTACATATTCTGAATAAAAGTCTCTTATCAGATATATAATTTGCAAATATTTTCCCATTATTTGCAGTTCCCATTCTGTGAGTCATCTTTTCACTTTCTAGATGGAATCTTTTGAAGTGCAAAAGTTTTTAATTTTGAGGAAGTCCAATTTATCCATCTTTTGTTGCTTTTGCTTTTGGTGTCATATCTAAGAAGGCTTTGCTTAACCAAGGTCATGAAGAGTTACTCCTACATTTTCTTCTAAGAGATTTATAGTTTTAGGTCTTTCATTTAGGTCTATGATCCATTTTGAGTTGAATTTTACTTACAGTGTGAAGAAGTCCAACTTTATTCTTTTTCATGTGGATATCTAATTGTCCCAGTATCATTGGTTGAAAATATTATTTTTTCCCCATTGGATTATCTAGGCATCTTTGTCAAAGAATCAATTGACCATAAATGCAAGAATGTATTTCTGGAGTCTCAATTCTATTCCATTGACCTGTATGTCTACACTTGTGCCAGTTCCACTGTATCTTCATTGCTGTAGCTTTATGTTAAGTCTTCTAATCTATGAACATGGAATGTCTTTCCATTTACTCAGGTCTTTTAAAGTTTTTTCAATAGTGTTGTGCAGTTTTCAGAGTACAATTTTGCATTGCTTTTGGTAAATTTATTGCTCAGAATTTTATTCTTTATAATGCTATTATAAATGGAATTGTTTTCTTAATTTCATTTTTGGATTGTTTATTGTTAGTGTATAGAAGTACAATTGACTTTTGTATACCGATCCTGCAATATTGCTGGACTCCTTTATTAGTTCCAACCATTTTTTGGTAGATTCCTTAGGATTTTCTGTAATGAGATCATGTCATCTCCAAATAGAGATAATTCCTCCTTTCAATATGAATGCCTTTTATTTCATTTGCTTGCCTAATTGTCCTAGCTAGAACATCCAGTACAATGTTAAATAGAAGTGGTGAGGGCAGATATCCTTGTGATGTTCCTAATCTTAAAGGAAAAGCGTTCATCAAAAATATTATGTTAGGTTTGGGTTTTTCACAGATGCTTTCTATCAGGTTGACAAAGTTCCCATCTAGTACTAGTTGGTTGAGTGTCTTTTATCATAAAAGGGTGCTGAGGCTTGTCAAATGCCTTTTCTATGTCTATTGAGATGATCATGTCTTTTCTGACCTTTACCCTATTGCTATAGCGTTTTACATTAACTGATTTTCAGATATTAAACTAACCTTGCATTTATGGGATAAATTCCACTTAGTCATGGTGTATAATCCTATTTATATGTTGCTGGATTTGATTTGCTCATATTTTGCTAAGACTTTTTTGCATTTATAATCCTAAGAAATATTGGTCCATAGTTTTCTTTCCTTGTGATGTTTTTGGTTTGGGAATCAGGGTAATACTGCCCTCAGAGAATGATTTGGGAAGTGTTCTCTTCCCTTTATATTTCTTAAGTATAAAAATTGTTCCTACCTCTCATATCTTGCCAGGCAACCTTCTTCATTTTGTTTATAAATTATAGCATATCTAAACTTCCTCATCAGTCAGCACTTAGGAAAGTACCTAGGTGATTTGAACCAATTTATCCTCGTCATCAAACAGTATTTGTAATGCTCCCACATGATTTAAACCAATTTAGTATTCCCATGAGAGAAGTCAGGTGTGAGAGAGAGAAATGGTGTGTGTGTTGCAGATGTACAGCAGTTAAGTACAGGGAGGGAAGGAATGTCTGGAGGATACTTACCCTCCAAGGAGCAGACAGCTTGGTTCTTAGACCAGAATAAAATCTCAGTATTTCACAAATCACTCTGTTTATTATTATGGTTATTATCATTATCATTATTTGGTGTCCTACCTTTAGACTCTAAGGAGTGAGCCTTCGTGTTGAATCTTCTAAATCTTGCTTCTTTTTTTCTCCTTCCTACCAGAGGTTTTTGTCCTCCCTCCTTCCCTCCTTCCTTTCTTTTTTTTAGAACTAAATCTGCTACCGGCCTGAGATAAACTCAATGGAGATAACCCATTGATGCCTTAAAAATAAAATAAGCACGGGAATCCAATAAGAATCCAACGCAGGGGACACGGGTTCGAGCCCTGGTCCAGGAAGATGCCACATGCTGCAGAGCAACTAAGCCCGTGCGCCACAACTACTGAGCCTGTGCTCTAGAGCCTGCAAGCCACAACTGCTGAGCCCGTGTGCCACAACTGAGCCTGTGCTCTGGAGCCTACGCACCACAACTACTGAAGCCCGGGAGCCTAGAGCCCGTGCTCCGGCCACAAGAGAAGCCACCACGATGAGAAGCCCTCGCACAGCAACAAAGAGTAGCCCCCGCTCGCCATAACTAGAGAAAACCCCCGCGTAGCAGCGAAGACCCAACGCAGCCAAAAATACATAAATAAATAAATAAGTAAATAAAAAAATAAAATAAGCAAGTCAATAACTAAAGTTAGAGTGTTATTTTCTTAACTGAACTCATATTTCCCACTTACTCTTGTGAAATCACTAGGGAATTAAAGATTTTACAAACAACAACAATAACAACAGCAACAACACAAATACCTTGTATGATTTTGGATAAATTAATATTGTCTGGCTCCTCTTATAACACTAGGCTTTACTGAAATGCTTCATTTTAAATGCTGTAAAATTATAATCCTTTAATTCCTAAATATCTGCTGTATATCAACGTTTCTATTTTTAAATAATCAAATTCAACAGGTATTGTAGTAACTAGTTTGTTCTGGGTATTAGGGATTAGAGAAAGAAGGTTCGGATAACTTTTATTTTGAGGGGTTTACAGTCTCATTGAAAAAATGCATATATTTAAGAAATAATTAAATAAGAATTCGAGATACTTTAATCCAGGGTAACAGGCGCTTGTTTACTAGTATGTTCAAGGCACTGCATGTCACTCAGAGGTGAAACTACAAGAGCTCAGGAAAATGAACACATGGGAATGCTGAAATGAAGAAAACGCTTCCAGAACACAGAAAGACGATGAGGGTATGGACTGATAAGGAATGGAGGCATTAACAATGATTTCAGCCTGAAGATTAATTAGCAATTGGTTTCCCTTCCATTTCAAACAAAGCAGCCAATTTAAAAACTGTCAGCTAGTTTTCTTTACTCTGATTTCCTTTTAATCACATATAAATAAATCCAAATTCTAATCTTTCTTTTTCTCTTTTATTGGTATAATTGTCAAATGTCTTACCCTGGGTCGATTTCATACGCTCATAAGTAACCCATGCACACTTACGTATCATGAAAAACTTGATGTTTTTCTTTGTTCTCAAGTACAAAGGAAACATAGGTTCACATAGTGCTCTCTGTTTAAAGCTAGGAAAATAACTTGTCCTCAGAGCTTTCTAAGAAGAGTTTTTCTGGCATTATTTTGACCCATGGGCTAAGGTTCTGGTCAGCACGTTCACAAATACCCGGAGAATTTAAGTAAAACTTATCAATAACCAATTTCTGCACATGCATTTAATTAAAAAACAAGGTATAACTTCTTTTTGACTTTTGAAACTTTTTCCCCTCCCTCTAGTTTTAACCTGTCAGTGGAGAGAGTCAATTCAGATGAAAAGAAGTTGCTAAGATGCAACTATTAAGCGTTCTTAAGTTGAGTACAAAGATGAGCCCAATGTGTACAAATTTTTTCAACTGGAAACTTGACTTGTTTTCTTGAATATTAAAAGGAAAAGAAAAAATTACTTGTGATGGTGTCTTGGCTCAGGCACAGAAGTTCCTATAAGGAAAAGGACTTGCTTATTCACTTATTCTTTTATTCAATATATATTTATTGAGTGTATACTATGTACTAAGCACTATTATAGGCATTAGGGATACAGCAGTGATGAAGACAGAGGTGGTCTCTGCTCTCGTCGGGCTTAATTCTAGTGAAGAAGACAAATAATAAGTACTAAGATAAATAAGCACTAAATATAATGTGTTATATATTGGTCAATCAGGAAAACAAGCAGAAAAAGCGGAGTTATATGTGTCTGGGGTAGAGGTGGGAAATTTTAGAGAGAGTGAATAAGAAAGACCTTATCATAAAGATAACTTTTGGAAGATGGCCACAAAGAAGTGAAGAAACAGCTGTGATGTCTTCACGAGAAGAGTATTCTAGGCAGAGGAAACATTAAGTTCAAAGGCACTGAGTCAGGAATCTGCCCGATATCGGTAAGGAACAGCCCAAGGCCAGTGTGGGCTGGAGTGGACCAAGAGCAGGGAGGATGGATGGGAGGTGAGCTCAGAGAGATCAAGATGAGGGACAGATACAGCCATGCAGATCACAGTGGAGACTCTGGCTTTTACGTGGAGTAAGATGGGAGGCCACTGAACAAGATCACCTTGGTTGCTGGGATGAGAATAGAAGGCAAGGGTGCAGGGGAAAAAGGATCAGTACAGCTAGGAGGTCTTTGCACGAATCTAGGCAATACAGATGTGTCATCTAAAGCTGTGGCTCTGATTACCTAGGGCAGGGGCTGGCAAACTAGCCTGCCGCCCCAAAGCTGCTTCCTCCTGTTTGGGAAGTAAATTGTATTGGAACACAGTTATATACTCATTCATTTACCTTTTGCCTATGGCTTCTCGCCCCCTACAACGGCAGAGCTGAGCCATTGCAACAGAGACTGCGTGGCTAGCACAATTGAAAATATTTATTATCTGGCCCTTTACAGAAAACAATTTGCCCACCTCTGACTTAGAATCTACTGGGAGGAGGATTACAGCAGGGAAGATGGCTTCTGGATGTACAAAACAGCATGGGCACAAACCACCGTTTCTCTTCACTACAATTCTGTAGAGTGTATGCACTTCACAGAAGGTGGAGAGAATTATATCTGGGTGTTAGTAAATGGGACAAAATGAAAATAAGATTCGTCTTTCAATAATGGATAATGGAGAAATCATTCATTCACTCAAGAAATATTCTTTGCAAATGCCATTTATCATTTAATGAGCTAGAAAGACATCAAATAAATAAACACGCGAGTAAATATATAATTACAAAAGCATTAAGCACCATGAAGAAAAGGATTGGGTTCAATGGAGAGAACAACAAGGGACATACTTTATATCAGGGGAGGTCAAAAGAAATTCCATTTGAGGTGAGCCCTGAAGGATGAGCGGGAGGGAAAGATAGCGGAAGCATTTCATGTACAAGGAACAGGATGTACGCAGGTGGTGAACTGGAGGGAGAATTAGAAGAACTAAGAAGAAAAGAGACACATACACACACACACACACACACACACACACACACCTTATGCGCACACACATATGTGAATGGCTGAGTCAGGAGGAAAGAGTAATGGAACGTGGTTGGAGATACAGTGTGGCTTGGAAAATACTGGGCTTTTGTAGATCACGTGAAGGAGTTTTGATTTTATTGTAAGTCCAATGGGGAGCCACTGAAGGATGCAAGGCAAAAAAGGCATGATTAGCTTTGCTTTTGATACAGAATTCTGGCTCCATGAGGATAATGGAGCGAAGGGGGTCAAGAATCAAAGTCCAGCAACCAGTTAGGAGGTGGTGTGCAGTGAGTGGCTCAGGAGACAGATGATGACAGAGGTTTATAATAAGTTGGTGTCTGTAGTTTAATTCACAATTTATTGTATTTTTACTATGAACAAAATGTTATTCTTGGTTCTGTGTTGGGGGGAGGTAACGATAAATGGAGATAATCTCTGCCTTGGACAAAACTATAGCTCTGAAGAGTGAGAAAAGTGTACAAATACTTGTTACATGTAGTCAACTCTGAAACATTCTTATGACAGCTTGAAAGAGTACTACTGGAGACCAAGGGAAGGAAAATTTCCACTGGCTTCGTTGCTGAAAGAACCTTAGTCACCACTATATTTCCAATGCTGAGCACAGTCTCTCGATACCTCCCAAATAAGACAGGCTTGGGAAATGTTGAGAGAATGGCCTGAATCATGTCTCTGGATTCTTGTCTTGTTCATTATTCCCAAACGCTAATTGCAGTAACTTGATGAGCCAACCTCAGCTCCTTTCTACGTTGCTCTGTTGCTACCAGTCAGCCTGTTTCTTGCCACCAGACCTTCCTCACACCATGATCAGTCAGTCTGCCAGGACAATTGTGCCCCTCCCTGTGCTAGCAGCTTGCTGGCCTGTATGCCGGCATTGCCAGGTGTTTCTTGTGTCTGTCCTCACAGTGTGGAAGGGAGCCAAGAATGAGAAGCAAGTACGCCAAACAAAGTTGAAATAGTATACAGAAGCCCAGGACCTGACAAGTGTATCCTGTCTTGTGGCCAAGAGTTACTCAATTCAGTTTGGATCTATATGAGGGTCCCGCCCCTCCATGAGTGCTTTCACACACTAGGTGTTTAATAAACATTAATTAAATTTAAAAAACACAAAGTAAAACGCAAGACATTTCAGTTAATCCACTTCAAAGCAGGCACTGCACACAATAAAGAGTATTCAGGGTGCTTTCCTGCTGCTAGTGAGAGGGGGTGCCCAGCCCCATTCTTTGTCTTGCCCTCCAAGCTGGAGTCACTTCCACTTGTGGGATGAGTCTCACCCAGCACAAGCCAACTCAGGAAGAGAGTATAATACAAACCTTAATATAACCAAGAGCTGGAGCCTGAATTAGCCTACGGGCATAGTCTATGGATCTTTCAGGGAAAAGATAAGAGTATTGATGAAAGCCGAGTATTTGGAGCCTGAATTCTCTCATTTTCTTTCTTTACACTGCCATATTCAGGCTGTGTGACATGGGGCAAATTTCTTAACTTCTCTGAATCCTGATTTCTTCCTTTATAGAAGGAGAATAATGAAATCTTCCACACAGGATAAAGCCTTTAATGTAAATCTTGACATGAGATCAGCATGAGATGATCAGCTATGGTGAAATCCTGTGGTGATGTGGCTCATTTTGGAAATTTTGGATACAAGGAGATTGGCAGTTTCCCCTAGCAGACTCACCCCCATCATTTCACTAACTTTATAATAGTGTGACCTTGACATTTTTGGACCCCACTTACAGACTATGGTTGGTTTTACTATGTTATTATATATTGAGCTATAATAGTGCTCATGCATAAACCTGATATTAATCACGTCAGTCTGAGAAAGAGAGAAAATTTCAACTCTGACATGTTTCCCCCATCTTTGTTTTCCAAAGGAGGACCGTGTTGAATAGCATACATCAATATAATGTTTGTATTTTGTTCTTTCCCCTTAAACACCCTTTGAAACAAACATGCCTTCAAATCTTGGATGCAGTTACAGGTTTCTACTGGCCAAGTGGAATTGGTAGGAAGGGATTTTGGAAATGACTGCTTGGAACTGAGAAAACTTTTCTCAGTAGAAGACTGTTTACCTCCCCATGGAGTCAAAAATAACATTTTTGTTATTATTCATTCAGGTTCATTCAGGTTCCCAGGAGCACAGCCACAGGGAAGAATGTGTTTTGTTAATGATTATAACAATTAATGCTGTTATTGAAGTGAGACTTCTGGTTTTAGATAAGATGGAGAAGACTCACTTCTTGCTCCATCTCTTGCTAAGTATAATTATAAAATCCCTGGACATAATACAACTAACAAACACAAGAAGACTTTGAAAGGTGGAATGAAGATGGTATACTGACCAGGGACCTTGGGACATTAACAACAGGGGTGATTTCCCTGTGCTTTCTTTTTGCCTCCCACGCATCCTGGGCTTGGTGCTGGGATCGGTGCAGGATTCTGGAGAAGCCCTTAATTTAGAAGTGCCAAAAGACACAGACAAAAACAAAATCCCCCATAATCAGCTCCCTCTAGACAAGACCAGAAAGTGGGTGATCCAGCAGGATGGCAAAATTTTTGACAATATCCACCTAACTCCAGCCAAACATCCTGAAGAAACCATGCCCTCTCCCCTCACTCCCCTGTGGTGCTGGCAGAGATGGAGTGGGAGCCTGGACTTCCCATTCTACCTAGAAGTAGCACATGCATGGCAAGAGAGCAGGCAGCTCTCCGATGCCCCTGCAGCCAGGGTGGTGTCAGCAAAGACTCTGGGGGAAACCTGGACTCCATGACTCCAACCCCCAGCTGTGCTCCTCTGTCTATCAGTTAGAGAGAGGGCAGGATTTTGGAGAAGAAGGAGCTGGAGAAAAGATTTCTTTAAACCTTTATGTGGGCAGATTCCTCATAACTCACACGTGAAACTGGTCACAATTTAAGACAGAAATACATTGTAGGGACTTCCCTGGTGGTCCAGTGGTTAGGACTTCGCCTCCCAGTGCGGGGGGTGCGGCTTCGATCCCTGGTCGGGGAGCTAAGATCCCACGTGCCTCTCGGCCAAAAAACCAAAACATAAAGCAATATTGTAACAAATTCAATAAAGACTTTAAAAATGGTCCACATCAAAAAAATCTTAAAAAAAAAAAAAGAAATATTGTAGAACACTGCCCAAGATTTCATGTTGGCCTCTGAGTAGTCCACACACAAAGCAGACTAGATTATCGCTACATAGGCTGTGAAGACTAAGTTCTTTGGGACCACATCCCACAAAAGTAGGACAAGACCTGCATGAGAGACCTCAAGAGAGACTCGGCTAAAAGCAGATTAGGATCCGGAGTCATATACTCTGATGCCCCAAATGTCCAGATACTGTATTGGTGTCACTGGACACTCTGATGGCCATCAACCAACTTCCAGCATCGTCCCCACTCTTCAGCTCTTGCTCATTTGACATGACCTGTTAAGTTGGGATTTTGTCTTCCTTTTCCTGCTTAGAGCTCGGAGCCCTGATTCTAACTGCCCCCCAGCCCTCACTCCGGGACACTGACTAATGTTTTCAGGAGAGATAACTGTTCTACGTGTTCCCAGCAATGGGTAGACTCTTGTGGATGGATCAACTGAATAGAATTATGATGCTGTCCCAGTTTTTTGGGGGGTGCTCATTGTACATATGACCCAAATTGTCCTAGGGCTGGGTCAGTTTCCCTGATGGCACTCTTTGTCAACCCAATCTGGGCTAGAATTACTCCTCCTCTCCAATAACCCAGGCTGTTGAAATCTAACCATGGTTTCTGCCAATATCGTCCTTAACACAATGTCCTGGTTTCTACCAGAAATGAAAATTTAGCCCACCAAATATTTTTTTTCATATCTAATTATGCCACAATTCTATAAATTCAGCCACTGAGGACCCATATATTTCCTACTGACGTCAATTCATGAAATGTCCGTTTTAATAACTTTTTTCCTGACAGTGAATGTACAACCGTGGGTGGCTAATGATCTGTTTGAGGAGATTACAATATGTGAATAATGAAGTAATAGTAGTGATGTAAGCAGAAAAGACATAATGGTTCCCTTGTTCTAAAAACGTCTCTCGCTTAGGAATGCTACACGAAATGAATGTCAGACTACCTAGCGGGGAGCCTGGTACACAGTGGGTGCTAACATATATTTACTGAAATTAAAACCATAAATTATGTTAAATGGTTTGTTCACACTAATGGATATTTCAAATGCTACTTTAATCCTGATGGTCAAAAGAAATCTAGAAGTGAACTCTTTTCTTGAGGTAGAACTTATCATTGTAGTTGAGGCCGTGACCTTGTGAGAAAGTAGATTAAATACCAGAGAGAATACATATCAGACACCTGAGACCACAGATCTACAAAACCATCCCAGTTTTGTAATCTCAGGGAAATATTTTACTGAAATATTTTGTTCGCACCATCTGAAGCAGATTAGTAATAAGCATTGAATGCCTACCTACTGGGGAGATTGAACACATTTGCTCACGTGATACTATTGTAAACCATTAGGAATTCAGTGCACAATTCCTTAACATATTTACATTGAAGGCAACAATCATATACTCAAAATATCATTAATATTAAACAAAAACTTAAAGATTTTAATGTTTTCTGGTGTTAAAATGAAGTATTTGGTTTGGAGGCCCAGATTTTAAAACTATGAAAATAGTTACTGTAGGCGAGGTGACAAATATTTTGTTATCCTCAATTGTCTAATGATGATTTATTAGCTTATAGTTTAGACTCAATCATTATGCCATTTTCACTATTATTTCACCTCTAGGACTCTTTGAAGCAAGTCAGTAATATTAGTCCCCCTGTTTACAGATGAATAAGCAAGCACTAACAATTAACTGATTGGGTCAAGAGGTTAACAGTGGAGATGCAGATGAGTTATCGGACTCTAAATCTTACCCCTGCTGGGATCTGGTGTCTGCTGCCTTGCGACACCGGGAGGCCTTGCACACGTATCACATGAGAACAAAAGTAGAAACTGTTTCTCAGAATATAAGGGGTGACTCATCTCTCCACACGGGAGACATGGCTGCTGCAGTGGGAGGGTCAGCATCCCCCGCGACTAGGGGAAGTCGCTCTGCTTCTCCGTGGCTAAGTGGAACTGAAGTAGTCACTTAACTTTTTTGACTTCCAGTTTTCACATCTAGAATTCTGCACTAGATGGTCTGTAAGATCTCACCTGGTATTCAATTCTCTGAAATAGCATCAGAAGACAACAGCTTCCTTCGTTTTGAGGGTCTCTTCCTTTGAATGGAGGGACCTGTTGAGACCTTGACAGTGGGGCTAGAAGAGGCATTGAAAGGTCAGGGTGACATCTGGTGCACTGCACAGGCAAGGAGGTACACACACACACACACACACACACACACACACACACACTCATTCCAAATTTTGGCTAGGCACTTGGAATTTAGTTGGGAGGTAGAGGTATATATTCTGTTTTGTTTAAAGGAGCTGTTTTGCCTTTTATGTTCATTAGGTTTTTGTTTATTCATCAACTACCTCTTTATCTTTCCATCAATGCATGCCCTTTGGTTTGAAACTAGGTCCTGGAAGCTAGAACAAAGGAAACTAAACAGCACCTGGTTTTCTGATCCCAAGTATTTGTGACATCTTTCTCTTTAAGATGGGTTGTTCCATGATTACCTCAGAAAACAGCAATAGCAAACAAATAAAAACAGAGGCATGGGGGCTCATTCCTGGCATTGGTTGGATCAGAAACAACTGGAGTTGTCAGTGACAGGCTCATTCTGCCACACCTACAATGGCTGTGTTTAAAGACATCAGCATGAACGAGAACAATATATGTGTTATGTGTAACTGATCACTCTGCTGTACGCCTGAAACTAACACAACATTGTAAATCAACTATACTGCAATAGAAAATAAAAATTAAAAAAAAACTTTCAAAAAAACTAAAAACATCAGCAGAAGAGGAGCAACCACAGCCACCGTACCTCCCACACCATCAACCCACTGCTGGTGGGACTCAGGCATCACAATCCCATTTTTCTTCACTCTCCGTTGTTCTAATTTCCTTCTGCAATCCATTTCATGCTTCCATCTCTTCCCAGCTTTATTTTTTTTCTAGTTTTTGACTTTTTTTTTAGATTTCCTTGGCAAAGTTTGTCCTTCCTTTCTTCCTCCCTTCATCTGTCCCTTCCTTCCTTGTCTTCTATTTCACGACCTTAGGACATTACATACTGTGGTTGTAATTCTGCATCGACTTGACTGGATTAAGGGATTCCCAGAGAGCTGGAAAAACATTATGTCTGCGTGTGTCGGCGAGGTTGTCTCCAGAAGAGATTAGTGTTTGAGGTGGTAGACTGAGTGAGGAAGACGCTCCTCATCAGGGCGGGCAGGCATCATCCAAGCCACTGAGGGCCAGGGTAGAACAAAGAGGCAGAGGAAGGGCAAGTTCACTCTGGTGGTTTGCAACCTGGCCCCTGTACATGGAAGGCAGGGAGAGACAGGAGAGCTAGAAGAGCTACTCCAGATTGAGAGGTGGCAGGTTTAATAAGAAAGGGAACTTACATACGAGTCTTGTCCTGCGTGGCTGCAAGACAAGTAGATCTCCCCACCTACCCATCATAATCTTAAACGTTTATAGAGAGGCCTTAACTGGGTTCAGTCACATACTCAGTCCAGATGATCTCAATGACACCTTACCTTCTCGAGGCTGTGTCCTTGGAAAGGCTGCTAGTATGGAGATGGTAGGCGGAACATACATTCTAAACACAGGGAGGGGCTCAGGAACCTCCAATTGTCCAGATTTAGCTCAAGGGTCAACCGGTGGTCACAGTCTCTTGATAACCAACTCAAAGAACTCTCTCTGTTTAAGCCAAGACATCTACCTTCTTCTGCCCTTGGACATGGGCATTCCTGGTTCTCAGGCCTTCAGACTCAGACTGGAATTTACACCACTGGCCCCTTAATTCTTGGGCCTTTGGACTTGGACTGAATTACACCAAGGGGGAAGAGGGTGCAGAGAAGGGGGGCTTTCCTGGTTCTCCAGCTTGCAGAGAGCAGAACGCGGGACATAGCCTCCATAATCACATGAGCCAATTCCTATAGCAAATCTCATATATATATACTTCTTATTGATTCTGTGTCTCTGGAGAATACTGACTACTGCACACGTCATAGCCCCTGGCTCTGACTTGGCATGAGAATGTCAGGTTCAGTATCTCAAGTTTATGTCTCCAATATCTTGGGAGGCACTCTGAAATAAGCTGCTATTGACATTTCAATAAATCCTTTTGTATTTAGCTGCTTTTAGGAACTCATTAATAACTAATCAATATTCATGACATCTGACCAGAAGCGGTGAGCCCTGAATGTGGGATAATTAAGATCTCAGCACTCCTCCAGTACTGTTTTTTTGTTTTTTGCATCTCACTCTCTTTATTTTATTTTATTTTATTTTATTTTTTAACACCTTTATTGGAGTATAATTGCTTTACAATGGTGTGTTAGTTTCTGCTGTATAACAAAGTGAATCAGTTATACATATACATATATTTACTGAATGTGTAAAGCACTTCGATTCTCTCTAGGATGTTCCTGGTTGCAGATGTTGCCATATGTATATTGCTTAATTAGCTAATATTTTGGTGTTTTGCTTTTGCCATCTATTCACTTTATGATATTACAGACCAGCAAAGGAGATGCTATTTACCTCCTGTCTTACCTGCCCAAGATGTTTGCTGCCATTGGAGTTACTCAAAGCACCCTCCCCAGGATAATGAATTGATCAGTTCAAATCTGTGCCCTCTGTAGTGTGGACAACCATAGCACACAGGCAGGACATACTGCTTGTGAATATTTATGTTCCTAAAAGCAGAGCTTTAGCTCTCATTTTTTGGAGTGTTTATTTTCTTTCCTAATTTTCCCTAAATAAGCAAAATCAGGTTTTTACTTGATAAAATCCTTCAGAAAAAGCTTTCCATTCTAAGTTAATTTTCTCTTCCTACATGTTTCCATGTAAATAATAAAGAGAATGTGTTTGAAAAATGTGTACTTTTAGCAGTGCTAGAAACTCTGGTTCTCTGAATCAAGATAGCCCTTGTGAGCTGCAAACTCATTGTGAGTCTAAACCTTTTCTACTTCCTGGTATGGCTTTATCCACAGCCCTCTCTCCCAACCCTTAGCATCCCTTCCCTAAATATCCCTTATTCTAAGAGATGTGTAGTCTTCTCTCTTGGTCAGAGATAATCATGTGCTTCAAGATGCTAAGAGGTTTTGAAGAAAAATAAGACCTTTATTGATAGTTTGGATAGAAGGGCATGTTCTAACTATTTTGAGTTAAAAATAACCACCCCCTCATTATGTATAAGAATCTATTCACAGTGCAGTGTGCCAGGCACTGTTCTAGGCACCAGAGATACAGGAGAGGACAAAGTTGACAAAATACACCTCCTTATGAAGCTTATGTTCTCATGGGGAAGACAGACATTCAACAACAACAAGGACAAGTAGTTGAATATACCAATCAAGTCAAGAAGTGATCAGAACTTGTGATGGTCACTTGCTCACTGCTCTTGGATCCATTCCCAATCTTTCCCCTGGAAATTACAGAGGGTCCCTTGTTCTCTGGCTTTCAGCTAGTTTTGGCCAAAGGGAGGCACTAATAGGAGACTGGAGGGCAAGAGAGAGGGAAAATTCAGGGCATTTCTCCTCCTTTCTCTTGTTTCAGGCAGTGCATCGTACAAAAGCTATGTTCCCTTTATATCGGCTGCCTCTCCTCTCTATATAAGCTACTTTGTGAATCCACCCCTCACCCTCCCTCCAAGGGCAGCCCTTGGGCTCTGGTGATACACGTACTCAAGTTCTAAGGGTCATGGGGCTTCCCTGGCGGTCCAGTGGTTAGGACTTGGCGCTTTCACTGCCGAGGGCCCAGGTTCAACCCCTCGTTGGGGAGCTAAGATCCCACAAGCCGTCCAGCGTGGCCAATTAAAAAAAAAAAAAAAAATTCTAAAGGTCAAAGCAGCTTCCTGTTCTTCCTAATCTTTGTGTTGCCTCTTCTGATAACTTTGTGCCTATTTGCTTACACTGCAGTCCTTCTTTTGGACCACTTAGTATGGACCTTCCCCCCCCCCCCCCCCAATATTGGACCTTGCCTAACACAGTACTATAAAGTTTAACTGATAAGAGAACTGAGAGGGAAGGGGATGCTGATAAGATAGCCAGGGAAAGCCTCTCTGGGATGGTGGCTTTGGTGCAGGGACCTGGATGAGATGAGGATATGAGCCACGATAATGTCTTGGGGTAGAATATTCTGGGCTGAGGGCACAGCAACTATACAGGACAGGGGTGGAAACGTGCTTGGCATGTGGAATAACAGCAAAAAGCCCAGTGTTATTAGAGCATAATGCGTGGAAGAAAGAGATGTAGGAAAAGATGTCAGAGGTTAGCCAGGTCATGTATGGCTGTGTAAGGCCTGATAGAGGTAATCAGAATGATTGGGGAGAGAAGAGTAACTTGAGCTGATGACTCTGGGAAGAGTGCAGGGGGAACAATTAGGAGGACCAATTAGGAGGCCATGGCAACAGCCTGTCCAGGTAGAATATAATACGTCAGAGGTAGAGATGGTGAGACATGGCAGATACAAGATATATCCTAAAGGTGGAGCCAAAAAATTTTGCTGCTGGATTGGATGTGGGTTGTGAAAGAAAGAAGTCAAGGATGACTCCAAGGTTTTGAGCCACTCAACCACATGCACAGTGATGATTCTGACTGAATTGGGAAAAACTTGATGAGGAATAGTCTTGGAGGGAATTACATGGATGGGCAGACAGCGAGAGTTTGATTTTGGACATGTTAAATTTGGGATGCTTAATAGACGTCTAACAGTGCAGCCAGAATTCAGGGGAAAAGACTGGGCTAGAGAAGAATTCTAGGAATCATTAATATATAGATGGTCAGGGGACTAGATGAGATCTAGGGCATGAATATAGAGAAATACCAAGGAGATCCTTGGATTAAACCTTGAGGCAATCCAATATCTACAAGTCAGGCAGGTGAGAATTCTATCAATCCAGCAACCTAAGTGTCCATCGATGAATGGATAAAGAAAATGTGATACACACACATCCACACACAGAGGAATGTCATTCAGCCATAAAAAACATCCCCCATTTTTGGCAACATGGTAGACCTTGAGGGCATTATGATAAGTGAGGTAAGTGATACAGAGAAAGACACATAATTATGATCTCACGTACATGTGAAATCTAAAAATACTAAGCTCAAAGAAACAGAGTACAGATTGGTGGTTGCCAGAGGCTGGGAGTGGGGAATGGGAGAAATGGGTCAAGGTGGTCAAAAGGTACAAACTTTCAGCTGTAAGATAAAAAAGTTCTGGGATTATAATGTACAGCGTAGTGACTATAGTTAACAATACTGTGTTACATATTTGAAAGTTGCTAAGAGAGCAGATCTTAAAAAGCTCTCACGCAAAAAAAAAAATTAAACTATGTGAGTTGACGAATGTTAACTAAACTTAATGCTGTAATCGTTTTTCAACATATATGTATATCAAATCATTATATTGACACCTTAGACTAATACAATGCTGTATGTCAATTAAATCTCAATAAAGCTGGAAAAGAAAGTTGGGCAGTTAAGGAAGATCCAACAAAAGAGGCTGAGAAGCCACAGCCAGGAAGGCAGAAAAAAAATGGAAGGATGTGGCATCCCAAAAGCCAAGTGAAACAAACGTTTCAAGTGGAGGCCGTGATCAGTGGTGTCTAATGCTGCTCTGAGGTTGATAAAGGAGAGGCTAGAAAATTGACCATTAGATGAGAGTTACCACCTACTGCACTGTAGCTTGTGATGATGGGGCTGGGGTCTCACTCAAGGGAAATAAGGCAGCAGGTCTGGGGAGGCAAGGGAGGAAGCTAAGCTTCTGCTCTGGTGGAGAACAGACACTTCTCTTATCTACTGATACAGAAGAAAGCAAATCCACCCCACCCTTAGTGGTGGGTAAGTTTCTGAAATTAGAAAAATACCATGCCTCATCCTAGAACTCTAGGCCAGCATCCTTCAGCTGGGCATGTTATGAGTTTGAGGAGGGACGTTCTACACTGTGAATCATTGCAAGACATTTAGCATCCTTGACCCCTCTTCCCTGTCCCCCCACACTAAGCACAAAGCAGTTAAACTTACTCCCCTCTTTTCCTGCTTTTCATTGCCACCAACAATATTTCCATTTCCTTAGTATAACTGATCATATTAAGATTAAACCAGTTCGCACCAGGATGTAAATAACTGATCATCTTTTTTCAAGCCTTCCTTGAATGTTTTCTTTCTCAGACACTAAATCCAAATAAATAAAAAATTAGTGACACTGCTGTTGGTGTAAGCAAGTGAAGCAGTGCAACAATGGGAGGCAGATAATTTGAGGTAAAACAAACTGATCTTCATCTTGTCAAATAATCGAATCCAATTCAATTTTACACTTACAAAAATATCTATTATCTGCAGGGCTTTTTTCCAGGTACAGCATGGAGCACAAAGTGGGAAGTTTTGGTGACTTGACGTTTCCTGGGTATCGTCAGTGGAGACACCCAGCAACTCCTGTTTCCCCCACCCCTTCCCGTGTGTGACCTTTACAAAGTTCTCCTTATTCTAGCTTTTCTATCTTTGGCCTTGCCTCCCTGTGCTATTGCTCCAGATGAGAAAAGAACCTCTCTTAAAAGCCAATCTTGGGACTTTCCTGGTGGCGCAGTGGTTAAGAATCCTCCTGCCAATGCAGGGGACACAGGTTCGAGCCCTGGTCTGGGAAGAGCCCACATGCCGCGGAGCAACTAAGCCCGTGCGCCACAACTACTGAGCCTGCACTCTAGACTTATGAGCCACAGCTACTGCGTCCACGTGCCACAACTACTGAGCCCACGTGCCACAGCTACTGAGCCCACATGCCTAGAGCCCATGCTCCACAACAAGAGAAGCCACCGCAATGAGAAGCCCGCACACCGCGATGAAGAGTGGCCCCCGCTCGCCGCAACTAGAGAAAAGCCCACGTACAGCAACGAAGACCCAACACAGCCAAAAATAAATTAAAAAAAAAAAAAAAAAGCCTATCTTAGATAAATCACCTCTAGCTCTGAATTACCAGCACTGCTAAAAACTAATTTGTCCTTAATTTTACAGTTTGGATGTGTTAAAAGCTCAGGTTTCTTGCATTCTGTTTGGGCCTGGGTCCAGTCCTAATTCTACCTCTTACTATTTGGGTCATTTTGTGCTAAGTACTTAAGTTACAGTGCTTCATTTTTTTAAAAAAATCTGTAAAATGGGAATTCAGTAGTAGTACCTACCTCATGGGATTTTTATGAGGATTAAATAAGATCTTACCTACAATGACTGTGAAAGAGTATATGGCACTTCATAACTGCTCCATAAATGTTAGCTATTTCTATTATTAAATGTGATTTTTCGTGTGTTCTGGTCTTTTTAAAACGTTAACAAATTAATCCTTTTAGAACAGTCCTTATGGAGAAAGGATTTGTTTAGATGCAGGCACTAGTTTACTAGACATGTGTAGGTCTTTTGCCCAGGTTACACAGTTTGCAAAAGTCCTAAAGGCACAGATAAGACTGTATCTTATACCCAGCACCTGAAAACCACACTCCCTAAAGTTGTCAGTGCTGCTAGCCTTGCCTGGCACGGTTCTGGAGCACAGTAAGTACTCAACTGTGACTTATTAAATTAACAAACTGCAGGATATTTCTCAATAAATATCAAACTCCAAACTGACCAGTTATTCTAGAAGCAAAAGTTCTTGCATAAATCTCCCTCATTAATTTAATCTCTCTCATCACATTTAGGATGAATAAATAATTTCTTGTCTCAATTTTCATTTTGTCTATCACTTGTTCTTACAACCTCACGAGCTGTTTATACCCCATGTTGCATGGACAGAAGGTCTATATTTGCCTCCTTGCTCTCCGCCCCCACTCCTTTGTATTTTGCTGTGTGTTGTAGAGGGTTGGTTGCCTGAAAAATATTTCCCAGGCTCTCTTGCCAGTTGGATTCAGGTTATGTTCTACCATGAATAGGCACTGGTACAAGAGCAGACAGGAGGAAGGGGAGAAGTGGCTTTCTTCTTCCTTGTGGTTTCTGGTGCACTTTTTGCCAGCAGTACAGGGGACAATATAACAGAGGCTACAAAAATGACAGCTATAAGAGTGGTTTCAGGCAACAGTTTCTGTCCTAATCAAGGTGACAATTCTGGTAGATCCAGAACCAACCGTGACAGCATCTCCAATGCCTCAATAACAATTGTAAGCTGTAGCTACAGCCCAGCAATAATAGCAGTTCTTACCTCTGGGTATCATGCCTTCCTACTTATCGCTCTTCCAGGCCCCTCCTTCTGCTTTTGATTTTCTGGTTCTTCCAGCATCTTTGTACCTAATCCCCTGCATTAAAATACCTGTTTAGGTATTTATATAGATTGTATTAGAGGTGATATGAATTGGAAATGTCTCAAGTGCAATTACATGTTTCTATTTATTCAATAGAAATTGTTACACACATGTGATTTACAAAGAATTTCTGGTCATGGCCTTTGGTTATATTTAAACTCTCACAATTTTTCAGTCAGTTGCTATAATTTGGGATACCTCTGTCCCGAAAATTTTCAAAAGAAAAGACAAATAGTTTTGCCCAGCAGTGAGCTAAACCTCAGACTCAGCTTTGCAAAACAATGGCTTCTCCAGTAAGCGATTATTAACTCAGCTCCTGTCTGTTTCAAGGAATTTCCTTTCTTCTACTTGGCGCTAGTCGACTTTATTAGCAGTGGAGGATCCCGGTGGTATATGTTCCGTGGACTTCACTTTATGGTGCTCCCCACTGGGACACTGTTTCTTATGACTTTCCCCACCAAGACAAATCTTACTCACTCCTCTAATGAGGACAAGTATTTCACACTGTTCAGCTTCTTTTCAATCTGGGTGACCTGTAATCCCAATTCTCATTTCCAAAAACTGAAGCAAATGTTCTGCTCTTTTTTGTTACAATTTTGTTTTTTTTTTTTAAGGTAGTGATTAACCACCCATATTGAAAGGTCTACAAGGTAATTTCATGGAAAAGAAACCTAATTAAATATCACAGACTTTTTACTACCTCTCCACTTAAAAAAGTAAAGCCAGGAAGAGGGTTGCCTCAGGCTTCCCCAAATACTTGTCAATATGAATTGTAAAAGCTGAAGTTAAATATTTAAGTTCTTATTTATTCAGGAAAATGATATATTTAGTCTGCCAGTATTTCTTTACATTACTAGGTGTGCTGATACCTGTATTAGGTTCATATTGTAATATTTACCATTATTGAGACATAGTCAGAATTCAAGTACATGTCAAAATAGAAAAAAATTTCTTTACGGCGATCACCTCGAGGTGATGACAACGCCTGGCTATGGAGAAGAACCATCCATTGGCACTGGGAGTCCTAAGCAGCTTCCACAGGAACATAATAGTGACATCATTTCTGAACTAACATTGTGGAAAGTTTCCAGAAATTTCTGATTTGGTAGAATAGACTCATGGAAGTTATAGGGGAGATTCTTTTCGCACAGAAGAAAATTGAAGTCAAAAGAAGAGTGAAAACTAAAAGGTACACACTGAAAGTTGGGCTAGTGATAATGCCATTCTATTTGTGATGGATTTGATAATAAATTATAGTGCTTGGCATTTATATTTACTATGCTTATTAGAAACAAAGACTGGGACTTTTCCCGTTGCCTCACAATTGCCCTGTACTGGGACAGAGGAGCACAAAGTATCCTGAGAACATGCATAACTCACACAAAATCAGTAACAGTCTGAAAGAAACCATTGAGTGTCTAAGGATAAGAAAGAAAGTGAGGAATTTTGGGCAGGGGCTGGTGTGGCTGGCAGTGCTCTAAGAGAATCCTTTTCACAGACCAGCCGGAAGGCTTCTGAGCTGCAAACTCTGAAGTCCATTTTAGTGCTATCATCTAGTGCATGGCAAGAGGTTTCTTGGGAGAGTGTGATATGTGTGCATGCCTGGCAGTGGTGAGTGTGAACAGAGACTGTTGGTTGCTTCTTGTCTGCCAGTTCCAGAAAGTGCTGAAAGGCGGCTGGAGTTGCCAACATTAGCAGAACGACAAGGGACTGAAGTGTAGTGTGGCTTGGGAGAAGAGGGCAGTGGTATCCTCCTCTGGGTCCTTGTGGCTCTCTGGATGGAAGAAGACCTTAGCAGTTCCTCCAGTTCCAGGAAGATTAATGGGGGAGGCTAGATATAGGCAACCAAAGCATAAACTGGCCAAGTGAGGTTATACCCCACCTAGGAACCTATACGCTGTAGGACTGAAGGGAGACCCTGTTGACCCTCCTTGAGGGCATCCCTAGCAAACCACCTCCATCATCCATGTGGAGACTACCACACCTGTGGATGCTGTCACAGCATGTGGGACCATTGTGAGCCAGAGCAAGAAGTCTTCCTCCCCACCACCTACATGTAATCAGTTGCTTAAGATTTGCCCCTCCTAATTCCTCTTCTGCGTTCCCAATTATGGAAGAGCTAGACCTAGAAGAGGGGGAAGAATCAGGTATCTCTAAATCACACCTTCCCATCCACCCCCCATAACCACATACCCACGTACCCTACAAGGGGTTAGATGGGGAGAAGTACACCACGCTCCCTCCCAGAACTAGTGGATGGTGGCTAATGGGACAGGAAGTTAAAGACTTATAGTGAAACAGGCTGAATTGGAACACCTAAAATTGACCTGAAATTATAGAATCTGTCCAAAGTGTGAAGGCTCATGTTGAAGGCAATAACTGGAGAAAAATAAAACCACTCTGTACTTACATCCTTCTGGGTTGGCACTCCTCAACATATCATTTAAAGAAATCCTCTGATTATAAAAAAAAATCTGAATTTAGGGAATTCCCTGGTGGTCCAGTGGTTAGGACTCCATGCTTTCACTGCTGAGGGCCTGGGTTCAATCCCTGGTCGAGGGACTAAGATCCGGCAAGCCCCACGGCGGGGCCAAAACCCCCTGCCCAAAAACAAAACAAAACAAAACAACAACACAAAACAAAAACAAAAAAATCTGAATTTAAATAAAATGCTGTTGTCTGTCTTATAAAGACTCCTTCTCTGAACTTAAACTACAATATAAAATAATGTACTGTGGGCAACTCTGCATGTAAAACGTGATTATATCTTTCACAGTTCAATTTATACTAATATTTTCAATGCTACTACTTTTGGAAAAAACAAGTACTATGTTTTCAAATAATCCGAAGAAAAGAATTAGTCATTCCTTCCAAAATTCCAGTGCCACAAAGAAGTTAAGTAAATTGCTCAAGGTCATGTTTTAAGCCTGGTCTAGGATTGAATGCGTCACCAACCAGCCTACACAGTCCAACCAGCCTACACAGTCCAAATAACAAAAGCCAGACTGAGGGAAATGCATCAGTGAAACGGACAAAGGCTCTGACGTACACAGATGGTGCATATTATCACGTAGGGAGATGTGTAAGAACACAAACGAACTCCATACACTGCGATGTGCTGTCCTTGAAAGGTTTTCTTCTTAGGCTTCCTTCTTTAAGGATGCCATAACCCTTTTAGATCATCAGCCAAAATTGAAGAAAACACTTGATTTTTCTACACATATTCTTTTATAAATTTTCTCAAACTTAAATAAATTGTGACGCTGGAGGAAAGAGTTTTAAAGGTTTGCAGGTGCCAAATGAATACACAGTATATACGTTTTGAATGTAGAGTTACTGGAAGTTTAAAAGATTTATCTTCAGGGATCTCACCCTGTTTTCTTGGAGATAGACACCCCTGAAAATTTATTTCTATCCTGATGGTGTCGAAGGCACTCACAGGAACAACAAAAAAAGTAAATCCAAGTAGCAAGATGGTAATACAGTTGCAACCATTAAACATGCACATGAAATAGAAAAATTAAAACCCGAGCAGAACTTTTAACTTAAGTTGCTGAAGCAGTAAGGACTAGTGGGGATTGGGGATGGGTATGTGCGTGGAGCTATGGATATGAGCTATCAAGAGGAAACAGAAAAAACTCAGTGGAGAGAAGAGCTTCACAGTACATTTTTTTTCTAGCCTAGACTCAACCTAGAATTTACCTTTTCCATGAAAAATCCAGGAAGT
Organism: Eschrichtius robustus; assembly: GCF_028021215.1. Lineage (NCBI taxonomy): Eukaryota > Metazoa > Chordata > Mammalia > Artiodactyla > Eschrichtiidae > Eschrichtius > Eschrichtius robustus. The sequence continues at coordinate 80,083,659 of NC_090835.1, forward strand.
CCTCTTAAACCCCCTCCAAGAAGAGCTGCAGAGGGCATTCACAGACTTTTGGAGCTGAGAAAGTTCATGTTTGCATCAGAAAGCCACTCTTTCAAATTTTCAACTTGCTTAGATTAGGGCATTTCTGAGAAGGAAAATAGCTAGCTAAAGGAATAGGAAGGTCATTGACTAAGTCAAAGTAAGCAAAGACGCAATGCCTTTGCATTCAACCTGAAATCAAGAGTTCTTTGCAATTAGTCCATTGGGCTTTGAAGCAGAAAGAATCCAGATCAGCCTGGGGAAATAACACTGTGTGGGATGTAGGAGTGAGTAAGAGACTAGAACCAGGGCAACCAAATGCCAGAGAAGTTGAATCAGAACTAGGACAGAGATTGTCCTATAGTAATTTTGCTAAGATATTACAGATACTTACATGAAAAGGGATTGGTAGTTAATGTTAAAATGTTTGTACAGTATTTCTACTTGACTAGCTATGAATATATTTAAGTTAATGGTCACAAATACTATAGAGGTCATTCCACACTGTAGGTTCAGTTTTTTTTTTTACACAAAAGTTATTTACTTACATCTCTGAATCTTATATCTTCATCTACAAAACAAGGAAGAATAACATTTTTCCTGATAGATATTCTGAGGATGGAAAGGGATAATTCAATTAGGGTTCAGTTGTTTTTAATGGTGCTTTTTCCCCTATAAAATTCTAAATGGAAAAAAAAATCATTGCAAGTATTATGGCAGAGACTTTTAGTTTTCTTCTAGTATATCTCCCCTCTATAACAACAGAACCTTATCTACCTGCAGTTTTTATCTTGGCACATAGCTATATATATTAAATCTGAATTTTTCATCCACTCTAACAACTAAGTATGACTACATGACTAAGTTCTGGGCAATGGAATATAAGAGGGGATGATATGTTCAACTTCTGAGTCTGGATATGAAAGGTTAGCCCCACCTGCTGGCTGGGTTGTGGATGAGGTGTGAGCCTTGATGGACCAGTCAGTCTAGGGCAAACCCCTAGTACTAGCAGGGAAACAAGGAAGAAGAGCTCTTGGACTTTGACTCTGTGAAGCTGGTATATCAGGCTTAGTATGCTGAAATATGGCTCTTTATGCTGGAATTATTTACTGGTGAGAGAAATAAGCTTTAATTATGTTTAAGCTGAACCTAAACTCATAACCAACTGAAATAGTTATTTGTTCATTCATTCATTGATCAAATTGATATTTTATGCATATCCTCTATCAGTCACTGTTCTAATGATACCAGGTCCCTGCTCTTAGTAGAGTAAGGGGCTTCAGACAATAAAGAAATAAAATTATATATAAGGCGATATCTCATACGTATAAATGCTGTAAACAAAATGGCACATAGTAATCTAATAGAGAGATATTAGATGCACAGGGGAGCTACTTTTAATGAGTTAATTATGGACAGCCTCTGTGAGGAGATGACAATTAGGATGAGATCAGAATGATAAGAAGGCATACATGAGAGATATTGTGGGTCCAGTTCAGGACCACCACAATAAAGTGAATATCACAATAAAGTGACACAAACTCTTTGGTTTCCCAGTGCAGTATAAAAGTTATGTTTATACTATACCGTACTGTACTGTGTGCAATTGCATTATGTCTAAAGAAACAATTACATACCTTAATTAAAAAATACTCTATTCTTGAAAACTGCTAACCATCACCTGACAATGCAGGGTTGCCACAAACCTTCAATTTGGAAAAAACCCCGAAATATCTGCGAAGTGCGATCAAACAAGGTATGCCTGTAAACATATAAATATATGGAAGAAGAGTGTTCCAGCAGAGGGGACCAGCATGTGCCATAGCCCCAAGTAAACAGTGAGCTTAGAATTGCTGAGGGATGTCAGAAAATAGTGAGCAAAAGGAAGTGCAGAAGCATCCAAGGTCAGAGAGACACACAGGTATCTGATCATATAGGATTTCGTAATAAGGGTGAGAAGTCTGAATTTTGATGGAATTGCAGCAGGCAGCTATTGCATGGCTTTAAGAAGGGCAGTGATATACTCTGATTTTTAATCTATTTGAAAAAATGCTCTAACTGTTGTAGAAACAGGAAATGGGTGTTACAAAACCAATGCTGTGTATTCACCAAAACATGTGTGATTTTCCTCTTGGCCAGACAGGAAGACTACATTACCCAGTCTCCCTTGCAGGTGGGTGGGGCCATGTGACTGGCTTCTGTCCAATGGGATGTGGGTGGAATGGTGTAGGTCACTTTAAGGCCTCAACCTTGAAACTCCTCCTGTGAATCCCCATGAGTTTTTTCTTCCCCCATCTGCTCGTTGGATGCTGCACTTTGAAGACTTAAGTGATGGCAGAGTCTACTTGAAGGAACCTGATCCCTGAATGACAGCATGGAGCTGAGTCTCCTTGCTAGAAATCATCCTTTATTGTGCTAAGCCACTGAAGTTTAAGTATTGTTTGCTGAAGCAGTCAGTTGAACCTGATTGCACAGGCAGCCAGTGTGACAGTCTAAACAAGAAATGATAGTGGCTTGGACCAAAGGTAGCACTGGAGGTAGTGTGCAGTGACTGGATTTGGGATAAAACTGCAAAGTGGAGCAAACAGGACTGACTGATGGATGAGATGGAGATAAGAAGGATATGAACAACATTTTAAAAAATGACTCTTGAGGATTTTTACCCGAGCAGTTGTGTAGCTTGTGATTTCATTAACTGTGGGGGTTGGGTGGGGAGACTTGGGGAGCGTCACATGTATGTCGGGTGGGGCAGTCAAGCACTCTATTCTGCCTAGGATACATTCTTAGATACTTAGTTATACATCGAAATAGAAATGTTGGCTGCCTGAATCTGTATCCCAGAGAAGAGTGAAGGGCTGAAGATAAATTTTGGAATCATCATCCAGTGTGGACTAAATCAACATTTGTATTCACAATACTTGTCCACTGCATAGGTTGTTTCTCCTAAGCATGCCCACTCCTTACCAATGTCTTCTTATAAAGATACACACACCCCATCATATTAGAGAGGAACATTACAGAGATGTGAGCCTGGACAAGCAAGTAAACACAGTGTGAAGAATTTGACCATGGATAGACACATAGGCTTTTAGCTAAAATTCTCTTCCCAGGAAAATGATGGCTACCACCCAAGCGTCAAAGAAAAGAACAAGACAAGAGGACTGGGAATCTCTTAAGTACAGCTAAATAGATTCTGCTGATTGTTGTTGAAATTACAGGAAGCAGAAAGAAAAAAAGATGACCCCTGAAGTGTAATTCCATTTACCACACTGTCGGTTCAGGTCACTGAGACAAGATCTAAAATTGTCTGCTGCAAAAGTTAAACAAAGAGGCATAGTTTTAAAAAAATGGCTCGCATTTAAAGAAAAGATTATTACTGTCACCACTGTAAATTTGAGACAAGCTCTTTTGAAAAAAAATCATTTGTAGTCCCACTGCTCCAAGATAACTACTGTTAACTATTACACTTTTCCTTAACTATTCAGCAAATTTCTTTCTTTTTTTGAGGGGGGGGGGTTAATTTGATAAGAGAAAGTGCCACCCCTCTGCTTTAATTTACATTCCTTTAAATATTAGCACATAGCACAATTACCCCCCTATTTGCCACCTGGTGATATTTATCCTTCGTCAATAAACTGGTGATATCCCCAGGCTTTGTTTTCAATATCAACTTTTGTCTCTGTGTTAGAGACTACTAGTTTTCTACCCAAATATCGATTCCCCCCTGTTTTAGAAGGCCTAGCTTTTAGCTGTGCTCAAGGACACTTGAAATAAGACATTTCCCAGCCTCCATCGTAGCAAGGTGTGGCCATGTGACTAAATTCTAGCCTACGGAATATTAGTGAAAATATAGTATATCAGGTTCCAGGGAATTTCTTTAAGAGGCTGTGATATGGAACCCTTATGTACTTCTTACATCTTAATGCTTAATCTTAATGCTTAATCTTAGTTCCCTGAACAGGGATCAAACCCACGCCCCCTGCAGTGAAAGCGTGGAGTCTTAACCTCTGGACTGCCAGGAAAGTCCCCAATATTTGATTCTTATTGTCTCAATTTTCAGCTTCCTCTTGTGCTGATGTCTTAAGATGCAGAAATTAATTAACAGAAATTAATCAAATTTACTGAGTAGCCCATGAGCCATTAGTTAAATATTTTCAACACAGAAATGATATTTTAAAGTATTCTCCAAATTTAAAGTGTAAGGGGGAAAATCAAAATATTCCATAGAGGTATTTCCTAAAGCTCTATGTGCTTTAGGAAATAGTCTTATTTTCTCTACAGGTTTTCTTCCTCCTAATTTCTGGGATTCAGTAATACGTAATACACTGTATTTTTTTTTTTAGAAATTCTAGTTGTCTTACTAACCTTCCCACCAATATAACCAAAGATCTCTTGTCCTTGCACAATTTACAGCATTAAACACTTTTTATGTCTTGTTTTTCCAGAGTCCTCACATGTAAATACAAACTTAACTTGTATGAAGCACAATGTAAAACAACCAAGACTGGCTCCATCTCTGTCATTTCCAACCAGATGCCCTTGGGGTTAAGAATGGAACTCCTGCTACTATTATTTTCCCCACTTGGTATAACCATACAGTGTTGTTCCTGTGCCCTTCATTTGATTCCTTTTCTTGCCCCAATGCCAAGAGCATAGATGATGTCAAGTTTGAGATTTGTGTCACGTTAAACATGATGGTACCCATAAATCCATTGTAAATGGTATAGGCTCGTTGTTAGGTTTTCCTTGTTTTAACTTTTATTTGTGGGATAGAAAAATGAGTTTGAACACGTAAGAAAGCTTGATTGCAAAGGTAAAGAGGTTCCTTGGGATCAGCTCAGGGGAACGATGTCACCTCAGTACTCTTGGCATGAGTTCCCTGTCCCAGCCAAGGGATCCCTTGAAATCCTCTGATTTCTGAGTGACGCTTTGCAGTGCTGGGCTGAAGGTTATCACTACTAACAAAGTGTGAATGGAGAACAAAAAACTATGTCTAGATAGAGCTCCCCTTGGCATTTCCAGTTCTTACTGACACTGCCCTCAATATTTCCACCTGTGTAGGCTCTGCAGCTTCCCTGCTGAATCCATTATTCTCTGACTGATTTCTACATGAAGTACAATCTCGTGGTCACTATCACTAGCCTGTTCTTCTGAGCCTTGTCCTCTCCTGAGCTGCTGTCTCATGTGCTCAGCCAGATGGTTGGTCTAGGCCACTCTTGGTCAGTACTGTCCTGGCCAGCTTGATGGGGTCCTGACTACGTGGAAAAGCCCAGAGAGAGGAAACCCACTTCAGAATGAGCATGAGAGGAAGGGAAGGAGAAAGAGAAGGATGCCTAATAGGCTGTTTCAGATTATTACCAAAGTGAAGATTAAGATGGCTTTGAAACTCAGTGGTACAGAGGCACTCAAAATGAGGGAGGGTGTTTGGAGGTGAAGCCAAGTGGATGGAGCCAGGAGTGAATCTTAGCCTGCCACTTGCTTTTGAGTATGTTGGGCTGGTTTCTTAACCCCACGAGTCTCAGTTACCCCATCTGTAAAGTGAAGGTCATGACATCTCCCTTATAGATTTGGGAGGATTATAGGAGATAAGGTATGTGACCCACTTAGCATAGTGCCTGGCCCATAACATGCATTCTGTAACTGGTATTTCGAAAGAACAGGTCAAAGAACCCTGTAAGGATTTTTTACTGAGGTTTGCTCAAAAACAGCTGAGAGCAGATTGTCATGTTTCTAAGTAAAGAACACAAATACAATCCTTTACCTCTAAGTTTTTCTTTCTTTCCTTTTACTTGCTTACTTCAAACCTCTGCTCAAACGTTGCCTCCTCAGAGAAAAGCCCTCTGACCACCCCATGTAAAATAGCACTTCCCTTCAGTTTCTTTTCCTTTATCTTGATTTTTCTGTACAGTACTTGTAACCAGACATCATATTATATATGTTTTTTATCACTGATGGTGATGGTTTCCTTCACCAGTGTCAAAGCTTCATGAGGCAAGAGACTTTGTTTGGTTTATTGCTGTAACCCTAGTACCCAGAAAAATATCTGGAACAAAAAAGGCATTAAATGAATATTTGTTGAGTGAGTTATGATGAATCATTTTTCCTACTTCCTGTTTATAAATATATTGTTTTTATGGTGAGTATCTGCAGCTACATATAGACAGAAGTATAGGTATGACTGGCAGGGTATTTTCCTAGTTTTCTTGCCCATGAAAATTCTTCTCTAATATGTGGCACCAACTCATGTGATCAAATCAAACAGCCTGTTCCCCAAGGACCTGACAAGTCCCTTTTGGACTTTCTGTACCCTAAAAGAAAGCCAGAAGCTTCACGACTCCTTAATATTTTGCCAGTCTCATCTCTCAAGAGCCCAGGACCTGTGTCAACCTCCACAATGTGGGAAATTCACAAGAGTTTGTGACTTTCTCTGTTGGCTTGCTTTCAGTCACTCTTTCCTTCCCAAGAAATTTGCGCAGTTTTTTTCCTTCCTGTCAGATGCAGCACTGCTGTTTAGTCTGCTTTCGGTCTCAGGGACTACTCATCAGAGATTGTTCCCCAACTTGCTCCCAGTTGAACAGGCCTCTTTAATTTCATTGTTATTCAGTTGAGCAAAGAACAGGTTCTGGGGATTGATTATGGGAGCTTCCTGCACTAATGAGCAATCTGTTGCCCAGAGGCTGCCGCTCTACCTGGGGGCCGGCGGGAGGATCTTCAAGGAGCCCTGCATAGGACTCCTGCTCATCTTCCTCCGTCTGTCAAGGCCAGCGAACACCAAATACCATGCTGCATTCAAGGGGCCTGGAGCTCAGCTCACCCATGTTAGGAAAGGACATTTGAACGACGTCCTCATCTCAGTACTGCAACTATAATTGTGTAGAATCCTTGACAAGGCGTTGGGCAGAAAGTCACCTCCTGGAGGTGAGGAGGAAAGGTGAGTGCTCTGGGTTGACAGTGGCCAATGGGCAGATGTCTCTCTTGATGCTGGGAAAGTTCAATTTTTAAAATATAGTCTATCAGTTATATATGTATATATATACATATATATATGTATATATATGTATATGGGTAAATAATGTTTTCTTCAAAGAGCTTAATGGTGTACAATATATTACCCTAAAGGGATACGACTGTTTTTGAAAACAGCTACTTCTTTGATAAAAAAGTGAGATATAACTATTCTTTATTTCTTAACGATAGTATCTCTGATTTTGTGTAACTTAAATCCCATAGAAAGAGAAAGTTAGACCAGGTTATCTATAAGATACATTATGCATTTCTATTAAAGGTGTGTGAACCTGGGACAGACACTATCAGCTTGACCTGAGACCTTGTTAGAAATGCGGCGACTCAGGCCCCATCCAAGATCAACTGGGTCAGAATTTGAATTTTAACCTGCTCCTGGACAATTCACATGCACGTTACATGTTGTGAAGCACTGATCTTCAGCTCTAATATTGTGAGATTCTAAGATTATACTTCCTAGGTTAAATAATATAATTATCTAAATGCAAACAATAGCAGGCAGTGGAAAGGACATAGATCTGAATTTGGATGTCAGCTCCATCACTAATCATCTTTGGGAAAATAGTCTACCTTCAGTTTTCTAATTTGTAATGTGGAGAAAATAACATCTGCCTTTGGGTAGATGTGGGGATTCAAAGTGATACATGTAAAGCACATGCAATGTCTGGCACCCAAACCTGATAACAATTATTATTAATTAATTTAAATCTACATAGTTAGGGGATTCTTAAAACTTTTTTACTCATTCAGAGTTCATTTCTGTGAAAGCCAATAGCATTCTCCAATGAGTTTCCTCTAGACTGCCCATCAATGGGCCACCTGGGGTTGGAGGGCCCTTTACCGCCCAGAGGGGAGGCAACACCCAGTTTAACTTCTTATGGGGCCAGGGATCCCTAAGCTCTGTAGGGGTCGGAAGCCATCATTTCCCAGGACTATCCTAAAGAGCTGGCACCTAAGCTCAGCTACTTCAATCCTAAGCCCAACACGTTTATGTACCCTCTATCCCCCACCTCACACTCCCCCTATAAAAAAGGGAGAACTAAGGGGTTATTATCCAAAATATACAAACAACTCACACAACTCAATGTCAAAAAAACCAAACAACCCAATTAAAAAATGGGCAGAAGACCTGAATAGACATTTTTCCAAAGAAGACATACAGATGGCCAACAGGCACATGAAAAGATGCTCACATCATTAATCATCAGAGAAATGTAAATCAAAACCACAATGAGATATCGCCTCACACCTGTCAGAACGGCTGCCACTAAAAAGAACAGGAATAACAAATGTTGGTGAGGGCGGGGAGAAAAGGGAACCCATATACATTGTTGGTGGAATGTAAATTGGTACAGCCCCTGTGGAAAACAGTATTGAGGTTCTTCAAAAAATTAAAAATAGAACTACCATATGATCCAGGAATTCCACTCCTGGATACACGTCTGAAGAAAATGAAACACTAATTCGAAAAGATACATGCACCCCAATAGCAGCATTATTTACAGTAGCTAAGATATGGAAGCCACCTAAGTGTCCATCAACAGATGAATGGATAAAGAAGAGAATATTAGAATATTACTCAGCCATAAAAAAAAGAATGAAATCATGCCATTTGCAACAACATGGATGGACTTGGAGGGTATTAAGCTTAGTGAAATAAGTCAGACAGAGAAAGACAAATACTGTATGATATCACGTTTATGTGGAATCTAAAAAATAAACTAGTAAATATAACAAAAAAGAAACATACTCACAGATATAGAGAACAAACTAGTGATTACCAGTCGGGAGAGGGACAGGGGGAGGGACAAGATAGAGTAGGGGAGCAAGAGGTACAAACTACCGTGTATGAAATAAATAAGCTACAAGGATATATTATACAGCACAGGGAATATAACCAATATCTTATAATAACTGTAAATGGAATATAACCTTTAAAGATTGTAAATCACTATGTCATATATCTGAAAATATTGCAAATCAACTATACCTCAATAAAAAATAAAAATAAAAATAAAAAGGGAGAACTATGAGGGGCAGGAGCAATTTGTGGGGATAAGTCGTCTCCCTGTGGCCTTTCTGCAGGATAATGAAATAGCAGGGAACTCATTCACTGCTGGTCCTTTTGTCCATGAGTTCTGGCTTGCTCCAAGTAATGCTACTCACATTTACCTGAGCCCTTGGTCCAATATTATTTGGGTTAAGAATAAAGAGTGACAGATAAAACAGCCACCTTTTAATCTAAGTGGTATAAGATGTTATGATGTAGAAACCAGAACTGGACCGCATATAAAAAAGGAGCAGGAGAAGAACAATCTACCAGGAGCTGAGGCTTGGGGTCTAATTCTGTATATACAGTTATTTGACTCATCTCTTCTAGTGCATTTTATAAATCTAGGACTTGGATTTTCTATTTGTTAAAATGAGAATACTGGATCAAATTATTTTTCCACTTTAAAAGTCAATGATTTCTTTCTACCTTCCTCTTTCTTTCTCTCTTTTTTTCTTTTCTTTCTTTCTTTTCCTTTCTTTCTTTCTCTCTCTTCTTTCTCTTTCTTTCTTTCTTTCTTTCTTTCTTTCTTTCTTTCTTTCTTTCTTTCTTTCTTTCTTTCTTTCTTTCTTTCTTTCTTTCTTTCTTTCTCACTCTCTCTCTCTCTGTCTCTCTCTGTCTCTCTTTTCTTTCTTTCTTCTCATATGAATTGAGATGAAAAATCCATGGATTTTTTTTTTGAGAATTTATAGATTTCATCATCATCTTTTATATTATCACCATAAACGACTTAGATTAAGAGATTTTTGTTTGTTATTATTATTTTTTCTCTCCTTCTCTGTGTCCTCGGAGGCCCTCCCCTCCTTACCAAGTACAAGCAGTTCAATCTTTCCCATAAGGTTAAGTTTTCAAAAAGCGTGTTAGAAACACTGGCTTCAGAGAGCTTCTGCTTCTGTCTCTGCCACATACCTCTCCCGCAGCAGGGGAAGGGCACCAAGCCTGGGTCCCACTCCAGGGAGAGCAAATATTAGCCATCTCAGCAGCATGTGTCCTGATACCTTTGCTGAAGCTCTCCTACCAGCAACTAAGGGTGCTCAGGCTGCCAGGTTGCAGCCCTGGCTCTGGCAGTGGGCGTGGGGAGCAACTTCTCTGACATCCTTCTCTGTGCTCAGGAGCACGTGCTTTGTACTGATGCACACCCATGCAGAGAGGATAGCGGTACCCCACCACCTGGGATGTCATGGGGAGTAAATCCAGCCATTAAGTCAAGAACATAGAGCTGGGCCCGTAAGTAAGAGCTGTCTTTCCTCCCAGAGCAGGGAATTCACGTGGCTCCTTGAACTGCCCCCTCAGCCAGGGCCCCTTAACCTGAAGGCAGGTCGGAATCAAAATGAGGATCCTTTTCTAGACCCTCCCTGGAAACTCCCTTGTTGGTGGAAACAGGGTTTCTGTATCAAAGGCCATTCAAATTATTATACAAGTCTCAGAAAACTGATGTGTCCAGTTGGCACCAACAGTGTATGAGAACATTCATTGCCCCTTCATTCCACCAATGCCAGGTATTACCATCTTACGTTTTTGTTTTTTCCTAGTGGACACAGAAGTTCAGAGCCGCAGAATGAGAGTAGAGGTGAGAGACCAGGGTCAGCATGGACCGACAGACACATGGCTGACCACCTCCCCTCAGGACCCTCCTTTTTCTGGGGGGAGGCACAGGGTGACTAAATGATTACAACCTGTCAATCTTGAGTTTCTAGACAGTTGCCAGAAAGGCTGCCCTGTCCCTCAGCCACCCCCCACCCCCCCATAATCCTGCCTTCCTCTGTACCCTCACTACAAACTCAAATCCCAAAGAGTTGGGGGGCCCCCTGGGTCTGGGATTTTATCAACATATATAAACAATCTACAAGTGTAAAAAAAAACTAGTGGTCTAACCATGAGATTGCAAACCTGTTTTATTACTTTTCCTAAGCGTGGCTATTTTGAGGACAGATTCCCTTTCAATCGGAAGTTTACTTTCCCGGGACCGCCTTCCTCTGCACCAGCTTGGGTCTAATCCGGGTCATTCTGGGGGCCTTTCTGCACACAGATGAGGTCTCACCAGGAACACAGTTTCAAGGGCTTAACTTGTCTCAGGCTTGGTTTGGGGGAGAAATATTTCAATCCCACACGCAAATGCAAGTATGTAAACAATGCTGTTTGCTAAAGTGAAAAATGTGAGCATGGACATTCTTTAAAATATGGTTTCTATTTCAATGTAAATTTTCTTGTAATAGTATGGTTAAAGAGGAAATAACTTGAACTGGAATTGATACTTTGGCAAATTCCATCTTGTTATCAGGTTTGTGCATCCAAAAAAAAAAAAAATCAATTGTCTCTTCTCTCTGCTTCTCCTCCTCCTCCTTATTTTTATTCTTAATTCTTATTCTTGCTTGGTAATACACTGTATCATTTTTTTCAAAATAAATTACAACGTAAAAGGTTTTTAATCTTTGTTTTGTTTTGTTGTTATTCTTCATATAAACAATTTGTGGCCCATGTGAGGTTAGTGGGGATTTCCTCATTCAGTGGCTATTTTTCCAGGATATTGGCTTACCTAAGCACACACGCACTGGAAGATTTCCAGGTGACTGAGTTTTAAAGTACTGCTCCTATAGCAGTAAAAAAAAAAAAAAAAAAGCCAATCCAAATAATTTTGAAAAGAGCATTACTTATCTGAGTGAAAGATTTTCCTTTTTTAAAAAAATTAATGTATTTATTTATTTTTGGCTGCGACGGGTCTTCGTTGCTGCCTGCGGGCTTTCTCTAGTTGCAGAGAGCGGGGGTTACTCTTCGTCGCGTTGTGCGGGCTTATCATTGCAGTGGCTTCTCTTTGTTGTACAGCATGGGCTCTAGGTGCGCGGGCTTCAGTACCTGTGGAACGCAGGCTCAGTAGTTGTGGCGCACGGGCTTAGTTGCTCCGCTGCATGTGGGATCTTCCCGGACCAGGGATCAAACCCGTGTCCCCTGCATTGGCAGGCGGGTTCTTAACCACTGTGCCACCAGGGAAGCCCAAGATTTTCATTTCAAGTTTAGCAAGGAATAGTTTCTAAAACTGGCACTGACAATTATTTCCATAAATAGGAAAGTCAGTGAGAAAGAAAGAAATCTAAAGGAATTCTGAATTAAAGTGGCTCTTATTTAAGGCAGGGACCTACAACTGGGGATGAAATTCCAAAAAGGCATTTCTAAACTAATAGAGAAGAAAAGTCTAAAGTTACTTTTAGCATCTTCTTTAGTCTTCATTGATTTGGATTAAATCATAGCAATGGATAACAGGTCTACCATTTAATCCACGTCTCTCCTTTTTAGAATTCACCCCAAACAATGTTATCTCCCTGAGTATTCCCAATCCCGAAAAGCTGATCTCTTCTATCTCTGTTACAGCACTATGCTTTGTGTATAACCCTATACTATTGTATTACATAATGTTACACTATACCACATTATAGCATCTATATCCTAGTGCACAGAAATTCCTATTTACATTTCTGCCCACTCTACTTGATCCTGTTTTTGATGACAGGGACCAAATTTTAGTCATTTTTTTGCCTCAGGCGCTAAAACAGTTCTTGGTGCATTTGATACCCAATAAATGTGTTTTTAATGTTGAATGAGTGAATTAATGTACAATGTAGTAATATAAGGAACTTATCATAATGGTGCTTGAGAGGAAAAGTATTCTAAGTCATCATGGCCGTTCCACTTTAGAATGGAAATTCCTAAAGGAAAACATGATTTGAGCTGAATCTAGCCACATCTGGGGTATAGAGAATGTTTTTGAATGGTAGCACTCTAAATGTACCGGCATTTAGCAAGATCTTTTTTGACCCACCGCCTAGAGTAATGAGAATAAAAACAAAAATAAACAAATGGGACCTAACTAAACTTAAAAGCTTTTGCACAGCAAAGAAAACCATAAACAAGATGAAAAGAATGGGAGAAAATATTTGCAAATGAAGCAACTGACAAGGGATTAATCTCCAAAATATACAAACAGCTCATGCAGCTCAATATCAAAAAAATAAAAACCCAATCAAAAAATGGGTGGAAGACCTAAATAGACATTTCTCCAAAGAAGACATACAGATGGCCAACAAACACATGAAAAGATACTCAACATCACTAATTATTAGAGAAATGCAAATCAAAACTACAATGAGATATCACCTCACACCAGTCAGAATGGCCATTATCAAAAAATCTACAAACAACAAATCCTGGAGAGGGTGTGGAGAAAAGGGAACTCACATGCATTGTTGGTGGGAATGTAAATTGATACAGCCGCTATGGAGAACGGTATGGAGGTTCCTTAAAAAACTAAAAATAGAGCTACCATACGACCCAGCAATCCCACTCCTGGGCATATAACCAGGGGAAACCATAATTCAAAAAGATACATGCACCTCAGTGTTCACTGCAGCACTATTTACAATAGCCAGGACATAGAAGCAACCTAAATGTCCATTAACAGAGGAATGGATAAAGAAGTTGTGGTACATATATACAATGGAATATTACTCAGCCATAAAGAGGAATGAAATTGGGTCATTTGTAGAGACATGGATGGACCTAGAGGCTGTCATACAGAGTGAAGTAAGTCAGAAAGAGGAAAAGAAACATCGTATATTAACACATATATGTGGAATCTGAAAAAATTGGTATAGACCATCTTATTTACAAAGCAGAAATAGAGACACAGACGTAGAGAGCAAACATATGGATACCAAGGGGGGTGGGGGGGTGGTTTGAATTGGGAGATTGGGATTGACATATATACACTATTGATACTATGTATAAAATAGATAACTAATGAGAACCTACTGTGTAACACAGGGAACTCTACTCAAAGCTCTGTGGTGACCTAAATGAGAAGGAAACCCAAAAAAGGGGGGATATATGTATACGTACAGCTGATTCACTTTGCTGTAAAGTAGAAACTAACACAACATTGTAAAGCAACTATACTCCAATAAAAGTTTTTTTAAATGTAGCTGCATTTAGAATGAAGCTGTTATTAAAATTATGAATTGGTACCTACACTTAATTTTAATAACTAGACAATTTTTTTTAACGTGAACTCCTATCAAATGCTATGTAAACAACTTGATATACAACATCTTATAATCAGTACAATTATAATCAGTACAAAATGAAAAAAATGGCAAAGCAAGTAAAGTAATCCACATAAAAAAGACAATTTACATATCAAAACTAAACACTTTTGAACTAAGGATTTTAACTCTGGAAGAAGACCTAGAAGAAGTAAAAAAAGAAATTCAAGTAGGTCACTGAATATCAAGAACTTACCTGCACCCAGGTGGCAAGTTATCATTTTTTAATCTTTACATTTATAATTAATAAACCCATAATAAGGAAGAGTATCTGATAAGCCCAAAGGGATACTTCTGTAGCAATTCATTGTAATCCTTGCTCCCTGAATCTTGCAAACATTTTGAGTACCTGCCTGTTTTGAAGAAAACGTAAATAACTTAACCCTTTCCTTTCTTGCAGCAGGTAAAAAGGTTGTAAACTTGGACATATCACTACTGCATTTTAGTTTACGACACTCCCGTGCCATATATGTCCACAGATGTCGAATAGTGAATTTCCAGAGAGGACTAAAAGGGGTTTGAATCATTACCTGGGAAGTGGGGTCCTGCTCGCTCTGGTGCCGTTTTGTAGATGATTTATGGACACAACCGAATGCCAGCATAAGCCACGGTGACAGTCCAGTTCACTGCCTGGTATTTGTGGTTGAGTGTGGCCCCTTTCTGGTCCCTTCTGCTTTCTATTTCACACGAGTGCAAGCAGCCCACCCTCCTTACAGATCAGTGAGTCAGAGGTCAGGCCAACCGGGCAATGCCTCCTGCTCTTGGTCCTATAGCTTTTCTACTGCCTCTTAGATTCACTTTTTCTATGACAAAATGTAGTCTTAGGTAAGAAACTTGTTGTGACTAGTTCCATCAACTTCCATGCCCCGTGGTTGAAGCTGGGTCAGCGTCCTTATATCAGCTTTCAGAAAATAGCATGATTTTTCTAAAGTGCATGGAAAAGAAGGAAAAGGAAAAAGAAGTGGGTGGGAGGAGAAGCAGCACATTGGGGTCAGCACAGAGACACACTCTTTGAAAGGGCAACAAAGGCAGATGTTTTACAGACATGACAATATTTTACACTGGAACATTCAACTACGATATTAAATAATTCCAAAGATACATTTCAAGAATATCCAAGTAATTTTGCTTTGCATAAAGATGTTTGGGATCTGATAGAAAGTCAGTAACAGGGACATTGATTTTTAAAGTACAATTTCCCCAAATAGGGTTCTTTTTAGTCTCCACAACATCAAACCTTACAAATTTTTAACTATCAGTGTCTACCAGATCATCATATTTCTGTGTATTCCCAGGGGTCCATGGCACACATTAAAGAAAATATTTTTAGGAGATTTGCTTTGCAGAAAACCCAAAATGCAACATTCATGAGAGCTATGTATGTTCAGAAGGTATGCAGGCTGCTATCAAAATTTATATTTTAAGTGATAGTTCTGCACCAACTCAGAGTGAGCTAGCAACTTCACAGTACATAGGCAAGATCTTGGAAATATTCCTGCTTTCATATTATAAATATCAGTATTATAAAGAAGTTAGTCTACTCATGAAGAGTAATATTATACTCTGACTTTCCTTTTAGTTACATATGGGGGAATGTGGGGTATGGCTACTCTAATACCTTGTTTGCCATTAAAAACACCATATGGAATTATATATGAATATGAATTTCTATATTATTTTTTATCCCAGTGGTTTAAAAATGGTTAAACATTCAGAGACCTAGGGGAGCAATTACTTGGTTTACTCAGGTCACACTCTGCTCTGGTTTGCATCTTTCAGCGAATTCAGGCAAAAGCGGTATAATTTTGACCCTTTTGTTTTTCCCTTTTAAGTGTAGTGACACCCGGCTTCCTCTTTCTCTTTAATGATGGGACATGTCACTGACAATAACTAACTAATACTTATTAACTCTGTGTCATTGATGGTGAGCTAAGCTCATAGAACTTCCTCAAGGAAAGGAACCTTGCCTTTTATTTATTTTGGGGCCCCCCAAAGTGCTAGACACAACTGCTTGATAAATATAAAAATAAGAGTATTCTTATAATACTCCTATTCAGCAAGAAAATACTCTTTTAGGAACACTCGTTCTTATCATAAACTTCCTTAAAATGGGTATGAAATATGGATATCAGTAGGATGTATTTCTTATTATCAGAGAAGGGGAGTTTGGTTCCCAAAACACAAAAATCAGTGTGTCAGATACGCAAGATTAAAAGCATTCGTAACCACAGTGAGGAAAGCTGACAGAGGGCAACAGAGATTAGGTTCAATGGTGCAATGGGGGAGCGGCTAAGCTCTTCTTAAAGCAGGGCCCCTGGGTGGCGGTGTGCCCACAGGACTATGGATAAAGATGTGGTTCTGATAGAGAGGATGGCAAATGAACAGGAAAGGATTTTTTGTCCTTAGCAATTAATTATTGAAACAGAGTTATTCATCAGCTGGAGGAGGCTGGGCGGGATTCCTGGGAGAGCACCCTGTCCCTCTCTACGTGTGGGCTGATTCCAGACTGTGGCCTCGAAGCCACCTACCCTGTTATCCACAAACTGTCAATCAGGTTTCCCTCGGTGGGAGGCCTCCAAGCTGGTCTCCTCTGATCTCAGAGACTTCTGAACTACAACTTCCCGAGACCTCTATTTCTTTGATGATACCTAGAAAAAATACCTTTAAGAAGGCGTATATGTGTTACAGAGGGAGATTTCATAACGGAGTCTAACTTGAAGCTGAAATAACACCGTAGTGTGAATTGTGATCTTAGCCAAAATTTAATTGGTTCTGTCAATCTGTAAATGCCAGGTTACAGGTCCTTCGCAGTGTGGATTCTGGGAAGCCGGCTAGGCCTAGTAATGTCTGTCAAGGAGGAACGGTAAAGGGACCAGAAAAAAGAGGCTGGGGAAAAAAAAGAAAAAGAGAGAGAGAGCTTTGAATATCTGATGATTTTGCCCTAGAGAGTCCTTGTTTTCCTTCTAGTGAGCAGGACAGACAGCTGATGTGCATTTAGGGGATTTTTGTCAGGCTACTGGAAATGGCAGCATCCTTATTTCACATGATTTGTGAACAGTATTTCCGTTTATATTTGACACTGATAGACAGCGTCTCCCCCAGAAGGTCCATTAATCAGCTCCTGAGGTCCGGAGTGTGAGGTCTGGCAGGGTCCTGCTCAGCACGCCAACTCCCCACCAACGAGGGGCTGCGCCCAGGTCTCCCTCGAGTCTGCATTCCTGTGCTCAGTCACTCGGCATCTTGTTGGTCTTACAACTATGCATGCAAATATCAGCTGGGTCCAATGAAAGTTATAGATATGCACTTGGCACTTTTTAATGAGTTTTTCCATATTTGGAAAAAGAAGTATTTCCAGATGGACAAACACGGGATTGAAGATGCACATCGAAAGCCAAGTGTTTCGAATAGCAGCTGAAAGGCTACAAATTAAATGCATGAATAAAGGAGCACACTCAGAGTGGTAATTTCAGATGGAGGAAAACAGGTAATTGTATAAGCATTACTGTTTGAAGAGCAGTGAAATGCTTCTTTTACTTGCTGTTAAAATGTTATTTGCTTTTTAAGCATATTCTCCAAGTAGGATGTGAAGAAACAGTAAGTTCTCATCTTCTCATCTTCATGTAGGTTGTGTACTCTTTGAATAAACATACAGATTCCCCTTTTAGACTGAAGCTGATAAAAGGCATCATTAGCATAATAATGACATAACAATGGCAGGGATCATAATAATGCTCATCTCAAGGGGCCAGGGAATTTTCCTAGGTAGTGGGTCATGAATCCTTCCAGTATCATGGTGATTTTACTGGTGGGGAAATTGAGGTTTGAAGGTAAAGTGATCCAGGGACTAAAGGGCTTCCCAGGGACACTGAACACCGTAGAAGTCCACGCAGTGCCACAAAACCCAAGAGTGGCCTCAAGTTCCATGCAGCATGGGAACCGCTCCCATCCAACCCTCTGGAGGGAAGCTCTGCACAGAATCTCCCTCCTTCGGGAAACATTCTCGTTTGCCTACTCCTCCCCCCTTTCCTCCTGTCTCTCTATTGCAGAAGCTGCAGGGTATGGTGCTTAAGAACATCAACTCCAGAGCCAGGCTGACTGGGTAGGAAGGGCCATTTTGCCCCTTGCCAGCTGTGAGACTTCACACAACCCACTTAATCTCCATTCCCTCGTCTGTAAAGGGGAAACTCACCGTAGCTCCTCCTGGGATTGCGCGGAGGATTCAGTGTTCAACTCTGCAAGGCTCTTAGGACAGTGTGCAGCCCAGGCCGAGCCTTGTTTGCTAAGTGAATAAAATCTCTCCTCACTTTCTGCTTTCCCTTTACATTTTATTCTCCAACAAAGGCAAACGGTCTGTGCTTTTATAAACTTACCACACAGAGAATTTACTTGCGTGCCTTTGCTCCTGATGTTTTTCCTTTCTGGAAGGCTTTTCCTTCTTGGACAAGACCTCTTCCTTCTGTGGCTCCCACAGCTGACTGACCCCACTGTGCCCTGCAGGCGTTCCTCTGAGAGCATTACATACATTGCATGGCGATTCCCGGGAAGATGAAGCCGGGTCACAGTTGACACATGCTGGTTCTTGACTTCCATTATACCTCCGCCAGTTTCCTCCTCTCTTTCTGGCCAGTGCATCTAGGCTGCCTTTTGGGATGCCTCTTCTCCACCCGTACCCTCAGGCCTCTGCTCTGGATCCCTTTCTCTTCTCCCTAAATGTCCATCCACCCCTAGATGCTATCTTTCGTTCCCTTGAGAGCAAATCCTTAAACTGACCATTTCTAAACTTATTTCCAGATCTTTGTTTGGCGTTTTTGACCCATATCATCAAATGGTTCCCAGTCTCTTTACTCACATGTTCCAAAGGCACCAAAAACTCAACGTGCTCACAGCTGCTCGCAATACTTTTTTCCCTCATCAATTCTTCCCCGTAAAGATGTCACTCACCCTAGTATTTCTCTGAAGGGCCCCATGCTTAAAATTATTCCTCGTTCCTCTTGTTTTCTCATTTCCATCAATACTCTGATCACCTCAGCTAACCTCAGCAAGGTCTTAGGAAAGCTAACTAATTATATTAGTCAACAGGATCATGTAATAGGGGCCCTTCTCACTCCTCCTAGGAGTGTTTTCATATTAGTCCAAGTGAATCCCCAATATTGGAATTCCAGGTGTTGGGAGAGGCATTTTGGAGACATTTCTCTTAAATTACATAATTCAGATGACTCCAGGAAGGCCCAGACTGGATGGCTTATTCCAGGAGTCCTTGGTTTATTATTAATCATAAGTTGGAAAGCAGAATCTCATCCTTTTCTTTTGTCTCTCTGCTTCCAGAGCTCCTCCCTACCTCTATGGTCTTGGAAGGGACTCTGTTCTATTCTATTCCTTTCCAGACCAGATAGGGCTTGACTCTCAAATTTTCCCATCTCCCTTTAGCTTTTGCATGCAAGCCTGAAGTCTGGACACCTCTACTGAAGAAAGGCAAACCCAAGTGGCTGTGAACTCAGAGGTGAAAGTATAGTGAGCAGTTACCTACAGTTCGCTGACCCTAAAATGCTTGCTGCCCAAACACAACTGTTGATAACATTTCACACTCACTGGACTAGTGCATCTCTCTGTCAAGAAGCGCTATTCCATCTTTACTGGATCTGTTAGTAATAACGATAATTTGTTTTCATGCTTGCTCTTAAAAATGCATTTGGAGTGATTTAAAGAGTCACAAATAATAAAACAAGGGAGATAAATGTAGGGAAATAATGTTGAATAATAGGTAGGATCAGGGCACAAAATACTAAAAGGGCAAAGATGGGAGATAGATGTGGAGTAAAAATTAGGTTTGGAGCTTTCCAGGGGCTGGAATAAAGGGACAAACACAGTAAGTTATGAGAATGGATTAATGTTGTTCACTTGATGAAAGCACACCTTTTTTCTGACACCTGAGAAAGGTTGATTTTCCTAAAGGGTACTTGGTATGATGTAGTGAACTATATCCAGAGCAATATCTTTCAGTACGTCCAAAGGTGAGTTTCATAAGGCTACTTCTTCAGACAGCTCTCAATACAATAGGTGGCTCAATGCCAAAGCAAAGCTAGACAAAGACACAGTTCTGAGGGACCTGCATATTTTGGTATAACTACACAGCTAGCTGTGCATGGTACAGTGTAGAGGTTAAGAGCATTGGCTTTGGAGACAAACTGCCTGAGTTTGGACCCCAGCCTTGCCACCTTCCGGCTGTGTAAATGAACAAATTACTTTATTCCTCTGGCTCAGCGCAGTCATCTATAAAGTAGGAGTAATAATATTATCCACCCCTAGGTTTATTCTTAGGATTAAATTAGCTGATACGTGTGAAGCGTTTAGCATCCTGGCACAAAGGTTAAGCTATTATTTATCAAAAGGAAAAAGTGTAGAACACCTAGAAGAAAGACTTCACACAATTTAAGCCACACGCAATAAATAGCATTTCTTGTTGCTCTTGATCACAGTTAGGAGGAGCGAGTTTGAAATTACACTCTTTGACAAGAACCTAGCCTGCAGAAATTCTGTATGGCTGATTAAAGGAGGAACCATATGCTCATAATCAACCAAGTGGAATGCTGGGTTGACATCTGTAATGAAGATCAGGAACGAGGTGAACACATGGTGAACGGAAGACCATACCTCTACTGCAGAGCTACCTGGGGAGGAATCAAATGTTTCTCAGGAAAGAGTTCTGGATCCACAGAGGTACACACAAATCTTAAAGGGCCCTAATTCTGTGCAACAGAGAGAACTTGGCTGAAATAATTTAATTTTAGTTTGGAGAGTTTTCAAAATGAGTATGAATATTATCCATCCTGATCATATATCTTATTAAGAAATTAGAAAACATTTTAAGTGCTTGCAAATTTTTAATGGATCCGCCAAGATGATACAGCTCTAGATAACTGAGTTTTAGCTTTGCCCGTAACACCTAAGTCAATGAAGTGTTGGAAAACCATGGTTTTAGCATTTGAGTAGTTAACAAAAGTTCATTCTTTTAAAAGCCCTCAGTATCAGTTATTTATTGAGGCCAATCCTCATTTAGGAGGGAAAAATACCTTACTACAAACACAATGATAATGGTAGCTCCTTTCTTCTCCATTTTAAACAACAGAAATTTACCTGATGCTTATATTACTTTCCTGAACAGTTACCCATCGATTACCATGCATTATAAAAGAAATGATCAAGTGTGGCAAATGATTAAGTTCTTATGTTTCATTTGATTATTATGCTAAACTTAGGACAACTTAAGGTCTTGTCCTTATAAATTCTTTGTAGAATAGCATGATCATCTGCTTACAACTTAAAATGCTCCTGTATACTTTATGTATATGTACATCCATGTCACCAAATTCCTCATAAAACTATTACATTGAAAGCTACTACATATGAAAACTTTCTGGGTATTAAGCCAAGAAAAAAGAAAAATTAACATGCTTGGTTTCCAGCACGTTTTACGGATCTAAATCTAGCAACTTAATCTAGTCGCATAAAAATATGTGTGTATATACAATGGAATATTACTCAGCCATAAAAAGAAACGAAATTGAGTTATTTGTAATGAGGTGGACGGACCTAGAGTCTGTCATACAGAGTGAAGTAAGTCAGAAAGAGAAAAACAAATACCGTATGCTAACACATATGTATGGAATCTAAAAAAAAAAAAAGGTTCTGAAGAACCTAGGGGCAGGACAGGAATAAAGACACAGATGTAGAGAATGGACTTGAGGACACAGGGAGGGGTAAGGGTAAGCTGGGATGAAGTGAAAGAGTGGCATGGACATATATATACTACCAAATGTAAAATAGATAGCTAGCGGGAAGCAGCCACATAGTACGGGTCACAGGTGCTTTGTGACCACCTTAGAGGGATGGGATAGGGAGGGTGGGAGGGAGACGCAAGAGGGAGGGGATATGGGGATATATGTATATGTATAGCTGATTCACTTTGTTGTACAGCAGCAACTAACACAACATTGTAAAGCAATTATAGTCCAATAAAGATGTTAAAAATATATATATATATATATATATATATATATATGTGTGTGTGTGATTTAGTTTGCTAAAGCACATATGAACAGTTAAACTTGACCAATAATTTTTAGTTCACTCTTCAAAATTCGTTCTTCTCAAATATCTTCCTAAAACTTCTAAGGCCGTGCTTTCTTGATAAAGAATTTGGGACTACATTAAAATGAAGTGACAACTTTTTACTCCATCACTCCCCCCAAAACCCCAAATTTATATATTTACTCATTTTCTCCTTCACTTTGATTCTGTTATCTTCATCTTTTGGTGAGGGGTATTATTTGTATTTGACCGTAAAATCTATGTCAGTTTTGAAAACAGAGATGTTAAATAAATTTTCATACTTCTAAATCTTATAAAACAATTGAAATGATTGGATATGCACAGTATTATTTAACTAAGTCTTTAAATGTTTCATTCTTCTTAAATCTAAAATTAAACAAGGTTCACATAGCAAAGTAAACCTGGTTGAAAAAGATATCATCTAACTGCTTATTTGATATTATTTATAGTGACTAGTTCATTTCCAGTAAGTGTTTTTGTGTGACAGTGTCACAGATTTAGAAACCAGATCTTTTTAAGGAGCCTCTTGTAATAGAATTAAAGCCATTCCTCCTTACGTTGCTCTCACATACTGCACACAGTCTTACTGTGTAAGGCTGTTTTTAGGTCAAATACATAAATTAAACAATGAAATCAACCATGAAGTATATCATCCCTATGCTACCTCTTCATTTGTGGCTTTGCATTGTATTAAGAGGTTTGTTCTTATGGTAGTCCAAATTAGGGAAGAAATTCATATGTTGAATTCTTTTAAAAGGAGAATATGCTGTGGGGCACTTTGCATTGTTCAGATATCTGTATGAACTCAAGTGGAGTAACACGAGCTGGCACACCCTGTACTTTCTTCTGCCACCTCTCATTTACATCACCAGCAACCCTGTCTTAATAGTCTCTTCCCCACATAACAAACCACATCAAGGGAGGCCTTAAACACCATGAAAGCATTTATTTATTTATTTTTTATTTATTTATTTTTGTGAAAGCAAAAATAAATAAATAAAAGGAATTCACTGGGAATTCACTGGGGAATTCACTGGGACCAATGCACTTGTATATCCTAGCTTGGCTATTATTTCTTTAAACAAGTTGACCCATATCTGACTTGCACTTAATCATGCCTTCAATTTCTTTCATCTATTTATTTATTCAACAAATATATAGAATGCTGATGAGGTGCTAGACACAGTTTTAGGTGCTAGCATATAGCAACAGAAAAAGAAAAGTTCTGACTATTATCGATATTACATTCTAATGGGGGAGACAGACAGTAAGTAAATACAAAGCATATACAGTGTTAGGTAATGATAAATTCTATGGAGAAAAATAAAGCTAATGAAGCAGATAAGGAGGGTAGAAAGTGCCAGTGGCAGTGTGGTTCAGAGGGAGAACTTGTCATTTTATTAAATGGGTGATAAAGTGACATTTAAGCAGAGAGGTGAGGGGGATTGAGACATGTGAATATGCAGGGGAATGAAATTTCAGGTGGAGAAAATAGTAAGTGCAAAGGCCCTGAGGTAGGAGCATGCTTGTCATGTTGGAGAAACAGCCAGGAGCTCTGGTGGGCAAGCATGGGGAGTAGTCATTGGAGAGAAGGTCAGTAATATAATGGATCATGCAGGTCATACTAAGTAGCTGAGGTCGTGAAGGACAGGCAAAGCCCCTGGACCATCTGAAGCAGAGCAGCGACCTGATCTGATTTACATTTAATAGCATCATTCAGGGTGAGCAGGGGAGGACACTTTATAGGGAACAAGAGAAGACAAGAAGCTACTGCAATGACCAGGTGAAAAAAAGATGATGGCTTGGACTAAGGTAGTAATGGTAGTGGTGATGGAAATTATGAGATTCTAGTTGTATATTTTGAAGGTGAATTCAAATGAGTTTGATACATATAAGATGACTATGTCCTGGTTTCCACTGGGTACTCTGGTTAAAATTATTAAGAGTGCCCTCTTTCACTCTCAAAAATATCCCAGTTTGGATTAAATTATATGGTCCCCTGTTTATAAAACACTTTATGTTTTCCAAGCATTTCCTCAAACATTATCTCAAAAAACCCTGATAAAATCGATACCACAATTCTCCCTTGATAGACATGGACTCTGAAGCTGAGGAAGTTTTAGTGACTCGTCCAAGGTCACAGATAGTAATGGCAAATCCAGAATTGGCCTGGCTAGCAGGCAATGCTCTTTCTCCTGCTCCTTGGATTTTTTTCAAGTTGCATCTGCAAGGCACAAGCACAATATTCACCCTCCCAGTCAGTCACTCATTTATTCATCACACAACTATTTGTATGTACCAGACACTGTTCTAAGCAGTTAGGACACATCAATCAACCAAAGATCCTTCTACAGATTGTATTCTAGCCAGGCATAATAAACAACAAATATAAGAAATAAGTAAAGTACTTAGTATGTTAGAATATGATGTGTGCAATGGAAATACGTAGTAGAGAATAGAGAGGATTTGCTCAAAGGGCCTCCAGTCTCAACCTGGAAATGGTCAGGGTAGGTCTAAGAAGGTGAGTGAATCAAGCAGAAAAGTGTTCCAGGCAGAGGGAACAGCTGGAGCTAGGGAAGGCTGTAGACAAAGGCAAATCTAGTGTGATCAAAAAATAGCAAGAAAGCCCATATGACTGGGGCAGCGTGAGTAACAGGAGTTGTAGGAAGCCTCAGAGTAATAATGGGGCTGGGTCATGTAACACTTTGTAGCCACTGGGAGAATGTGGGATTCTTCTCTGAGTATAATCAGAACCCACTACAGGGTTTTGAGCCAAGGAAAAGCATGATATGACTGGTGTTTTAAAAGAATGACTCTGGCTGCTTTTTGAGAATGGACTGTAAGGGGGCAAGAGTAGAAGCAGAGATACTCATTAGGAATCTACTAAAGCAGCACAATGAAAAGTGAAGATGGCCTGGACCAGCGTGGTAACAGTGGAGAGGGTGAGAAGTAGTGAGAGTCTGGACATATTTTGGAGATAGAAGAATTAACATTATTTCCTAATGGATTATGTGAGGGAAAGAGAGTTGTCAAGGGACTTTCCACAGATGGAGAGCTTGTTTTTAGATAGGGAAGGCTATATAGATAGAGCAGGTCTGTGGGGGATGATCAGGAGTTTTGTTTTGTACATACTGGGTTTGAGATGTCTGATAGGCACCAAATGGCTATTGGGTATATGAGCATCAGGAAACACGCTTGGGTTCAGGATAGATGTCTGGGCTGGAGATATACATATGGGAGTTGTCAGCACATGGTGTGTATTTAACTCGAGGACTGTATTAAATCACTGAAAAAAAAATCAAGTATATGGAAAAGATGACCAAGAACTGAGCCCAGGTACTCTGACTATAAGAAGGTGGGAAGAAGAGAAGGAGCCTGTAAAGGAGATTGAAAAGGAGCCAGCAGCACCACTGGAATAAACCCAAGAAAGAATCAATAAGCAAGTGAAGAAAATACTTCAGAAGGGAGCCACTGACCAATTGCAAAATACTGCTAATAGGTGGAGAAAGATGAGGACTGAGAATTAACCATTGGGTTTGGCAGCAAGGGGGTCATCGGAGACTGGATACAGATTGTTTGGTGGAAAGATGGTGCTCGAGATTCTGTATGACTCAGAAGCTTTCAGGTAATCCATTGCTGCTGGCAGGGACCACACTTTGAGTAGCAATAATCTAGTGAAGAAGCAGAGGGATTGGCTTTAGAACAAGTGGCGGGGAAGGGAGAGCATGTGGTTGTAGACGCTATAAGGTAGATGATGAACCCAAGGAAGTTCTTTCTGAATGTTTCTACTTTCTCAGTGAAACAAAATGAGGTCATAAGTTGAAAGTGAAGATGGGGGAAGGCGCTGGGTCTTCGAGGAGAGAGAAGAAGGTATGACAGTCATCTAGGTGAGTGGGGGCAGCGTGGGCTGGGGATGATGGCCAGGCAGCATCAGGACCAACTTCAGGTGCGTGGCCATGAATTTAAAGGGAGAATAGTCAGTGTGCTTGTGTATTTTTCTTCAACCATGTTCTGCTACACAGGTACAGGTGCAGAGTAGGCAGAATTAGATTTAACCATGGTTCTAGTTTTACCAGGTGAGGCCAGCCACATGAGAAAGGGCCAGGGAGTTGAGGATCTTCCTGAGAGAGTGATTATCATAATTAACCATGGAATTTAAGCTAGGTAAGGAAGGCAGGCCTCAGTGATGGTGTAGGAGGGAGTGCCTGAGGCTGGATGGAGGAAACTCACTGGGGAAGAGGAATTCAGGGAACTCAGAGGCCATGGAGGTGGATCCCACACAGCAGTGGCTCTAAAATTTCATCTGTATCAGGATACTGTGGAGGGGTTATTAGAACTGAAATGGCTGGGTCCCACTCCCAGAAATTTTAATTAGGTTAGTCTGGGGTGGGGCCTGAGAATTAGGTGGTGTTGATGTCACTGGTTGGAGAACTACATTTGGGAACCATGTCCTTCAGGTACATCAAAATCAAGAGTTAAGAGAAGAATAACAAGGGAGAGAGTGACACTGAATCTGAAGCTAAAACAATTGCCAGAAGAAGAGGAGGGGGACTGACCCAGTTGGGGTGAACAGTCTCAATGAGCTGTAGTGGAGACCACAGTCTGATTCTACTGCAACGTGAGCCTCTGTTTTATTCTTCTCATTCTGCTCTTTACCAGTGACTCAAAGTGAGGCATCTGGAGTCAGGCTGGTCTTTTATCAGCTCTGTGACCTTGGACCAGTTGTTCACCTCTTTGTTTCTCTGTTTCCTCATCTGTAGAGTAAGGCTATAAATAAATGTACCTGCTGAGGTTGTTGAGAAGATAAATGAGTTAAATGCTCAACTACTCAGGCAGTATTGATACATGGTTTTCAACAGACTCAACACAGTTCTACCTGTTATTTATTCATTTCCTCATGTTCTTTGTTTAAATGAGCTCTCCTGAAATCTTCTATCTTGCTCTGAAACTGATCTTTTGCCTATGATTTGATGTGGAACTCTATACTTTTTTTAATATTATCTGGAATTTTATAACAAATGGAACTTTAGGCGATTTAGACATTCATTCCTTTGAACTAGGAATGTTGTAAAGGACTTTGACATAACATGAAAGCACTGTCATTACACAGACGTGAACTTTAATTATAATCATAATTGTTTTATTTCTGCAAAGGTCTCTCATCCAGTGTAGAAATGGATTTGACCACAGCTCTTTCATGATCTTTTTGTCTTGGATCTCATGAGTGACCACAAAGAAAATCATAAACAAAACTATAGGGAAATATATAGAAACATTTCAACTGCATCTTTAATGTCATTATTTAATCTCACTGAACAATGTAACAAATTGTAACTAGTCTGTATATTGGGTTTAAATTATTAACATATCATGTTTCCTGCATTATGACTCATGCAATGTAATTAGGAAGAAGTATTAGGTAGGTGCTTAGCAAAGCTTGGGATCCATGTGGCCTGTATATTTTTCCCCTAGTGGATGACCTTCCAAACAAAATCAGAGAGAGAGAGAGAGAGAGCAATTTAACAAATGATTTTTTCCATCTGCAAAGGGAGTTCCCCAGAGTTATTCAGCTGAATATTTTTGAAACTTTATACCATATAAAGCATTAGCCTTTCTAGGTCACTGTATTGCATCTGAGCCTAAAATTAAAACCATGAATACTTAAAGCTTTAACTTCCACACTCCTTAAAAGCTGGTAAAAACAGGCATTTCCCTTTGCCACTTAGCTGTGCTTTATAATCTGAGAAACAGCACTTTCAAAAATGTGGCTTAAAAGCAGCCACACAGAGAATAAGGGAAGAGAAAAACCAATTTACATGTTTCCATTTTTCTTTCCCTTCTATTTATTCACTCTTGCTTAGGATCAGTACTGACACGATTCTCTACCGAATTTAAAGAGGGAGGTACTGGCCATCCCTGGCTCATAGTCCAATCAACATTAGAATATGGAAGGTGGTTTTAAGTCTAATGTCTCCCATGGCACCTGTTCCATTGCTGGTCCACAACAAATAACTAATAAGTATTGATTCTCTGACTGCGAGGCTAATGTATAGACTCTTCATTATCTGGTCTGCTTAGTGAGCCATAATATCAATTGTTTTAGAACAAACTTTCCCTGACTTCCAGCTTGCCTGTCTATCGGCAACTAGCATCATTGTCTCCTTCTATGCGCTCCCTTGTAAGGCAGGAGCTATAGACACAGGAGCTACATTTTCCAGAATCTTTACTAGCAGAATTGCTGATTGAAAGTCCACAAATCAGACGCTTTCAAGATGTCTGGAGGGTAGAGGAAAAGCCGAAGATATACTTGTGTTCTTCCAGTAGATGCAAAAGTCACGTGTGTGTTGGCAGAGGTGAGATTTGCAGTGTGGAGGCACCGCAGTTGCTGCTGGTGTAGCTGCAGGTTGGCTACTCGCGGCTTCCTGAAAGCTTGAAGAGCCCTTCCCTGTTCTTTGTCCTTTGGCCCTTTTGATGGTTTGGAAGCTCCTGATTCCCTTTCTATATTAAATCTCTTCTGGCTTGAAGTACCCATTTTCTTGACGGAACTTGTCTGGTATATCCATATGGGGGAAAAGGCATGAATTTGGAGACAGAGGTTCACCACAGGAATTCATGCTGTATAGTCTACTAGGGGGCATAGCCATAAAGCAGTAAAAGTGATACCACATAGAAACATACTAAATGCTCTGGAGCTGAACTGAGTGGGAGATCATTAAAACACAACACATTGTTTGACCTTGAGCAAGTTATTAGACCTCAGTTTTCTCATCTGTAATATGGAGTTAATGACAGTAGAGACCTCCTAGGGTTATGTGGCTTAATGAATTAATATTTGTGAAAGTCGTAGAATAAGGAATGGCACATGGTTAGTACTATATGATTTCTGCTTTAAAAAAGTTAATTAAAAAATACACACATGAATATTCCCTTAAAAGCATTCTGCTTGGTAAGTTAGCTAATTTCAAAGCTCAAAACATTCCTGGAATGTGGACATTTTGGAAATGTGTTGACATCTTGTCTAGCAGCCACACTAGAAAACTGCAGTTTCTGACCCAGTTCTATTCTGCTTCCCATTGTAGGAAGCTCCCAAGCCCCAGGACGTCTCTCTCCCCAGCAGTCCAGCTCAGCTTTGGATGAAAAACTGTGTTATGCAACTTGGCCACTCACCTGGCTCATGTGTTTTAGTTCTGAATGATTTAGAACTGTTCATACAAAATCAAACACACTCTCAAAGGATAAAGCATTGCTACCCTCAAAAAGGTTCAAAACAGCATTGCAGAGAATTTGAAAAGATTCCAACTGGGCAGCTGCAAATGTACCCTGGACAATGACACAGCCACTGGCATAAGCTTATAGCCTCTCAGAATAACTTGAAAACGACAGAACTTTTTGGTTGATAAACTTAAAGAAAAATGTGTTTCTACCTTATAATATCCCATGAGTATGCAGTGGTTGTCCTTCATAAATTTTCAGGGATTGCAGTGAGAGTAGAAAATAGCAAAACACAGCACAATTTAAAAAAAAAAACTCAAAAGAATAACACAAAATGGATTCAAGGACAGAAAATGTAAGCTGCAGGGTCATGATGGTCTTTCTCTGTTGCTTCTGTCACAGTTGGTGAGGCTGCCAAGGTGGCCCTAACCGCTAAGCACAGACTTATACCTGCAAGTTGCAGTTGGGGAGAATGTGGTTTCAAAAAGCAGGCTTCCTTATTTCCTAGCAAACCAGTGTTTACCCTTCTGTGCTTTTCCTTGCAAACACTGTTCAGTTTTGCAAAGTGAGACACGCGTTTTGCTACTTCACAGATGCCACCCAGGGGCGAAAGAGGAAAAAAATAATCTCTGTCTTGTTTCTTCTCTCAGGTGTAAAAAAATTACCTCTGGTTCCTTCCTGTCTCAGTAATCAGTTGAGAAATTGAGCAAGAATATGTCAGATAACCTGAAAAATATTTTTTCAGTTGTTTATGTTAACATAAAATGAAAGCATTTTCTAGAAGTCCTCAAGTTTGTGACAGCAGTTTGCAACCTGGTTGTGGATTAATTTTTTTATGCTGAGATTTACAACAGAAACGATTTGGTTAATTAGTCCTATTTTGATCTAGCTGAATGCAGATATCAGTAATTTATTAAGATGAGTCTTTAGGGCATGCCTAATCTCCTAATACTATCCACTTGGGGCAAATCCTCAATCTCAGACTGAGGATTGCAAGGGTCTCACATTTTTTGTAAATTTAAAATACTTAACAAATACAAATCTGAGATTTACATATTTAAACATGTACAATGTTGTGCATGCTCAATGTAAAGTTTGTAAAGAAAGGAAAGGCCTGTAGATATTTTTATTCTTTGATGATTGTGCACAAAATTTATTTTTGTGATTTTCTGGAGTTTTCCAAAGCATACCCGCATTCATTCATTCATTCAACTAACATTTAATAAATGCTACTATGGCTTGGCACTGTGTGCTAGGCCCTGAGGATTTGCAGCTCTAATCTTGAGGAACTCAAAATCTGGGGCAGTTAAATGTATTAATTATCCAGCAGTTATCAATTACAGTGCTTATATTTAAGTAAATTCCTCAAGCTTATATACCTGGAAAATGACACTTTATCAGGGGTAGGCTTATCAGTTTATCAGCCTTCAGGCCAAATCCAGGCTGCTGCTTGTTTCTGTAAATAAAATTTTATTGGAACACAGCCAAAGTCATTCATTTATGTATTGTCTGTGGTTACTTTCAGCTACAAAGACAGAGCTAAGTACAGTACTTGCTAAAGAGAGGAGTTGCAAGACCTAAAATATTTACAATCTCACCCTTCAGAGAAGTTTGCCTCACTCTGGTTTAGATTATTATAATTACAAATCAGGTGTTTGAAAACAGTTCCATCTGGCTACAAAGCCTCTTCTATTTTATCTTGTCAAACTTTCAGAATCATAAAAATCATAAAGAGTTCTCTAGTAAGTTTTTTTTTCTTATTAGTAGTAAATATTTTCTATACATTTCTTTTAAAAAAGTTTTTGATGTTGGACTAAAAATCTCCTCCCCCAGAAATGATCAATCTTCAGAAACAAATTCTACTTTTGCACATAGTTTAGAAAGGGAATAGGAGAGCTGGGTAGCAACAAATAGAATGAGACAGCAGGACTAGATTATCTCAAAAGAACCTTCCTATTCCAGCATCCAATAGCTCTATGTTTCTGTAACAATAACTGCAAGGGCTAAAATGAAAAGACAGGGCTGCCACTGGAGCAAACACACAGCACAGTGGTTTATGGAAATCAATTAAGGATGAGACCAACCTGACTATACCTGCACCATTAAAAATCCAAGTCTCCCAAATTTCATTTTGCAAAAATAAGGATAAATCCTAATCAATAACACATTATTCAAAGAACTTTCAAAAAACAGCAATGAAAATAACATGACAGAATTCCCAAACCATCTCTGACATACATTAATTCTAGCAGGTGAATACGATGTGAAAAAAATGCCCTTGAAGAATAAAAGACAAAAAAAATTACCAGCAGACCTGATGGGAATAATTATTTCTCCAAAACTACCTAGTCTTAATGACCCATTAAGACACATGGTAAAAGCTTTAATGTGGGCTTTTGACCAGAGAATGGGCTAGACACACCTGTATTATACTCTGAAAAGTATAAAACATTGATGAAGGAAATTGAAGATGATACAAAGAAATGGAAAGATACCCCATGTTCTTGGATTGGAAGAATTAATATTATTAAAATGGCTACACTACCCAAAGCAATCTACAGATTTAATTGCAATCCCTATCAGGACATTTTTCACAGAACTAGAACAAATAATCCTAAAATTTATACGGAGCCATAAAAGACCTGAATTGCCAAAGCAGTCCTGAGAAAAAAGAACAAAGCTGGAAGAATAATCTTCCCAGACTTCAAACCATACTACAAAGTTACAGTAATCAAAATAGGGCGGTACTGGCACAAAAACAGACAAGTAGATCAATGGAACAGAATAGAGAGCCTGGAAATAAACCCATGCACCTATGGTCAATTAATCTACGGCAAAGGAGGCAAAAATATAAAACGGAGAAAGGACAGTCTCTTCAACAAGTGGTGCTGGGAAAACTGGACAGCTACATGTAAAATAATGAGATTAGAAACTCCCTCACATCATATACAAAAATAAACTCAAAAAGGTTTAAAGACCTAAATGTGAGATATGAGACCATAAAACTCCTTGAAGAGAACATAGGCAGAACACTTTTTTGACATAAGTTGTAGCAATAGTTTCTTAGATCAGTCTCCTAATCTAAGGCAAAAGAAGGAAAGGCAAAAATTAATAAATGGGACCTAATTAAATTTAAAAGCTTTTGCACAGCAGAGGAAACCATCAACAAAATGAAAAGACAAGCTACAGAATGGGAGAAAATATTTGCAAATGATGAGACCAACAAGGGGTTAATATCCAAAATATACAAGTAGTTCATATAACTCAATATCAAAAACAAAAACAAAATACAAACAATTCAATGAAAAAAAGGGCAGAAGACTTAACTAGACATTTTTCCAAAGAAGACATACAGATAGCTAACAGGCACATGTAAAGATGCTCAGCATGGCTAATTATTAGAGAAATGCAAATCAAAACCACAACAAGGTATCACCTCACACCTGTCAGAATGACTATCATCAAAAAGTCTACAAATAACAAATGTTGGAGAGAACATGGAGAAAAGGGAACCTGAGTACACTGTTGGTGGGAATGTAAGCTGGTGCAGCCACTGGGAAACAGTATGGAGGTTCCTTAAAAAAACTAAAAATAGAACCACCATATGATCTAGCAATCCCACTCCCGGGTATATATCCAGAAAAACTGAAAACACTAATTTGAAACAGACATGCACCCCAATGTTCATAGCACCACTATTTACAATATCCAAGATATGGAAACAACCTGAGTGCCATCAACAGATGACTGAATTAAGAAGATGTGATTATATATATATATATATATATATATATATATATATATATATATATATATATATATATTCACATATATATGCAATGGAATTTTACTCAGCTATAAAAAAGAATGAAATACTGCCATCTGTAGCAATGTGGATGGACCTAGAAAATATTATGCTCAGTGAAATGTCAGACAGAGAAAGACAATATGTGATATCACTTATATGTGGAATCTAAAAATATATATATAAATGGATGTATATGCAAAACAGAAAGACTCACAGATATAGAAAACAAACTTGTGGTTACCAGTGAGGAGAGGGAAGGGTGAAGGGACAAATTAGGGGTATGGGATTAACAGACACAAACTACTAGGCATAAAATAGATAAGCAACAAGGATAGACTGTATATCATAGGGAATTATAGCCCTTATCTTGTAATAACCTAGAATGGAATATAATCTGCAAAAATACTGAATCACAATGCTGTACACCTGAAACTAACACGATATTTTAAATCAACTATACTTCAATTAAAAAAGACCCTTCTGGAAGACTTTCATTTAATAACAAGGATAGTGCTAAGAGCAGAGAAGAGGAAGGAGGGGAAGCAAAGGATAGTAGCCCTCATGTTCTTCTCAGGCTGCTGTAAAGACCTGTATGCTTACTAATGACACTTGGGAGCATGTCTCTTGTCCATTCATTCATTCAACAAACTTGTATTGAAGACCTGCTCTTTGCCAAACGAGCAAGGTGCTGGAAATACAATGGAGAATAAGCCAAACTTGCTCCTCCCTTTGTGGTGCCTGTGCTTTAGTGGGTGAAGAGAGGCACTGAGCAATTATAACAAGATACGGTGTGCTAGTGGGGGTAGGGAAATGTAGAATCCTACAAGGACGTGCCAGGAAAATCTGACTTGGTCTAAGTTATGGGGTCAGAGTCCTCCCTGACAGGTCACCTCAGACATGAAGGAAGATAAGTGGGAATCCACGGCCTCTTTTTTGCTCCTTCTCTTCCCTTCTCTGTATAGTCCCTCTTTCCATGCTTTCTTGTTTCCATCTTCTCAAAGTCTGAAAAAGGAAATTGACCCAGGAGCCATTTGAAAATGTGGATGAGTGAGTTATGTATTCAGCAGAAATCATCAGGACAGGTAGATGCTAAGTGGGTGATAAAAACAAACTGACAAATATAAAGGTGACAGAATCCATTCACTTCTGCGAGGCAACGATACAAAATGGTCAATAGGAAAAGCAGACTGTCTTCCATGGAAATGGAGCAACAATGTTTTATTATAACCATTAGGTACAAGACTGCCTTGATGGATTATGGTAAACTGTTTTAAAATCTTTAAGTAAAATGAATGTTCTAAGAATTCTCTTTTTAGGGTGAAGGTTTATACTTCCCAATTTGAGAAGTATAATTTTCTTTAAAAAGGTTTTTGGCATGAATACCATACTTGTCCATTTTAAAGAAAACAAAACAAAATCTAATACCTGTATACACCCCACCCAGCCTTAAGAAATACAACATTACAAAGACTCTTCCCTAAAGTTTTCCCCTTCTCTCTCCTCCGTGAGGTAGGCTTCCTCTTAACTTTTATATTAATCATTTTGTCCTTTAAAATGTAACCTCATATGGTAAGTATGCCTAAACAATATTTTGTTTAGTTTTGCCTATTTTTAAAATAAATGTAATCATTCTGTATATTTTTTTCTAAGATTAGCTTTTCTTTCTTTTTTTTTTTTGCATAACATACTTTTGAGATTAATCCAGGTTGAATCATGGAACTGAAGTTCATTTACTTTCATTTATTTTACTGCCTGTATATGGATCAATTTGGAAAAACAGACATCTATATGATATTGTGTTTTCCTACCCATGAAAATTACAAGTTTCTTCAGTTAATTAGGTCCCCTTTACTATCTTTAAACATAAATCTTTCTAGTTTTCTTCGTAACGGTCTTAAACATCTTGTTAGGATATTCCTAACTTACATTTTAGTTGCTATTCTAAATATTACCACATTAGCTTCATTGTACACATTTTCTTAAGTAGTATTCTGCTATTCAATTATTATATGCACTTTTAAAATTTAGTTATGAATTTTCTTTGATACACAGTTTGAAGTATACATTTAATTTACAAACATCAGATTTTGGATATTTTTTCCTTATTGATTTCTAAATCAATAGCCTTGATGCCAGAGAATATAGTAAATATGATACTGATTCTTTGC
This sequence comes from Eschrichtius robustus, assembly GCF_028021215.1. Classification (NCBI taxonomy): domain Eukaryota; kingdom Metazoa; phylum Chordata; class Mammalia; order Artiodactyla; family Eschrichtiidae; genus Eschrichtius; species Eschrichtius robustus. The sequence continues at coordinate 80,119,140 of NC_090835.1, forward strand.
AATTCGTTGAATTGACAAATATACTTGTATAGCAAGTATACTTGCTATACAAATATAGCAAGTATACTTGCTATACTGTCCAGATGATGGTCAATTTCTATTAATGTTTCACTTGTACTTAAAAATATGTGCATCCTCCCATTCTTGGTGCATTATGGCTATTAGAATAAATTTGTTCTTTGTGTTGTTCAAATATTCTCTATTATTACCAATAATAGCTTTGGTAATAATTATTCTTACCAATAATCTAGCTTTCTGTTAGATTTTTGAATTATTGAGAGAAGTATGTTCAAATCTTTCACTGTAATAGTACATTTTTAATTTATTTCTACATTTCTGCTAAGTTTTGCTTTATATATTTTGAAGCTATGTTATTAGGAATATACAAAGTTAGAATTCTCATCTTCCTGACAGCTAGAGACTTTGTGTCAATGTATGGTGACCTCCATCTCTAGTAAAGCCTTTTTTGCCTTTATGTCTTTTTCCCTTGATATTAATATAGTTTACTTGCTTTTGTTTGGTTATCACTGGAAAAGATGTATTTTCTGATTATTTCACATTCATCTTTTCTCTACATTAGGATGTATTTAAACTGGACAGTTTAGTTGATTTGCCTTGATTATGATTCCTAATATATTTGGTTTATTTCCATCCTCTTATTCATACTAATTTTTATGTTTGCTTTTTATTAGTCTTTCTTGCCTTGCTTTGTATTGAGCTTTCCCTAAATAATTTACTTTTCCCTCTTAATTTTGAAATCGTGCACAATTTCTATTCTATTTCTTTAGTTTTAATGAATACTCTAGAGATGTTCAATTGTGTATTTAACTAAAAAAAATCTGAGGTTTATTAATATGTTTACTTTTTCACCAAGCCATGCAAGAACATTTTATATTGATAACACTACTCCTCACATATATGGTAATTTTGCCCAGTCATTTAGTTCTATCTTGATGCCTTTACCCACCCTCCCTTTGTCCTCCCCCCAAAGAAAAAAAAGAATAATTTTCTTTAAAAATGTTACTGGCTATATAACATATTTGTTATTAGATACTGTTATTGGTATATATAATATTTACCAAAAAGTTTATATTTTCTTTTTTCACATTTCTCTTGTAGCTCACACCTTCTTTTTGGGATCATTTTTTTTCTTCTTGAATCGCATTCATTAGCTGTTCCTTTAGAGTTAATTAATTTTTAACTAAACTTAGTTTCTTTCTTGTCTTAAAATGTCATTATTTTACCCTTATTCGTAAGATATTCTTTGCTAGACATAGAATTCCATGTTGATAGTTATTTTTTCTCAGTTCATTAAAGATAATTATGTTCTACTTTTCATAGTTGTCAAAATGTCAGTTTAAATTTTGTTCCATTATGTCTTCCTTTTCTCTCCAGTTAACTTTTTTGCTTTTTAAAATCTTCTTGTCCTTAGCATTTTGTAATTACAATATAATGTGGCTGGGTATGGATAGGTTTTTGTTTAGATTGCTTAAGTTCTTTTGGACTTTCTGACTCTGAGAAATGGAGCCTTTTATAAAATCTGGAATATTCTTACTCATTATTTCTTTGGTTATGACTTTTCTGCTACTCTTTCTGTTCTTTCTTTCTGGGACTATGATTTAATGTTTGTTAAACCTTCTCATTCTATCCTTTATGTTCCTTAGCTTTCTTTCATAATTTTTATCTCTATGTCCAGTTTTCTATCATTTCTTCAGCTCTTATTTTCCAGTTTACCTTCTCTTTAAGTCTCACCCACTGAGTTTTTAATTTAATTATTATATTTATTTTTTTAATTTCTAGAAGTCTATTTGGTTCTCTTTGAAATCTGCTTCATCGATTTTGAAAATCTTGAAACCCCCTTATCATTCTTCTGAGTCTTCTTGTGACTATCTTTCTTGTGACTCTTGCCCATTGTTGTTTGTGAGCATGTGCCCTGTCTGAGACTTGATTTTCTGGAATTATTTGAAGATGGCACTTAAAGTATATTTTTCAAAAGAGCATCTATGTTTGCTTCTGAGTGTAGAATTATAGATGGGAATTCTCAATGTTTTTTAATTTTCATTTCACGCAGCACCAAGGGCTAAGGAGACATGCATTGCCCACTGTTTCCCTCTGCAGAATCAATTTTTCCAAGTTCAACCAAAAAAGGTGCCACCCTCTAAGGGTTCTGCATCAGGTGTGAGATCCCAATCCTGCCCCTACTCTCCTCAGGGGACAGGCTTTTCCTCCTGTCTCACTCAGGCATGGCCCATGGAAACCCAAGCCTTAGGCTGTGGAGTCAGCAGTTCCCCTCAGGGCAAACGCTGACTTCAAGACACTCTGGGTTTGTGCTTCCTTGTCATTTGTAACCTCTGATCTTTTCCTTCCTTCACTGCCAGATCAGCTTTACTATAAAAAAAAAGTATTTTCACAAAATGTTTTATCTAGCATTTTTAGGTGTTGGTGCTGGGTGAAGTTTTCCTGGACATCTATACTGCCATATTTCTGCAAATAAGAAATGGATTAGTACAATTTTCTTTCTTATTTACCACAGGGCAATATTGGAAAGAAATTACTATGATGTTACCAGTGTTTATTCCTCGATGGTTGGACTTTTTCTTTTTTCTTACCCATGTTACTTATCTACATGTCTTGACCATACATTACTTTGGTAATATTAAAAAAAAAACAAAACGGTTATTTTGAATGATAGCAGTGTATAAAATAAACTCCAATCTAACTACTATAGATGGCATCACTGGCAATTAAAGAGAGAAAAAGTAAATGTGCTTAGACTAGTATATAGATAAACTGGAGTAGAAGGAAAAAAAATTAAAGAGACAACAGATAATATAATACTGAAGAGGTAAAAATTAGAGGGTAGAACAGTGAGAATTCTTAGAATATGCTGTGGGAGAGAAAATGATGTAAAAAGTTGGCATGTGGGGATTTAGAAATGAGCAAAAGGCTGTCTCTGCAGATCTGATGCCAATTTTCCTAAAGCCTTGATGAAGCAATCTGTTTTGGGGATCTAGAATGACTGGGAATGCTCAGAAGGCAGATCACACATCTGCCACCAGGGCAAGGGGTGTGAGGAATGATTAATAAAGTAGTGTTGTATAGTTTAATTTTTTGCTTTTCAACATTGTGAGGACAGAAGACAATACTCATTGGAGAAAATGCATCTTGGGTTGAAAGTCAGGTGTGGTGAACAAAGGGTTTCCAAATCGGAAAGGGGCTAAGCCTGAAAAAGGGTAAAGAAAAAAGAGAAGAGGAAAATCACAGGGGTGTTGTCCTCCATCTGCAATAGACTAGGGTTCAGCAGTCTTCCTGGGCCTGATGAAAACAGCTCTGCTCTAGAAAATAATTGCTCATGTGTGTACGTAGAGCCAGATCCTCAGGGCTCTCTGCCAGGTGTCTCTAAAATACAGCTTTCGAAGTGAGACATTAGGTCCCAGGAACTTGCTGCAGTTCATTCTTTTATTCAACCATCAAATATCTTAAATAGATGTATGTTTGAGTGACGACGCTCTGCCAGGCTGTGCTAAGCCTGGGGATACAGTATAAAAATGAAGACACATCCCCACTATTCCTGGTATTAAAAAGTTTAAAGTCTATTTGGGAGAGATAGGTATCAAGCAAATACTTGAAAACTTACGTTATTATAATTACAATTACTTATACGTACTATAAAACAAAGCAAACTCCAAACCCAAGGGTACAGACACCAGACCCTTGCTAGCCATTTGCTGTTATCTTAATTTATTCACAGGGTAGTGCCCAGTTCTGAGGCAGTTTTCATGTTTAGTCTCTACAGTCTTTTTCTTCTTTTTTCTTTTACTATGTTGTAATGGTGATCTATTGCTGCATAGATACATAACAACAAATGTAGTGGCTTAAAACAACACACATTACTAGTTATATCACGGTTTCTGTGGGGTATGAATCTGGGTATGGTATAACTGGGTCCTCTGCTTCAGAGTTCCCCAAGGCTACAATCAAAGTGTTGACTGAGGCTGAGGTCTTGTCTCAAGGCTGAACCAGTGAAGGATCCACCTCTAAGCTCACATGGTTGTTGGCCAGATTTAGTCCCTTGTGGTTGTAGAACTGGGGCCTTGGCTGGCAAGGCAGAGTCTCTTTGCAAGGCAGAGGGCACGGTCCTATGTAACGTAACCATGGATGCGACATCCATTACCCTTGCCGAATTCTATTGATTTAAAGCAAGCCACAGGTCCAGTACCCACCCCGAAGGAGAGGAAATCACACAAAAGCGTGAAAATCAAGAGCTGGGAGTCACAAGGCTTACTGTAGAGTTTTGCCACAACATATAGTCTTCTAGCTTACTTTATTTTTTACTGCTATATATCTGATTTTGTAAATTTTATCTTTTTCAAAAAGTTTTATATTTTTTAATTGAAGTGTAGTTGATTTACAATTGTAAATTTGATCAATTTGATTAAAACAGGAAACAGGAAGGATCAACACAAGAGAAGGATCTGGAACCTGTCCCATTTTCTCTATTCCTTTATCTTTTGCCTGGATTTCTACAATATTCTCCTAACTGGTGTCTTGTTTACAGTCTGACTTCTACTGAATCCATTCTCTACCCTGCATCTTATATGGTCTCTCAACATGGGAGAGATGTTCTAAATAGCACAGCTCTGTTTCTATCTCCTCAATGGCTCCACACAGCCCTTGGGGTCCGGTCTAAACCCCAGGTCTTGCCTTGCTTATTCATAGAACTTTGTATTGCTCCAGCTGCATCTCTCACCACTCTCTCTTCTTTACCCTTGCTCCACACTTCCTGAATTCTTTACAGTTCATGTATCCAACAGAACATCATTGAGCCTACGCTTCAAAGCTCTAGGAACCAAGTAACAGGCCAAGTGTCTTCATTCTTGGTAATTAAATTCTGGTTAGGAGAAAGACAATAAACAAGTAAACTAGAAAAATAAATAAACAAAACAAATAACTCTGTGTTTCTTTGAAAAGTGTATGAAGACAATGCAAAGGCTGAGGGTATCAGAGGGACTGTGGGTGGTTTGGCCTGTGGCTGCTTTAGGTAAGCCAGTGAAAACTAGATTGATTTTCACTACTAGGCCAAGAACTAGTTCCCTTTCAGGAAAAAAGACAAGGTCCAGAAAGATGTGATAAGAAGAGAGAAGAATACAGAGGAGAGAAAAAGTTCAGTGTGGATGAGTTTTGAAATACTGTTTTGAAAGGTTCTGAGATCTGGAGGAACTAAAATGAAAGGTTTAAGGCAGTGTTTTAGGCTATTCAGGCTGCTATAACAAAGTGCCATAAATTGAGTGGCTTATAAACAATAGAAACTTATTTCTGACAGTTCTGGAGGCTGGAAGTCTGAGTTGAGGGTGCCAGTTTGGTCAAGTTCTAGTGAGACCCTCTTCTGGGTTACAGAAAGCTGCCTTCGCTTTGTATCCTCACGTGGCAGAGAGCAGAGAACAGCAAGCTCTCTCATGACTCTTATAAGGACATGAATCCCATTAATGAGGGCCCCACCCTCATGACCTCCTCTAGAACTAATTACCTCCCAAAGGCCCCACCTCCTAACACCATCACATTGGATTGTAGGGTTCTGGCATATGAATTGTGGGGGGACAAAAACATTCAGTTCATAACAGGTGGGGATCATCCAGTTTGGAACACGGAAAGGAAAATAAAAGAAATACATTTCTTAACTTTTTCTATGTAATTTCCTTTTGGAACTTTAGTGAAAGTGTTCAGTAGATATTTAAATTGCTTTTCAGTGCTTTTTAGGTGCCAAAATAGTGGTTCCATAGACTATGATGCTGTGCAGATACATTTGTTCTAAATTAGTAAGGCAATTGTCTGTTTACTTGTCTGTTTTCCTTGGGAGGCAGTGATCTCTTCCTAATTTTCTTGGTAGTCTGGACACTCACTGTGCCAGGCACATAGTATATGTTAAGATAGGGCTGTCTTCATGGGAGTGTGACCTGTACAATCACACCAGGCCCCATGCAGAGAAGAGCCCCACCCTTGGTTTAGTGTTCTGCTGTTGCCATTTTGAAACACTTAATTTTTGAATAAGAGGCCCCAGATCTTTATTTGACACTAAGTTCTTCAATGTATGTAGCCAATCCTGTACTCAGTAATTATTGGATGAATAACTGAGGATAGTCTGTACCCAAAACAAGGAAGGCTGGGTATTTTTTTCATTTATTTTGGTTCTATAGTGACCTTTTCAGCTTGCTAAGAAGATCCCGCTTTACATCCTATAAAAATAGTTGATCAGGTATCAGTCTACCAGAAAACAGAAGAAGAGCATTAAGGAGATAAATGTCAACAGCTATCTGCACAAAATATAAACTGATTAGTTTGTGTATAGATATATTACTATGATCTTTAAAAAGTTGCCCAAGTTAGAAAAGAAAAAAAAAAAACCAAGATAGAGATGTTACATAACATACAAAGATAATACACCAATGATTCAGGGTACCAGAAAGTTCCAGAGGAAAAGATATACTGTATGCCCAAGAAAACTGTTTAGAATAGGGACAGAGCAACATTTAGTCCCTCATTATGTTTCTGCAAAAAAATTTTAATTTTTTTGACAATTATTGGAGGGGGTGGGTCAGGGAGGCTGGGTACGTACATGTATTAGAAAAAAATTGGAAAAAAATGAACAGAAATACATCTTCTAGAGTAGGGGACAATGAAATGAATGGTGATGGTGGTGGAAGTAATTTGAGTGTATTTTATTGACAAAATATTGATATTCCATGTCTGTTGGAATGTAAGCTTTGGCGATGGAGCTCCTCCAAGAAGGAATTCGTTGTCTCCTGGGCTGTGCTGCCACAGCATTTACTTATGTATCTCTGCTACAGCTCTCTTGGCTTTGTACTCCAATTACTCTGTAATTATTTGTCGTCAGTCTATCAACACTAAGAGATGTGAACTCCTCCAGGGCAGATTTTATTTTTATTCTTAGATTCTAAAAGAGTGCCTGGCACAAAGAAGATACTTACTGAATGTTTACTAAATTAACTGTAGAATAAGTGTGCATACACACATACACTCACACAAAATTTGTCTTGAAAATTAAACAATATAGATTCACGTACATTGAAAATTCTAAACTACTATAGAAACAACATCTAATGATTGTGGTCATAATGGTAAGGATGATAATGATGGTGATGATGACAAAGTCAATGGTAAGATATACCCTCCAGAACAAAGGAGTCCACCCTTAACTTTTGGATAATGGAGGTTCTCCTGTGAGCTGTGATAGCTTTGGCAATTGTATGCAAAACAACAACAACAAAAATGTGTGACTATGTGTGACTATGTGTTTGTTTGTTTTTACTCTGAGGGTGAGGTTCTTATCTTTCATCAGCATTTCCAATGGTCTGGATTAAAAAACAAAAAGTTAAGGATTCTGCTTTGTGGGGAAAACCATTTTGAGAAAATGTACTACCTGCATGCTAGTGGGAGATTTATCTCTGAGTTTGGATGAGATTTTTAATCAAGAAATAATCTTTGTACCTTTCAGCATCTTATTTAGAATATAAGTAAAATCACTCCTGCACTATACATCTTAAAAAGAATCCCATTAGGTTAAATGATCTGAGATATCCCTACAGAAAAGATTCTGGTGTGAACACAAAATATTACATTGGCTTAGATTAAAATCAAGGGAGTATTTAAAAAATTCGAATCAGACTGTAAAGCATAAAGCATAGAAAATGCATTAATGGAGAAGCAGAATGAGGCCAAGTATATCTTGTCCAAAGCACTTTACACATAGAAAAATATTCCATTAAGAAAAAGAGTATTTGGGTGATGTATTGATATAACTAAGGACTATGAAGTAATCTCTCAGGAAAACACTGACTGCTTAAATGATAACATCACATAAAACACTATCTGGGGACTTCCCTGGTGGCACACTGGTTAAGAATCTGCCTGCCAATGCAGGGGACAAGGGTTCAAGCCCTGGTCCGGGAAGATCCCACATGCAGCAGAGCAACTAAGCCCATGCGCCACAACTGCTGAGCCTGTGCTCTAGTGCCCGCGAGCCACAACTACTGAGCCCGCATGCTGCAACTACTGAAGCTTGCGCACCTAGCGCCTGTGCTCTGCAACAAGTCACCGCAATGAGCAGCCCGCGCACCACAACAAAGAATAGCTCCCACTTGCCGCAACTAGAGGAAGCCCAAGCACAGCAACAAAGACCCAACGGAGCCAAAAAATAAATAAATAATAAATAAATAAATTTATTTTAAAAAAAACACTATCTGGAGTAAATTGGAAACTTCCTTCAATTTTGAATGTTGTCTGCCAAAACAGATTGCAAGAGCAGAAGCTAAACATCATAGTATCTTCCAAATGTATAATTTCCCCCCTAACATTTCCTGTGGGAAAGATTTCACATCCTAATTCAATATTCTACCTTTTTAACCCCTTCCATGTTTCTTCTTTTGACATCACCTTTTCCACTTTGCCATTGAATATTTTCCATCCAAGCCTGGCTGAACCCCACCCTCTGCCCCCGCCCACTACCGCCACACGTGGATGCGCAACCAGCGGACACCAACAGCAGAAGGACTCCAGCATTCTCGGATTTTGGTATCTGCGGGGGATCCTGGAACCAACACCCTGCGAACACTGAAGGATGACTGTATATTACCTTGTGTTTTTTTTTTAGTTGTGATGATTCGAACTTTTCACTCATACAACAAACATGTATTAAGTGCCTATTCTGCACTAAGCCTTGTGCTAGGTTTTGAAATAAAATATAACTAAGGTACAAATTCTGTTCTCAGGGAACCTGTGTCACCTGAAAGAGATGGCCATGAAAACCAGGAAATACACAAAAGTAGTGCAGTTACCATCAGAGGTATGTGATAAGTATTGCATTGTTAGTATTAATACTGTTTTAATATATGGCATTGCCAGTTGCAGTGTTAGTATTAATATTACAGTTTTAATATATAGTATTTCATGGCATTAGTAGTATTGCTGAAGTGTTAGTGTGGCAGATATACAAAAATGGCCACAGCAATATTTCTGATCTTCCATGCTCTTCCAGACCTTGCCACCCCTACAGTTTTAGATCCATCTCCCACTCTCTCACACATTTTACCTAAATTAAACTTTTGATTAAATAATTTATGAAGCATGTTTCTGCTTGAGGGGAGATTTTAATTACAATGTAATGAAGTTTTTATTATATATTAGTTTCATTTTATATTAGTTTTTGATATCTGAGAATGTATATCTAACTCTTCTTTTTATGTTACTTCTACTCCCATTCATGTTGTTTCTGGATAAATAAGTACAGCACTTGGATATATTCTTTTAATCAAGAGAGATTATTATATATGGGTGGAGAGAAAGCTTATCAATCTATAAGATATTCAAGAATTTAAGATTTGGAGTGATTTTCAATCTACCATCATTAAAGAAAATACCAATTCACTCTTTAAAATAATTAATCCAAGAAACCAATTATATATTGGTGCAGCCCTTTTGGAAAAGAGCATCATATACAAACCCTTTTACACAATAACCCCACTCTGATACATAATTCAATAGAATCAGAGATAAATTTATGAAGATTTCTCGGTAGCATTACCTATAATGACATTTAGAAATAATTTGAATAAAAATTAGAAATTAATTCAGTAAATTGCAGACCTTTAAGATGATAGAATATAGTCATAGAATAATTATGAAGAATCTATAGAAACATGTAAGTATCTATAAAAATAGCTAGTATTAATTGTGTATTACGCACATTCCTCTGTTTTAAGTACTTTACAAATATTATCCCATTAGCTCCTCAAACCGTCCACATGAGGTAGGTAATATTATTCTCCATGTTATAAAGATGCGGCACAGAGTTAAATAACTTGTCTGGGATCAAAGAGCTAGGGAATGAGAAGGCAAGGATGTGAAGCCAGAGAATATAGTACAGAATTCAAGGTGTTATACACTATGTTATGTACTTTTTTTTAAAAATCAATTTTATTTATTTTTTTAACCTCTTTATTGGAGTATAATTGCTTTACAATGGTGTGTTAGTTTCTGCTTTATAACAAAGTGAATCAGCTATACATGTACATATATCCCCATTTCTCCTCCCTTTTGGGTCTCCATATCCCACCCATCTAGGTGTTCACAAAGCACCGAGCTGATCTCCCTGTGCTTAAACTACTCACACACACACACACACGCACACATAAGGACTGGAAAATAAAAATATTTGAAAATGATTGTCTTAGCATAGTGGGAACATGAATGCTTTTCATCATTTTTTAAACTGCCTATATTAAATTATTTTTAAACAGAAAAAAAGAAAACTAAATGTAAAGAATTTGATAGTTAAGAGAAAAAAACTAGCATAGTTTCATTCAAGAAAGACTGAAGTTGACTGCACAGGATATGAATTCTCAAATCCCATTTTGAGACTTATTACTTAAGATACATCTGTTATTGCAGGTCGAATTTCCATTATTTATAAGACCACGCAGAAATACTGTTGCTAAAGCTGCACGTTCTATTCCTGTTATGAATTTTCAGACCAGGTAACATATGGTTCATCTCTTAATAAAGTTTAATCTGAATTAGTTATTCTATATTCCCACCCCACCCCCTCCAACCCAAGGAATACTGTAAATGTATTTCTACCATTCGAATTTAAAACTACATCCATATACTTCAATTCTAAGCAGGCCTGTTCACTGGGGGCTGAAGACAACCAAATCCATGTTACTTTTCAAAAGTGTATTGTGTAGAATTCTCAGTATTTGAGACAGTCCTCTCTCTAACTGCTAATAGAGAGCCTGATAGCTTTCTTTAACACTAAAGTTGAAGTTGTCTTAAACCACTGTGGATTTTGTTTTTATTTTAAATATTAAAAACAGATGCTTTGCTAATAGACTTTCTGATTTGGGGATAATGTTTGCGGACAGACTAGATTATATTGTGGTAACAAATTAATCTCAAACTCCCAGTGGCTTGGACTTCCACTTCTGGCCAAGATAGAATCACAGGGACCAGATCAACCATCTCACCTACCTTAAACAACAGATACTAGGATTAGCAGACAAGAACATTAAAGCAGTTATTATGACTGGTTTTCCAAAAAATTTGACGAACGATATGAAACAACAGTTTTCAAGGAAGTATATGGGCATCAGACAATTAAAGACAGTAATCCCGGGGAAACGGGAAACAAATGAGATGACCCCTACTATTACTCCCAGCTTATTGCCTTGAGGGAATTTCCAGCCCATGGTGCAGGGAAGCAGAACCTGGACAGAGCCCAATGGACTCCCTGAGATGGAGCTGAGAGTATGGGGCTACCAAGGAGGCTAAAGTTTGTAGAATGGAACACTGGAGAGGAAGTAGCTGCAGGACAGAGAAGGTTGCAGATCTTCAAGAGGGCTTCCTGGAGAATTTAGCAGAGTATCGATCAGCACTTGTATGTGAAGAAGCTACCCTAGGTTGGGGAAAGGATCATTCAAAAGTAATAAAGGGAACAGGACCTGCTGCTCACAGAGGCACAGGAATAGTGTCTATTACCACCAGCCAGCCTGGAAAACCTCCAAGTCATGGGCATTGAGTACAGTGCACAGAAGAGTCTTGCGTCTGTAGTGAGGAATGATTATCTCTAGATTAACATTACCCTGATTTCAGCTAACAAAACTTTAAAGTAAAACTGAAAGGATCAAACAGTTTCCAGGTAAGTGCACTGTGTCCTAGAACAAAGCTCCACAATAATGAAAGGTGTACAAAAATACACAGGGTCCAACAAGGTAAAATTCACAATCTCTGGCATCTAATCAAAATTATCAGGCATTAAAAGAAGCAGGAAAGGGGGCTTCCCTGGTGGCGCAGTGGTTGAGAGTCTGCCTTCTAATGCAGGGGACACGGGTTCGAGCCCTGGTCTGGGAAGATCCCACATGCCGCAGCGCAACTAGGCCCGTGAGCCACAACTACTGAGCCTGCGCGTCTGGAGCCTGTGCTCTGCAACAAGAGAGGCCCGCGCACCGCGATGAAGAGTGGCCCCCGCTTGCCACAGCTAGAGAAAGCCCTCGCACAGAAACGAAGACCCAACACAGCCAAAAATAAATAAATTTAAAAAAAAAAAAAAAAGAAGCAGGAAAATATAATCCACAATGAGGAGCAAAGTCAATCATTTGGAACCAAACCAGAGCTAATACAGATATTTGGATTAGCAGGCAAGAACATTAAAACAGTTATTATGACTGTATTTCATACGCTCAAAAAGTTAAGCAGAGATATGGAATATAAAAATGAACAAATCCTAACTTCTAAGTAAAAGGTACGATTTCCGAGATGACAAATATACTGTGTGGGATTAATGGCAGATTAGACATTGCAGAAGATGAGTAAACTCAAAGACAGAAATGGAAACTATTCACAATGAATCTAATTGAGAAAAAAAGAGTTTAAAAATGAACACACCCATGGGCTTCCCTGGTGGTGCAGTGGTTAAGAATCTGCCTGCCAATACAGGGGACACGGGTTCGAGTCCTGGTCCGGGAAGATCCCACACGCTGTGGAGCAACTAAGCCCGTGCGCCACAACTACTGAGCCTGCACTCTAGAGCCTGTGAGCCACAACTACTGAAGCCTGTGCATCTAGAGCCCATGCTCCACAACAAAAGAAGCCATTACAACGAGAAGCCTGTGCACCTCAACCAAGAATAGCCCCTGCTCGCTGCAACTAGAGAAAGCCATGTGCAGCAACGAAGACCCAACATAGCCAAAGGAAAAAAAAAAAAAAAGAACACAGTATCTGTGAGCAGTGGGTCAACTGCATGCAGTAGAATATATATGGAATTGGAGTTCCTGAATGAAGTGGGGTGGGGGAAAAATACTTAAAGAAATGATGGCCAAAATTTTTCCAAATTTGATGAAAACTATAAATCCAGATACAAGAAGCTCAAGTGCAAGAAACGAAGAAAACTACATTAAGGCATATCATCATCAAATTGCTCAAAATCAGGTTTTGCTCAAAATCAGGTTTTCTCAAGAGAAAATTTTAAGAGCATTCACAGCAAAATAACGTGTTATATACAGAGGAACAAAGACAAAAGTGGCAGGAAATTTCTCACTGGAAAAAAATGTAAGTGAGAAGACAGTGGAGAAACATTTTTAAAATATTGAAAGAAAAACTATCTGCCAGTCTAGAATTCTGCTGTCTAGAGAAAATACCTTTTAGAGATGAAAGCAAAGTAAAGATTTTATGAGAAATGTTAAAGGAAGTCCTTCAAAAAGAAGAAAAATGATAACAGATGGAATTAAAGATCTATAAATAGGAATGAAAGACATTGTAAATTTTAGTTTTATGAGTAAATATTGGTGGTTTAAAAAATAATAACATGACAACAATAATATATGATAACAATGAAAAAGTTGGGAAGGGAAAAATGGAAGCATACTATGATAAAGTTCTTATTCTATATGTGATGTGGTGAATATCACTTGAAAGCAGACTGCGATGTTAAAGATGTGTAATATAAACTCTAAAACAACCATTTAAATAATAATAAAGGAGTGCCGAAGAGTTATAGCTAATAAACTAAACAGGAGATAAGATTTAATAATAACCCCACTCAACACAAAGGAAGATAGAAAAATATGGAAAAAGGGAACAAAGAAAAGATAGGAAATGATGAACTTAAATCATCAAAATGACATACAAAACAGAAATAGAGTTACAAATGTAGAAAACAAACTTACGGTTACCAGGCGGTGGGGGGGAGGGATAAATTGGGAGATTGGGATGGACATATACATACTACTATATATAAAATAGATAACTAATAAGGACCTACTGTATAGCACAGGGAACTCTACTCAATACTCTGTAATGGCATATATGGGAAAAGAATCTAAAAAAGAGTGGATATATTTATATGTATAACTGATTCACTTTGCTGTACACCTGAAATTAACACAGCATTGTAAATCAACTATACTCCATTAAATTTTTTTAAAAAATGGCATGAAATGTAAATGGTCTAAATACCCCAATTAAAAGACAGAGATTGTCATAGTGCATAAAAAAGCAAAATCCAACTGTATAATGTCTACAAAAAACTCACTTTAAATGTAAACACGCAAATAAGTTAAAAGAAAGGGATAGAAGAAGACATATCAGGATGACACCAACCAAATGAAAGCTGGAGTGATGCTATTAAGATCTAACAACATAAATTTCAGTGTAAAAAATTCTACCAAGGATAATGAAGATCATTTTACAATTATTCCTGGGTCAACACATCAGGGGGACATAATAATCCTAAATGTTTATGTATCTAATAACAGAATTTCAAAATACATGAAAAAAAAACCCTGAATTGCAAAGAAAGAGATGGATTCAAAATTATAGTCAGAGATTTCAATACCCCTCTCTCAATAATTGATAGAACAGGTAGACAATAAAATCAGTAAGGCGATAGATGACTGAAACACTGCTGTCAACCTTCTCATCTGAAATTTATGGAGCAGCCAACAACAGCAGAAAGCACAGGGAACATTTTTCAAGACAGACCGTATTCTGGGCTATCAAATAATAAATTTAAAAGGATTCAAGTTCTGCAAAGTATATTCCCAAATCAAAATGTAATTAAATTAGTAATCCATAAGAGAAAAGTCTATGGAGTATCATTAAACATTTGGAAACCAAACAGCATACTTTTATGTAACCCAGGGGGCAAAAGCAAAAAAAAAAAAAAATGAAATTAGAAAGTATTTTGAATTGAATAAAAATTACACACACTATCAAAATATGTGTCACTAAATCAATACTTAGGGGAAATTTTATTGCACTAACTAAACACCTGTATTAGAAAAGAAGAAAGATCTCAAATCAATGATCTCAGTTTCCACCTTAGAAAACTAGAAAAAGAAGATGAACTTAAATTTAACATAAGCAGAAGACAGGAAACAATAAACTAGAGTAGAAATCAACTAAATAGAAAATTTAAAACAGTGTAGAAAAATCAGTGAAAACAAAAGCTCATTCTTTGAGAAGTTTAAAAAAAAAATCAATTTATCTCTAGCCAGACTTAACAGGAATAATAGAAGAGAAAATGATCATCTCAGGGGTGAGAAATGTGACATTACTACAGATTCTACAGGTCTTTAAATGATAAGGGAATATTATTAGAAATTTTATGCCAGTAAATCAGACATTTTAGATTAAATGAACAAATTTCTTGAAAGATACAAACTACCAAAAAGAAAAAACAAATCCCAGTGACAGCCAAGGCTTCCTTCTTGTTCATGCTATAAATCCTTTGTGAATGAACAGATACTTCGTTTTACTCAGACTTTCAAGATGTAGAACCTGTATTAAGGCACTAAGGACTCCATATCTGCTGCAGCAAAGCAAGGGCAAGACTGGAGAATCACATATGAGTTTCCGTGGCCTCAGCCCAGAAGTGACACACATATCCCCTTTGGGATTTAACTGGCCAGAACTACTTTCATGGCTTAACTATTTGGGGCTGGAAATTGCATGATGAGCATAAATGTCTCTGTCACAGACTGATAATAGACCCAATGTTACTACTCAGAAGACTTTTTATCCTCTTGGAAAAAAATGTAGATTGACAATTCTAAATGTTTTGAACGCATTTCTGGATTTATGCACAGGTTATCTAATTTTTGGTACCTACATCAGTACTTTTACATAAAGCAGTTTCATTTTGGGAATGAATGGCTTAATCCTATCACAGTATGTCAATATCATCTATCTGTTTAATAGTTTTTTTGATTGTTTGAGAGCTGCAATAACTGCAATGATTAGCTGAATATACTCTAGTCCAACACTAAAGTTAGTTTGAAATAACATTTTTTCTTTTTTCAAAAATTTTTTATTTATTTATTTATTTTATTTATGGCTGTGTTGGGTCTTCGTTTCTGTGCGAGGGCTTTCTCTAGTTGCGGCAAGTGGGGGCCACTCTTCATCGTGGTGCGCGGGCCTCTCATTATCGTGGCCTCTCTTGTTGCGGAGCACAGGCTCCAGACACGCAGGCTCAGTAATTGTGGCTCACGGGCCTAGTTGCTCCGCGGCATGTGGGATCTTCCCAGACCAGGGCTCGAACCCATGTTCCCCGCACTGGCAGGCAGACCCTCAACCACTGCGCCACCAGGGAAGCCCCACATTTTTTTCTTATGCCGTATTCAAAACTTATGCCGTATTTAAAACTTATGCCGTATTTAAAACTTTTTTCTTATGCCGTATTTAAAACTTCATTGGCTCTTGAGGAAAACAAAATAAAACAAAGATAGGACTACACATTAAATTTAGACAAAATAAAATAAATTAGGGCTATTGATCATTTATTCAGCCCCTAAACTTCAGGATCTCAGGAGTACAGAGGGAGCCTGTTGTACTCCTTGTGTTTTTCTCTTGAATAGCCCTACCAGTGGAACTGCTTATGCTGACAGAACCAAAAACAGGGCATGAAATCTGACAAGTGTGCATGTATTTGATGGATCCATTTTTGTACTCATTGGTTCAGATAATATATTCGAGCATCTAATACGATCAGGAATCCCACCAGAAAATCTGAAAAAGATATTTGTTATATCTTTTTTGGCTCATTCTTAAAAAGATTTTTTTTTTTAAATTTGCACTCACTACTTTTCATAGATATATTTCTATGTAAAACTGGAAAATTCTATTTAAACTCAAAGATTAGTAAACTTAAATATTAAAGTTATATATTAAATAGTTCAGATTAAAATTTTCTAAAAGAATTTTTTTAAAATGAAGGAAAAAAATAAAATAAAACTGTGTAGCTGTTAGAAGGAGACTTTTTTTCGGGGAGCTTGAAGAATTTCCGTGTGGGTAATTTTCATTTTACCTCAAGCTAGGATACATAAAAATTCAGGGTATTTAAAGTTCTCATAAATAAGAATTTCAACTGAAGATGGAAGAATGCAATTTCTAATCCAATTGCCTTCCTAGAAATTTACCAATATAAACAGAAAATAAAAATTATAGAAAAAAATTATCCTTAATGAAACAAGGGTATATCAACCACTCAAATAATAAACTTTGATTCCAATACTGTCAAGTATAGACCAAAATAAGTGAAGGAGCTGAGACTCCTAAAACTTTGGGTAGTTCACATTGGTCCCTAAAAGTAGGAACACAATCTGAGCTCATGGGTATAACATGGGATAAGACAGAACTGTTTTTATAAAAGAGAAACTATATGCCTTTAACCATGTCCATTGTCTATGACTTTGTTTTATTCTAGAATAAAGAAACCACCAGGTGAAGGGGGGGCGGGGAAAGGCAAAGAAGGAAAGGGAGATTTTTAATAAAACAGTAGATTGAACACATGCATTTATATTTGCTCCCTCCTAGAGCCCTATTAAATGAAATAATTTTTTTTCACATTCTTTTTTTATTGTATTAGTTTCAGGTGTACAGCATCGAATTTCAGTATTTTTACAGATTTTACTCCATTAACAGTTATTACAAGATAATGGCTATAATTCTCATGAAATAGTTTTTTTTAAGAAGGTATATACTTTACAAAAAAAAAGAAAGAAATTGGGAATAGAGACAACAATGGGTGAAATGTTAAGTGGGAGAAAATGGGAAGCAGGTGGAAGAAAAGTAATTAGCGTGGGGGAAATGAAAGGTGTGTGCCTGAACGGAAGGGTGCCAGGCAGACTTAAGCTGCAGAGACCTTAGAAGGATTCAGGAATTGGAGGCAAGTAGCACTTTAGGAGGGAGGAAATGGGAAGTTGGACTGAAAAGAGGAGGTCTGGTTGAACTCTTTATAAGGAACAGCTAGACCCCTGGGTAGGGTGAGGTTTATTCTCTGATGAAATTATCAGAGGGACTGTAATTTGCATGACACGAGGTACAATGAAGCTCTGGAATGAGAACTTTCCTAAAACTGAAGGTTTTAGAGAAAGCTCAGAACTGAAGAGTGACAATCCCAGTCTGCTTCCTTTGCTCTGCTTCTGGTAGCAGATGTATCTCCACCAGGCAGGGAGCTGAACTGAGTTTCCTCTAGACCAATGCTTCTTACATTGTGGCTCTAGGATCAGCAATTGGAGAAAACCAAATCTTTTATAGACCACCATCACCTGCAAACTTTTTACAAATGCAAATTCTCAGGTTCTACCTGCCCACTAAAAATTGGCACTTGCCATCTGCCTCTACCAGGATTAAGTGACTAGCCATTGCAGCTGCTGAACTTCAGCACACCCCGGCAGGGGTTCAGGATGATGATCAGGAATGAGGCACTCAGAGGAAAAACTGGCAGAACAGGCCTTCAGAGAGTTAGATATTTTCAGGCGGTTTTATGAGCCCAAATTCTTGCATCTTCTCATATCTAAAAAAGCACTAAATTATTAATGGCGACGTCTGCTTCTCGTGAGTAGCAGCAAGCCTCTAGCAAAACATGTGCTTGATGGCACATACCCCTTTCTACTAAAATTATATAGAATACTGACCTTTCTCCCTACCTCTCTGGAGCAGTCAGAGCTGTCTGAAATGCTGTCTCCCGGGCTATAGTCCTCATTTTGCCCCCAGTAAAACTTAACTCACATCACGTTGTGCATGTTTTTTTCAGTCGACATACCTACTGAATAAAAAATCTGAGGGTGGTGCCTAGCACTTTGTGTTTTAGCAAGGCTTCCAGGTGATTCTGAGACGCTGAAGTTTGAATCTCAAACCCAGATTTGAGTACCACTGCTCAAGAGTGCTCTGATGCCAGCCAGAGCACTCAGCCATGAAGCGTGCCAAGCATGCACCCAGAGTTCCCAGTATGCTTTTAAAAAAACCTGACATGGAAGAGATCACAAGATATTTGAGGAGAGCCTTGCAGAGGGAATACAGAAACTCAAACAGGAAAAAGAACATAGGGAGAAGTGTGATTTTGAAGAGAGCAGAAGAAACTTCGAAAATTATAAATGATATCTTCAGAAAGTTAAGAAAAGAGACTGAACTCACAACACCTGATAGGGTGTTTAAAAAAAAAGGAACAACAGGAAAACAAGAAAGAGCTTTTTGGAAATTGAAAGCATGATTGCTGAAATTAAAAAGGAAAAAACCCTCTAGGAGAGTTATAAGTGAAGGTCATTCAAACTGAAATTACCCACTGTGTACCCAGCAAAAGAATGAAAAAATACCTGCACCAATTCAGAACCCCACATTTCAGAACAATAGGGCTTAAGAGAGGTGAAAACAAGTTACCTATAAAGCCTGGGGCATCAAACTGGCATCTGGTAACTGCAGCAACCACATTATGGAACCTAGGAGATAATGGGAAAATGCCTCCAAATTTCAGACAGAAGTTTCTAACTAATGCCCAGCCAAACTATTTTTAAGATGTAAGGATAGAAAAGGTTCTCAAAAATTTGTCTCCCAAACTCCCTTTCTCAGAATGTACTCCATGTTGATGACAGACTGAAATCATAATAATCATAGTCAAAGTCATACAAAATGGAGCTGGTGGCTATTGAGGATCTGGTCTCAGACACAACCCTACATCACTGAGACTTGAACTTTCTGTGAAATATACCAAACCCAAGCACACCAACTGTTTTTAAAACATCAGCCAGCTGCAATCTTGTGTCTCAAGGTTGTTCCCTCTTGTAACTATCAACCATTTCTGACCCCAACCAATCCTTGCTTAACAAGCACCCTTACTTCTTGCCAGCTCCAATTATAATTCTTGATAAACAACTCATGTAACTAACTGTGTAGCCTCGCAGTTTTTGCCTTTATAAGCTTCCTCCATTTTGAAGTCTGGTGGAACATATTCAAGTCCATTTTTGAATCTGTCTCCGGGTTGCAGTCCTAACATACCCCAAATAAACACCTATGTCAATCAGGCCTCCATTTCTGAAATTTGGGTTAACAATGTAAACAAGAAGACACAAGATTTGGGAAATAGGGCTACCATCACAGGACATAGAAAAAGAGGATCATCAAGATCAACTCCAGCCAAAGGCGAAAATAGTGCAGCAGACTTAGAGAGTAATCAGCTGACTGGCTCAGGAGATATTGTCCAGAAGCAACATCTCTAAGAGGGAAAAATGAACCTAAAAAATCACTTAAAGCATTTTGACATGTGGGAAATACTACTGAATCTGGGAAGAATTAGCAACGTTACCTAGAAAAGCAAGGCAATGACTAATTTGAGGAAAAATCTGAACAGGGGAGAAATGTAATCACTTCTCAGTTCCGAAAAAAATTTAGTTATATTAGTGTAAGGACTAACCATTGATTTAATAAAAAATGATGATGTAACCATAATGAGAGGATGTCAGGAGTGAAGCATGTGTGGCTGAGGTGGGGTAAGTGGGCTACATGCTTACATTCCATGCTAGGAAGTCAATAGATAATGGACAATTATTAAATCAGTCACGAAACAGCAGAATAACTGTGTATGGATTCAGTGGAAAGGCTGATGATGAGCCTGGACTCTCTTTAAACGTAGAACTCAAACTAAACAATTGGGAGGATAAGGGCTATGTTAGGAAAAACATTATATAGTAACTAATGAAGGTCAGGAGCTGGGAAAGAGGGAGCTATAAGGAAATAAAGTGTGCTGAATTAAAAATGTTTCATAATAGGGAAGAGAAAAGGGGGGGCCCTTAAAAAGGGAAACAAATATTTTTAAAAATTCACCTCCTAATGTTTTGCATAGTCTTTTTCTCTCGCTCATAGAAATTCTAGAAATGAATCTCTCTTGTGTTTTATGAATACTGTGTAAAGTTTAGCAAAATTTTAGCTCCAAAAATTCTTTTGCTTCTTAAAAATTTAAAGTAAATGAAACTAAATCTTTTAGGATAAAATATAGCATGCTATCATTTTATTTTCCAATCTATCCATGTGTCATCTATCTAAACTTTCATCCGTCCATCCATCCTTATGTCTGCACAAGTACACTGGGCGACATCCAGACCGAGGCTGACCAATTGTTAATGATGACTGTTCTGAGTGGTGAGACGTAGAATTATTTTTTACTCTTGTCTTTGTACTTTTTGTATTGATTGGACTTCTAAAAAACAATGATGATGTCACTATTAAAATGTCTTTAACTTTGAAATTGAAGGGATCTTCTTTTAACAAATTTTAGTGCTTGAAAGATGAATGATGCCATATTATCATGCTTCTATATTATAATCTTTCATAATATGCTTTTAGCACTCTGATAATTAAACCACTTGTTTCATGCTACTTGTTTCATTCCTCATCTACTATTGTTTCTCCATGTAAATATCATTACATTGCACTTTTTATCCCTATGAGTCAGAAAATTATGCTTAAGGTATACCATTGTTTGTAATTCTCTGTGTGTTTCACATTTGAAATGGATACAAACAGAATGGTCATATTTTTGCCATGGATATTTTTACCATAATTAATTTTCTTGCACAAAGATATAGATATATTTTTTGGAACTTTAAGAAAGATATTGTGGAAGATCAAATTTTGGTTCATATCTCAGGTCTTCTGTTTTCCTTGAAAATATTCAAACAAGTACCCAAATATTAAGAAAAGGACGCTTTTCACCTACTTTTACTTATTGGGATCTAAGAAGATAAGAACCACCCCCACCAACAAAGACAGAATAACTTGACAACAGTTGTAGCTGGGGATGTAATCAAAACACTATTCAAACTATTTAATAACATGGTGTGTGTGTGTGTGTATGTGTGTGGCAGTGGGAAAGAGCCAATCAGAACAGAAGCTGTTGGAGTTAGAAGGCACCTACTGGGGCAGGTATTAACCCTGTAGTTGCTGAACTGTGGGGAGATGGAGAAGGTTCTCAGTGGGGCTGGGTCACTGGGGATGATGATGGGAATTCATGAGGCTTAGAGAAGCAGCTACGTATCTATCAGTGTAGAAATAGTGGGTAGGCCAAAAAGTTCATATGGAAAAACCGGAATGAACTTTTTGGCTAACCCAATATTTTAGTAGTTTAATCACAGCCACTACTATCTGTCGCCAAGGATGAAGACCAACCTTGGTTATAGATTCTTATGTTTGCAGAATTCAGAGTTTACATACAAATTCAATCCCAAAGAACAAAGGTAAATTTAAAGCATTGCTTTAAAGAGCTCTAATAAGTCACTGCTTGAAATCTCATCGCTATTGATCAATAACTTTCGGTTAAGCATTACCGTCTTTCCTGAAAAAACGAAAATACAGTTATCAAGTATGTACATCAAAGCCTCCGTAAGCTATTAAAACTGACTCAGAGTCCTCTCAAGTGGTTAAGAATAGGACACCGGGGCTTCCCTGGTGGCGCAGTGGTTAAGAATCTGCCTGCCAGTGCAGGGGACACGGGTTCGAGCCCTGGTCTGGGAAGATCCCACATGCCGCGGAGCAACTAAGCCCGTGAGCCACAACTACTGAGCCTGCGCGTCTGGAGCTTGTGCTCCGCAACGGGAGAGGCCGCGACAGTGAGAGGCCCGCGCACCGCGATGAAGAGTGGCCCCCGCTTGCCGCAACTAGAGAAAGCCCTCGCACAGAAACGAAGACCCAACACAGCCAAAAATAAATAAATAAATTAAAAAAAAAAAAAAAGAATAGGACACCAAGAGAAGGGCTATTTTGGGAGAATGAGGGGTATGTATATTTATATATGGGGGACTCCATATATAAATAATGGGATTCTTTATGGGTGAGGTGACAACACACAAAGAGAAGACATAAAGAAGCAGAGGGGGGTGAGTACCAATAATGATAAGAGATAAGTTAGGAGAAATGCCAGAGACATTCCCTACTTGTTAAGTTTTCCCAGGCTCCATTCTGGAAAGAAAACAAGAAAAAAGTTGGCTCCAATATTTCATCTCATTTTAGCAGCAGGCAAATGGCTAACTCTTCAAAGCATACTTCACTCAAGAGCCAAAATCCATTTTCTCCTCCCTGCTTCCTACTGTATTTTGTTCTATTAAGGAGACGAATACAATCCTTGTAATAAAACATAGACTTTGAGAGCTAGAGGAATTCTAAGAGTTCAAAGATAAAACCATCTTTTGACGACCTGTGTCAAATAAGCAGAGACCCTGAGTCTAAAAACTCCAGGATTTCTCAACCTTAACACTGTTGACATTTTTAGGCTGGAAATATTTCTTTGTCGTGGGGGCCATCCCGTTCTGTGCATGAAGTTTATCAGCATCCTGTCTTTACCCACCAGATACCAGTAGAATTCCTCCCATCCTGACAATGAAAAATGTCTCCAGATATTGCAGAACATCCCCTGGGGGCTGAGGGGCAAAACTGTCCCTGGTTGAGAACACTACAATAATCTAAGAAAAATACTTGATTTTGGAAAGCACAGTATTTTTATTTCTTGCAGATTTTCCTTTCTAATTGTGTCTATTGTAGGCTAATATTAACATTGATCTTTATTTGCTGACCACAAATTGCTGGCGAACAGGGAAGTTGGCCAGTAAATGTAAAAATATCTGCCAGAAACAATCTGGAATTTAAAACATTTCATACCAAGCTACATTTTTATAATCAAGCTGTGGCAGCGTCACTCATTTTCACTTTCCTTTAACAAATATTTATATACTAGGCACCATTCCAGATACTGGGGATTCAATGGTGAAAAAGATAGTTGAGTCTGGTCCCTCACGGAACTTACAAGTCTCTGTCTGCACACACATATTCTGGTAAAGTGCACATTCTCGGTATTTTCTAACTGATCTTTGACTCTCATGTATCCTTGTACCCATAACAATTCTAAAAGTAACATTCAGGAAATTTGGTTGTTTTAGGTCATGCCACTAAGAATACAATTGGTAATTAAAATTTTTTTAAAGCCAAGCAATTATATGCCTGCTTCCGTTATAGGCTCCGGGTTGTATTCACACCAAAATACAAGAGGTTCCCTGAGTGCTCCAAGCTCCTTCTGGCCTCTGTATTTTGCTGCATTCTGCTGCTCCTTTCAGGAATTTACAGTCATCCCTTAGTATACATGAGGGATTGGTTCCAGGACCCTCACAGACACCAAAATCAGTGGATGCTGACGTCCCTTATAGAAAATGGCATAATATTTGCATATAATCTATGCTCAGCCTCCATCTACTTTCAATCATTTCTAGATTACTTATAATGCCTAATATTGATACAATGTGCTAAGTTAAATAGTTGTAAATACAATACAAATGCTATATATAAATAGTTGCCAGCACTCCACAAATTCAACTTTTATTTTTTGGAAATTTCTGGATTTTTCTTATTTTTCAAATATTTTTGGTCTGCATTTGTTTGAATCCTCGAATGAGGAATCTGCAGACTCTGAGGGCCAACTGTACTCTCCAACTGTCCTCCTTCAGCTCAACTAATGAATTCTGAATTGTCAGTCATTACAGTTGTCCGTATTTGTCTCATCTTCTTTGGGAAGCCTTCATCATCCCCAAGGATGAATTAGGCTTCCCCACTGAGACTCCTTTAAAACTCTTTCCTTATTCCATCACGGCCTTTATGCTCTGTTGTAATTGTTTGTTTCTTGAAGTTACAGGATGTACCTTGTTCACCATCATATACCCAGTAAGTAGCATATTCAGTCATATACTGGGTGTTCAGTGTATAATTATTGAATAAGTAAATAAATTACTAATTCACTTGGGGAATGCTTCATGGTATGGATTCTAACATACATAACCATCCTGGCTGAGGCTGGTGCTTATCCCAATGTCAAGATATCCCTCCGTTGTTTCCTAATATCTGTATCCCCAACCAGTTCTTGGTTTTATCGATTTCTCACCTCCTGACAGTCTGCCTAGCTACTAAACTTGCCCTGTCTTGGGTGTATCCTTTTCGCTTCCTGAGGTTGACATTGATAACCACACCCCACCTCCAATCACTACTCTCTGTATCTCTCTTCCTCCAAGCATCCAAGTATCACTGTTACACTCACCCGGGCCTTTTCCTAACTGTGCTAATACTCTCATTCTTTACTTAAAGTAGTTATATTTCTTAAGTACCTATCATGAATTTGGCATTGTGCTTAGCATTCTGCATACAAAGATAAACACGGAAACTCTTGCTTTTGGAAAGTATATAGTGTGCCACATGTTTCTTCAACTTTACGCACACATCCCTGGCCATTTGTATACAAGACGGGGGCTAAAAGGGATGGGTCATATTTTTGAGATTTTTGAGATTGGTCCCCAAGCAAGCCTTCAGCTCTTCTGTTCTTCCCTCTATCTCATGTCTGCCCCCTTTTAGCTCTCAGATGCCTTGTTCTTCCAGGTTGGTTATACCATTTGGGGGCTTTCACAGACCACATCACTCTCCAATTTCTTATGCTTTTTACTTTGATAAAGCACTTCCTGAAACTGCTATTCCATTTGATGTACCTCACTCAGCTTGTTGCTGGAGTCCTCAAAACCTCAAAAAGCCCTTATTAGGTATAATTCAGCACACAGGAAATGAACACTCTCCTGGCTATCTTTCAAGTTGGCTCAAACACACAATTCTATCTTCCTAGGGACAAAGGGTGAGTTCCTCACAGCCTTCTCAGCAACCTGCTCCCAGATGGGAAATGAATTCTATCTGGCTGAAAGTCTGCTAAAATCTCAATTCATCAATATTCCAGAGGTGTTTATGTTCTAAAACTAGAAATTATAAATTATTAATTCAAATAATATATCCCATTTAAAAATGGGCAAAGAATATGAACTGTAATTCACAAAAGAAGAAATTTCTACTGCCAATAAGGAGATCAAAAAAGATCAGCCTCTGATCCAGAAATTCCACTTCTGGGTAGTCATCCAAAGAAAATGCCATTTGTGACAACACGGATGGAACTTGAGGGCATTATGCTAAGTGAAATAAGTCACAGAGAAAGACAAATATCTCATGATCTCATTTATATGTGGAATAAAAAAAAGCCAAGCTCATAGATACAGATAACAGACTGCTGGTTGCCAGAGGTAGGGGGGTGGAATGGTAGGCAAATGGATGAAGGAAATAAAAAGGTACAAATTTCCAGTTATACCATAAGTAAATCATGGAGATGTATTGTACAGCATATCTATAGTTAAGTACTGCATATTTGAAAGTCGCTAAGAGAGTAAACTTTATTTTTAATAAATTTATTTATTTATTTTTGGCTGCATTGGGTCTTCGTTCCTGTGCGTGGGCTTTCTCTAGTTGCGGTGAGCAGGGGCTACTCTTCTTGTGGCACGCGGGCTTCTCATTACGGTGGCATCTCTTGTTGTGGAGCACGGGCTTTACGCACGCAGGCCTCAGTAGTTGTGGCCTATGGGCTTAGCTGCTTCACGGCATGTGGGATCTTCCCAGACCAGGGTTCGGACTGTGTCCCCTGCATTGGCAGGCGGGTTCTTAACCACTGCGCCACCAGGGAGGTCCAAGAGAGTAAATCTTAAAAGTTCTCATCACAAGAAAAAAAATTCTGTAACTATGTGTGGTGATGGATGTTAACTAGACTTATCGTGGTGAACATTTTGCAATGTGTACAAATATCAAATCATTACGTTGTACACCTGAAACTAATATAATGCTGTATGTCAATTATACCTTCATTAAAAAAAGGGAAAAAAATTTAGCCTCAATAATAAGGATACACAAACTAAAATGAAAACGTAATAGCATTTCTTGCTTTTCAAGTTATCATCAGTTATTAAGATGAGACTTGACAGAACTGGTGAGAGTTTGAGGAAACAGACATTGTCATGTTCTGCTGAGAAGATAAATTAACATAAACTGGTTGAAAAGTAATTTGACAATGATATATATCCTTTTGCCTGCAATTTCATTTTTAGGAATTTATCATAAGAAAATAGAGAAGTGAATAAAATTACGTGTCCAGTGATAATCACAGCAGCATTTTAATAACTGGAATAATAGTAATGATGATGATGATAACATTCATTGAGTGCCTAGTATGTGTCAGGCACTGTTCTTTTTTTTTTTTTTGAATTTTTAAATTTAATTTATTTTTTATACAGCAGGTTCTTATTAGTATCTATTTTATACATATTAGTGTATAGATGTCAATCCCAATCTCCCAATTCATCCCACCACCACCACCACCCGCCAGGCACTTTCCCCTCTTGGTGTCCATACATTTGTTCTCTACATCTGTGTCTCTATTTCTGCCTTGCAAACCATTCATCTGTACCATTTTTCGAGATTCCATATATGTGTGTTAATATACGATATTTGTTTTTCTCTTTCTGGCTTACTTCACTCTGTGTGACAGTCTCTAGGTCCATACATGTCTCTAAAAATGACCCAATTTCATTCCTTTTTATGGCTGAGTAATATTCCATTGTATATATGTACCACATCTTCTTTATCCATTTGTCTGTCAATGGGCATTTAGGTTGCTTCCATGACCTGGCTATTGTAAAGGTGCTGCAATGGACATTGGGGTGCATGTGTTTTTTGAATTATGGTTTTCTCTGGGTATATGCCCAGTAGTGGGATATCTGGGTCATATGGTAATTCTATTTTTAGTTTCTTAAGGAAACTCCATACTGTTCTCCATAGTGGCTGTATCAGTTTACATTCCCACCAACAGTTCAAGAGGGTTCCCTTTTCTCCACACTCTCTCCAGCATTTGTTGTTTGTAGATTTTCTGATGATGCCCATTCTAACCGGTGTAAGGTGATACCTCATTGTAGTTTTGATTTGCATTTCTCTAATAATAAGTGATGTTGAGCAGCTTTTCATGTGCCTCTTGGCCATCTGTATGTCTTCTTTGGAGAAATGTCTATTTAGGTCTTCTGCCCATTTTTGGAATGGGTTGTTTGTTTTTTTAATATTGAGCTGCATGAGCTGTTTATATACTTTGGAGATTAATCCTTTGTCAACTGATTCATTTGCAAATATTTTCTCCCTTTCTGAGGGTTGTCTTTTCATCTTGTTTATAGTTTCCTTTGCTGTGCAAAAGCTTTTAAGTTTCATTAGGTCCCATTTGTTAATTTTTGTTTTTATTTCCATTACTCTAGGAGGTGGGTCAAAAAAGATCTTGCTGTGATTTATGTCAAAGAGTGTTCTTCCTATGTTTTCTTCTAAGAGTTTTATGGTGTCTGGTCTTACACTTAGGTCTTTAATTCATTTTGAGTTTTTTTTTTAACATCTTTGTTGGAGTATAATTGCTTTACAATAGCATGTTAGTTTCTGCTTTATAACAAAGTGAATCAGCTATACATATACATATATCCCCATATCTCCTCCCTCTTGTGTCTCCCTCCCACCTGCCCTATCCCACCCCTCTAGGTGGTCACAAAGCACCATGCTGATCTCCCTGTACTATGTGGCTGCTTCCCATTAGCTATCTATTTTACATTTGGTAGTGTATATATGTCCATGCCACTCTCTCACTTCGTCCCAGCTTACCCTTCCCCCTCCCTGTGTCCTCAGGTCCATTCTCTATGTCTGTGTCTTTATTCCTGTCCTGCCCCTAGGTTCTTCAGAACCACTTTTTTTTTTTTTTGTAGATTCCATATATACGTGTTAGCATACGGTATTTGTTTTTCTCTTTCTGACTTACTTCACTCTGTATGACAGACTCTAGGTCCATCTACCTCACTACAAATAACTCAAATTCATTTCTTTTTATGGCTGAGTAATATTACATTGTATATATGTGCCACATCTTTATCCATTCATCTGTCAATGGACACTTAGGTTGCTTCCATGTCCTGGCTATTGTAAATAGTGCTGCAATGAACATTGGGGTGCATGTGTTTTTTTGAATTATGGTTTTCTCAGGGTATATGCCCAGTAGCGGGATTGCTGGGTCATATGGTAGTTGTATTTTTATTTTTTTAAGGAACCTCCATACTGTTCTCCATAGTGGCTGTATCAATTTACATTCCGAACAACAGTGCAAGAGGGTTCGCTTTTCTCCACACCCTCTCCAGCATTTACTGTTTGTTGATTTTTTGATGATGGCCATTCTGACTGGTGTGAAGTGATACCTCATCGTAGTTTTGAGTTGCATTTCACTAATGATTAGTGATGTTGAGCATCCTTTCATGTGTTTGTTGGCAATCTGTATATCTTCTCTGGACAAATGTCTATTTAGGTCTTCTGCCCATTTTTGGATTGGGTTGTTTATTTTTTTGGTATTGAGCTGCATGAGCTACTTGTAAATTTTGGACATTAATCCTTTGTCAGTTGCCTCATTTGCAAATATTTTCTCCCATTCTGAGGGTTGTCTTTTCATCTTCTTTATGGTTTCCTTTGCTGTGCAAAAGCTTTTAAGTTTCATTAGGTCCCATTTGTTTTTTTGTTTGTTTGTTTCTATTTCCATTTCTCTAGGAGGTGGGTCAAAAACGATCTTGCTGTGATTTATGTCATAGAGTGTTCTGCCTATGTTCTCCTCTAGACTTTTATAGTGTCTGGCCTTATATTTAGGTCTTTAATCCATTTTGAGTTTATTTTTGTGTATGGTGTTAGGGAGAGTTCTAATTTCATTCTTTTACATGTAGCTGTCCAGTTTTCCCAGCACCACTTATTGAAGATGCTGTCTTTTCTCCATTGTGTATTCTTGCCTCCTTTATCAAAAATAAGGTGACCACATGTGCGTGGGTTTACCTCTGGGCTTTCTATCCTGTTCCATTGATCTGTATTTGTGCCAGTAGTATACTGTCTTGATTACTGTAGCTTTGTAGTATAGTCTAAAGTCAGGGAGCCTGATTCCTCCAGCTGCGTTTTTCTTTCTCAAGATTGCTTTGGCTATTTGGAGTCTTTTGTGTTTCCATACAAAATATGAAATTTTTGTTCTAGTTCTGTAAAAAATGCCATTGGTAGTTTGATAGGGATTGCATTGAATCTGTAGATTGCTTTGGGTAGTATAGTCATTTTCACAATATTGATTCTTCCAATCCATGAACATGGTATATCTCTCCATCTGTTTGTATCATCTTTAATTTCTTTCATCAGTGTCTTATAGTTTTCTGCGTACAGGTCTTTTTTCTCCTTAGGTAAGTTTATTCCTAGGTATTTTATTCTTTTTGTTGCAGTGGTAAATGGGAGTGTTTCCTTAATTTCTCTTTCTGATCTTTCATTGTTAGTGTCTAGGAATGCAAGAGATTTCTGTGCATTAATTTTGTATCCTGCTACTTTACCAAATTCATTGATTAGCTCTAGTAGCTGTCTGGTAGCATCTTTAGGATTCTCTATGTATAGTATCATGTCATCTGCAAACTGTGACAGTTTTACTTCTTCTTTTCCAGTTTGGATTCCTTTTATTTCTTTTTCTTCTTTGATTGCCACGGCTAGGACTTCCAAAACTATGTTGAATAGTAGTGGTGAGAGTGGACATCCTTGTCTTGTTCCTAATCTTAGAGGAAATGTTTTCAGGTTTTCACCATTGAGAATGATGTTTGTTGTGGGTTTGTCATATATTGCCTTTATTATGTTGAGGTAGGTTCCCTCTACGCCCACTTTTTGGAGAGTCTTTATCATAAATGGGTATTGAACTTTGTCAAAAGCTTTTTCTTCATCTATAGAGATGATCATATGGTTTTTATTCTTCAATTTGTTAATATGGTGTATCACATTGATTGATTTGTGTATATTGAAGAATCCTTGCATCCCTGGGATAAATCCCACTTGATCATGGTGTATGATCCTTTTAATGTGTTGTTGGATTCTGTTTGCTAGTATTTTGTTGAGGAGTTTTGCATCTATATTCATCAGTGATATTGGTCAGTAATTCTCTTTCTTTGTGGTATCTTTGTCTGGTTTTGGTGTCAGGGTGATGGTGGCCTCGTAGAATGAGTTCGGGAGTGTTCCTTCCTCTGCAATTTTTTGGAAGGGTTTGAGTAGGATGGGTGTGAGTTCTGCTCTTAATGTTTGATAGAATTCACCTGTGAAGCCATCTGGTCCTGGACTTTTGTTTGTTGGAAGATTTTAATCATAGTTTCAATTTCATTACTTGTGACTGGTCTGTTCATATTTTCTGTTTCTTCCGGGTTCAGTCTTGGAAGGTTATACCTTTCTAAGAATTTATCCATTTCTTCCAGGTTGTCCATTTTATTGGCATAGAGTTGCTTGTAGTAGTCTCTTATGATGCTTTGTATTTCTGCGGTGTCCGTTGTAAGTTCTCCTTTTCAGTTCTAATTTTATTGATTTGAGTCCAGTGACTTGCTTTTAATAAATAAAATAGAGCAAAGGTGATGGAATGTCCCTTCTGTGATTTGATTGTAAAAGCTTTGACTGCCATCTTGCTCACAGACTCTCTTGTGCTTCCATGAAGCATGTTCTTATTTTGGAGAATTTCATGTGACAAGGAACTGAGAATAGTCTTTGGCCTACAACAGCTACTGAGGAACTAAGACTCTCCATCCAACAGTCTGTGGGGAATTGAACCCAGTCAACAGCCACTGAGTGAGCTTGGAAGGGATCCTGCCCTAGTTGAAAGTTAATCACAACCTTACAGAAGATCCTGAAACAGAGGATCCAGCTAAGCCATATCCAGGTTCCTGACTCCTAGAAATGGTAGATAGTAATTTTGGTTGTTTTAAGCTAGTACGTCTTGTGGTAATTTGTTATGCAGCAATGGATAACTAAAATATACACATTTACAGAATTTTACAGCATTATCTTTGGACACTATGATTATAATAACAAGAATTGGTAACTTTGGTTCTATATTCAATAGCTTTATCATGGCTTCTCCTTTTAGATTTTTTATTCTGATTCCCTTTTTAATGACATTTTATAAAGGTACTTCATTGTTAAAAAGGGGTCATGTGTGCTGTATTTCCTGAGCTATTACACCCAGGAGATTATCTATCTTTAATCTTAATGCTTGAAAGATGGTTGGGGTAATTATGAATATTTTATTTCTGTTCCATATTTCTATACTTTCCCTCAGAATCATTGCTTATCATTATATTGATGCCTTGGTCTCCCTCTCAATCATCTTCTCTCTAATTGCTTTCCAATTTTTGTTCTTTTTTATTTCACTTTATGCAATTTCCTCATGTCTGTGTTCTATGTTTCTAAATGTGTTTTCACTTGTTTTGTTGCTTTCAAGGTAGCTTACCTCTCTAACAATGGTTTTATTTTGTCCTTCCCTTTTTTCCCTGAGTTCTGCCTACTTAATATTCCTTTCTTTCTTTTTCTTTCTTTTTTTTTTTTTTTTTACTGTCTCTTCAGTTTTTCTGTTTTCTTTTGTGTCTATTTTTCACATGTTTATAATACCTAGTGAGGTCGTAGTGTCTGTATCTTCTATGTGGCATGCTTTGAGGTTTTTCTGGGATAAACTGCTCTTCTGGTAGAACTTCATTATCTGCATTTTGCTTACATTTTTCCCCTCCATCTCGTATGCTGGAATCTCCCTGGTTATGAAATGGAGGCAATTCTGTCTGGACCAGCTATTGCTGAACCCTGAGGGGTTGGTAGCAGAAGTGAGGTGGGCTCGCCCTTCATGTTTCAGTTTGGACTGGCCATCTTAGGATCTCCCTCACTAAATCCTCTGTGTCCTCTATCCTGCTTGCCCATCTCCTTTTAGCTTTTGGTACTCAGGAAGTCTGTATGGCTCATGGAGACCCTCTTGAAATGTAGGTTCCCTGAGATTAAGAGGTAGTCCACACTGCTCCCCCTCTGGCCTTCACCCAGGCTTACCTACATCAATGAAGACTACTCTTTCCTTTGCTCCATTTTTCCTAACATTTTACAGTATTAGACTGGGTTCTCATGGGACATTCCTCCGACCCTCCCAAGTCTTGCCTTGGCTTCTACATCTCATTCTGCTATTAGAAAAGTGGTCTGAGCTCTTTCCAGAGTTCTGACATTTAACTGTCAGGAAATCTGCAGCCTGCCATAAGATCAAGGAGTTGGATACATGTTGACCCTTCATCATCTCTCATCTTGGTCCAATAGAGCAGATGTTCTTCACAATTTATAGTTGTGACTCTTTGTTTGCTTTTAGTGGTTTGTAAGGAAGGTATGCAATTAAAAACGTCTGTAGCAGCATCTCTAATTAGAAGAACTGTCTACCTATGAAGCTGACATCGAGTTTCATCTTCCCTTGAAGTTTCTTCAAGAAATCAACCACAGTCTCATCTCTGTTTTTTTATGGCCCTTTCATGGTGCTTACTATTTATCTTTGCAAAATATCTCAGATTTTATCCTAAATCAGTCCTTATTTTTCCATTTGGATAAAAATTAGAACTTAATCTCCATGAATGAAAGGACCACATCAGTCTGACTTACCTATTTTTCCCCCATTACCTAGCATAGTGTCTAAAAGATAATAGGTGTTCAATAAGAATTTTGAATGAAATGACGAATTAACTCATAAATTGTAGTGTAACTGACTTCCAAACAAGACTATATTTTTTTGAGGGCAACTAATGCATATCAAGATAAATAACTTTGAAAATATTTAAAAGGACTATAAAATAATATATATAATGTATATGGCAAAGCACAGAGTAAACATGCCCTTAATGCCTACAGAATGGAATTGAACTAAAGAATTAATTAATTATGATTTAATTTAATTAAATAAATATAAGAAAATAAATTAACTATAGACATACATTTGGATGATTACTTATATAGATTACACATTTCTAAACATTAGGGTAAAATTTAAAAGTAGACATCAAAAAGTCAAATAAATGACAAGACAAAGGCAAGAAAACTGTGTTAGAGGTAAAATGGAGGAGGAAAGACAATTGTGTGGCTAATAACGTTTGCAAAGTAGTTTTTGTTTGCTTTTTTAGTTTGTTTCTGTAAAAGAAAAATGAGTTTTAGTGTGTTTAAAGAATATTACTAAAGGAAGTTTTAATGATGCCTTATAATGCCAATGTTGCATTTATGCATGATTCAAAATACGATTTTGAGCTTCAGAGTGGAAAGGTTTAGTTTTCAGTGGTTTAAATATTTAGTTTTCTTACAGTTCAGGCAGACATTCTGAGAGCAATTTAAAAGCATGACATTAAAACAGTTTTGAAAAAAAAATTTTTTTTCTGTTTAGGAAGGCACATTTGGTATTTCAAGATTTGAAGGGCAAATAACTTGAGATTTCCAAGTTTAGTTTTTTATAGTGCAACCATATGCAAAACTCAGTCTTTGTGTGTAATAGGATAAAATTTTGGCAAATGCCTAGTTATTTTAACATATTAAGGAAAAATAAAGACAATAGTAAATCACCAGTAAACTCAACAAACTATGCTAATGGCTTAAAGGCCTATGAAGTTCAAAATTTAAAACTCTAAATATTATGGTAATCTATGCTAACCTGTCATTATAATCTTAGAACCTAGAAAACAGGATAATTCTAGTTTTACATTTACAAAAATACTATAAATCATAAATATCAAACATTTCAGTAAACGGAATGGCATTTTAATCCAGTTCCTATGTAAATTCATGGCACTACAACATATGTAATATTTAAGCAAAAAGAATAACACATTTCCTTCACCTTGTAATATGGTATATTTAAATAGAAATGAGAGGCTCTGTTTGAATAGTGACATAAATGGTCAATAAGTGTTTTATCATAAATATTTTTCATCAGTAATGTTTCTACATAAATATATAACTTGATAATCATCATTGACTTCCTAATTACTAAAATCTGCAAAAAATTCAAGGATTCCTTTCTTTGTTATATATTAAATTAAATCTTAAAAACAATGATTTAGGGTTTCCCTGGTGGCGCAGTGGTTAAGAATCCACCTGCCAACGCAGGGTACACGGGTTCGAGCCCTGGTCCAGGAAGATCCCACATGCCGCGGAGCAACTAAGCCTGTGCGCCACAACGACTGAGCCCGTGCGCCACTACTACTGAAGCCCGCGCACCTAGAGCCCGTGCTCCACAACAAGAGAAGCCACCGCAATGAGAAGCCTGCACATTGCAATGAAGAGTAGCCTCCACCCGCCACAACTAGAGAAAGCCCGTGCACAGCAACGAAGACCCAATGCAGCCAAAAATAAATAAAAGAAAAGAAAAGAAAGAAAGGAAGGAAGGAAGGAAGAAAGGAAGGAGGAAAGAAAATGCATGGTATTAAAAAAAAAAATTAACAAAACAAAAAACAGTGATTTAAGGGTAATATTGCCCTAAAAATGATTCTTTTAAATCTTTTAAAAATGATTCATTTAATGATTCTTTTAATGAAAGCTGCTATTTCATATAAAGCTTTAGTTCGGATCAATAGATGCTTAAAGAATATCTAAGGTACATATACGGGTACAGTTTCAGAAGATATTTACCAGTGATTATGCATCAGAAAGGAAGATAAATGTTAATATATTACGAGTATGGTTTAATTAACAATTTAATGCACACGTAGTTTGTCAATAACTGGACCTGTCAGGGAGGGCAAATTTCCCCCTCTACCCCAGTCTTACGGCTGGACTAATAATAAAACTGACACAAGACTGATTAACAGGAGAAAAAAGCCCAAATTTTAATTTGTGCTCATGGAGCACTCATAGAAATAGGACCTAAGAAGTGGCCAAAGCAGGCAGCTACTGTACTTTTTGGACAAAGAAACGATAAATTTGTAAGAAATTGACAAGAGAAAGAAACTTAGGTTTCGGCTGTTTAATTGGGGAAAAATCTAAACAGAGTTTGGGCGTGGGATAGTGAATTAAAGAAGTAACAAGGTGTGTTTTCACAGGCTTTTCAGCCTCAAATTCCCTGTCTCTGGCAATAGGCTATCCTTCTATCTCCAGATGCAGGGAGGGCACCTTTCACATGAGAGATTTATTTCGTGCTTTCAGGAGGACAGAGGAGGGTCAGAGTTTCCTTCATCAGTTGCTTCTCAAGCAGCTTTAATTCAAAATAATCAAGATGCCACTGTGGCATAGTTTGGGGAAGCCACCCTAAACCCCAGCACACCTATGATGGAAATTAAAGTAGATGTGACATATAACTTGTATTGGAGGAATTTCAAAGGTAGGGAAAACAATTACATAATTTATAATTTAAGATTTTCTTTAAGCTTGTGGTTAAAGACAAATTTTCATGTTTTCAATTGTGTTAAGATTTTCTCTATGAGTTTAACATGAGTATAGGGTTAACTCAGTTCTCTGCAATGAAATGAATAATATGGGAATTTTTAATTTAATTGTGACCATTCCAATACATTTCCATTTACTTTTGAAAACTGATTTGTATTCATAAAACATAATATATCTCTTCATGTGATTCCTGGAATTATTCTCAGACCCTAACTTCTTTTTTTATTTTTTTAACATCTTTATTGGAGTATAATTGCTTTACAGTGGTGTGTTAGTTGCTGCTGTATAACAAAGTGAATCAGCTATACGTATACATATATCCCCATATCCCCTCCCTCTTGCGTCTCCCTCTCACCCTCCCTATTTCACCCCTCTAGGT
Source organism: Eschrichtius robustus (assembly GCF_028021215.1). NCBI lineage: Eukaryota > Metazoa > Chordata > Mammalia > Artiodactyla > Eschrichtiidae > Eschrichtius > Eschrichtius robustus. Next base: position 80,155,483 of record NC_090835.1, read on the forward strand.
GGTCACAAAGCACCGAGCTGATATCCCTGTGCTATGCAGCTGCTTCCCACTAGCTATCTATTTCACATTTGGTAATGTATATATGTCAATGCCACTCTCTCACTTCGTCCCAGCTTACCCTTCCCCCTCCCCGTGTCCTCAAGTCCATTACTATGTCTGCGTCAGACCCTAACTTCTTAATGACTCCTGCCTTTCTTGTGCAGAGCTGCTATTCTTATTGCTCCTTTATGCTGACATAGTTGAATAAAAATTATCATGGTGATAGGACTGGTTCTCTGTGCCTTAAGTAAATATTGAAAAAGGCCACACAGCACAAAAGGAAGGACATGCTAAGAACTTACAAGTGGTACAAAGACAGACATGAGGACACATGGAATTCTATGAAGTAACTAGCTAGAATGGTCTAATATTTTTGAACAGTAATAAAATTATTTGTGGTAACAAAGGATTTGCCAAGATAGCAAAATGCTGTATGAAAGCCATATATTTAGTCAAAATATTTTTTAGCATTATAAAGTTAGAAATATGTAAAAAATGGAGAAAGAAAAGTTTATGATATAACTATTCCCATTCAATATTCTTGTCTTAGAAGAAATCCTTCATTTAATGGAAGATGAAAAAAACTACTGATAGTTTTAATTAAACAAAATTAATGCTGATTCAACTGCTATTTATGTTGTATATGCATATTCAAATAACTTTTTATTACTCTGCCCTATTTTTACCATTCATTTCAGGTATAGAAAGCCTAACATTTCAACATATGAATTTTCATTCAAACACATTGATATTTTTAGCAATATCCATGGAGTCTACATGATGAGAAAAACTTGTGGTGATATTACATTGAGGTGAGTTTTTCCTTTTAAAACTTTGTTTTCTTTTTTTGGCTCTTTTGGTTTTTCAGTATCTAAATTATTTTTGAATAGAGGCCAAAGCAGACCTGCTTCATGCTAAATTTCAAACTATACTGAACTGAGTAATTGTGTGTATGTGTATACAATTAATATATTAATATGATATAATATTATATTAATACTATGTATACTTTTTTCTTTTTATCAGATAGAAAATATGTCTGAGTTTTGAGAGAATCTGGTAGACAGTATTAATTTTGTTTCTAGAACTTTAATTTGTCTAATAATTAGCTACTTATGAAGACTTGGAAAGACAATACACTTAGTGGCAGAGAGCATAGATGGAGACAGAGCTGCTGTGTTTGTACCCTGGCTCTACCACATACTATCTGATATGACCTTCAGCCAATGAGTAAAATTCTGTCTCATTGTTCTGATCTATAATTAAAGTTCATATACAATGGATTATTATAAAGATTAGGTAAATTAATACCTGTAAAGTATTATTACTGGAACATTCTAAGTGCTGAATACTTATTAGTTATTATTAAATCTCCACTGTCAGTTTTCCTGGCTCCCTGGCCATACAACCTGGCTTGCAGAAGTATCTCATATAGGTAGTGGACTTTTTTAAAAATTAAATTTCAATGCTTTTTGGCTGTCTATATATTCTCTCATGCACCAATCCCCATCATTCCCTATTGTCTTATAATAGTCTATTGCACATACCAGTGTAAACGTATCAGTATTCGCAACCTGTCCCCCAAGGCATTTAAGTTCAGAACCTTTTGATAAAGAGGTATATGTACCTGTTCTTGGGGACTTCCCTGGAAGTCCAGCGGTTAAGACTCTGCACTTCCAATGCAGGGGGTGCGGGTTCGATCCCTGGTGGGGGAACTAAGATCCCACGTGCCATGTGGCCAAAAAAATAAAGGTATATGTATCTGTTTTTAACTGTCTTCACTGGTTTATAAGAGGTTCTTTGTACTTTACTGTCATCAAATCACTGGATCTGTTCTGCCTAGTGGAGCTGAATTATGTTCTCTATCAATCTGGTCTAATGAAACTTGAAACCAGAATACTCCAAAGACCGATATTTTTGAATTGTGAACTCAGGAATCTCCATGAATATTATTTCTGTTTTCTCTCAAAATGTACATCAAATTGTAGGATAGGATTATCAACAGTATGGTCTAGTAATATAGTGACTGGCATCCTCTCAACTTCCTGAACATGGATATGAAAAGCAAGTCACTGCAGGGGGAAGGCACTTGTTGACCACTGCACTCTACACTGGTGATGTAGTAGTGTCTTACTCTAGATAGTGTCATTCTAGTGCACCTTGTGTATGGAAACGTTTTGCTTCTAAATTCAGATTAAAGTTCTCATAGTGGCAAACCCTTTCCTTTGAGAAGGAGATGCCTGTTTTTCAAAGGAAAAGTATTAATTGGTCTACAGTAAAAGTAAGCTTTAAAAAGTTTGTATCTGAATATTATCTACTGAATCAGAAATTGAAGATAATGAACAAATTGTAACCTATGAAATTATGTGAAAAACAAATTTGGGTTAGAAAGCAGTTAATATTAACATTAAGCACACAATACGTGTATATCATGAAAATACTAAAATAATAATGCTTTAAAAACAGTCCAGAATAATATCCAGCCATTAAAAGTGACACTGCAGCTGTTTCTGCTTCCTGATATTACAAGATCGTGCTATTTGGATCAACCTTTTAGCCAAAAACAAGAAAAATGCTAGATAAAAAATAAACACAAAATATATTAACAAACCTTGTCCTAAAAATCACTAAAGTGCTGCAGATATAGTGGGGAACTTTAAGGATAAATTCTTGGGCTAAGACTGAATGTAGAGTGCTAAGCAGAATTTCACAGCAACTCTATTTTCATTGAGAGGTTTTTTTTTTTTTTAAATAATAATACTGCACACTTGGGCTTCAGATTAATAGCCTTCATTTATGAGGGAGGGCAGAAATTTAGTTTTATGGGCTGTGCGAGGTGAGAAGTCTTATGGAGACACCTTCCCCACCTCAAGCTGGGATCTCAAAGGCCACATATTCACAGCAATGACGCACTATAGAGATGGTATCTGTGCTGAGTAGAATAGAGAAGAAAAATGAAAAGGAAAAAAATCGTAAAAGTTGTTTTTATAGATGGGTCTTTGTGTACATCTACACCCTGGATACCATAGTCTGGATGGAGCAAGGAACCTCAAGTTGGGAACTACATTTGAGATGTTTCCAATCATAAGTGTCCACAGGTGCCAGACAGATGCAAACACAAGCCTCTTTGGAAGAGAGAACAGCATTACAGGAATCTGAAAACACACAATTTTTTTTCAAGGATAATGAATACCACACACTCATAGATAACTAGGCACACAAAGAAATAAGGTGATTGATTTAAGACCTGTACAAACAACAGACAGCAGCAGAGCCACAGAGACCCCAGATAATATAATGAATATAAAAATCTTAGAAGACCACATTTACTGTTTTTAAAAATACATAACTTTGAAAGTATCTTCAAATAACACAAAATAGGTATAGACATAGGCTCAAAAACGAACTCAGTTAAACTTGCAGACATAAAAATATTCAATAATAAAAATTAAAAATTTGATAAGTATTTTAGTAATAGCCTAAGGTGCAGTGTCTTAGTTCCTTCAGGCTGCTATAACAAAAATACCATAAACCAGGTGACTTAAAAGCAACAAACATTCATTTCTCACAGTTCTAGAGGCTAGGAAGTCTAAGACCAAGGTATTGGCAGATTCAGTTTCTGGTGAAGGGTCACTTCTTGGTTCGTAGATGGCCCCTTTTCATTGTGTACGTCATGGTAGAGGGGACAAGCTAGCTCTCTGGGGTCTCTTTTATAAAGGCACTGATCCCAATCATGAGGGCTTCACCCTCAAGCATACAGCAAAAGACAAAATTAGTAAACTATTCTATCAAACAGAAGAAATTATTCAGAATTCGGCACAGAGAGACAAAGGGAAAATGCCAAAGGGAGGATAAGAGACATGCAAAGTTGTAACATGTTTCATTGGAGTTCAACAGGGAGGGAAAAAAATAAGATAGAAATAACATTTGAATAGATAAAAGTGATAATTTTTTAGAATTTATGAAAGACAATACTTCATGAAACCAAGGGACTTAATGAATTTTCAGTGAGATAAATACAAAGAAATCCACATCTAGATATATCATAGTGAAAGCGCAGGAAACCAAAGACAAAGAAAAATCTTAAAAATAGAGGAAAAAGACAGTGGAATAAGATGATAGAGAATCATTATTTTAAATGTAATTAAAGAATTATATACCCAGCAAAAATAACTTTCAAGTATGAGAGGAAAAAAGACATGTTCAGATAAAGAAACAAAAAACTGAGTTTTTCACCTGCAGAACATCTCTAAAGGTACTAAGTAATTTCCTTTAGACAGAAAAAAGTAACTCCAGATGAAAGGTGTGAGATGTAAGAAGAAATGATAATCAAAAAAGTAGTAAGTATGTGGGTAAATGTAAAAGACCATGTACTATATAAAAAAGAAATAATAATGTCTACTGAGGTTAAATAATAACATTAGAATTAAAGTGGTAGACAGGATTAACAGGTAAGTCAGGAGGGGGTCTAAATGGAGTTCAAATGATCTAACTACTTTATTACATAAGGAAGAAAAATGAAGGTTTTGATGCATTTTAGATTTTGATAAGTTAAGTATCAATATTATAATTTCTAAAGCAATCACAAAATTAGAAGCTAATATTTAACTTTCAAACTTGCAAAGGGAGAAAAGTGGGATAATAAAGGTATTAATTCAATCCAAAAGATGGCCAAAAAGGTAACAAATATATATATATATATATAGGCAGATAGATAGGAATATATATCGGAAGTGTGTGACAAATAGGAAGCACAAAATAGAATGGTAAATTTAAACTCTCGAATATATGAAATTATATTAAAGGAACTAAAGGGATTAAGTTCATCAGCTAAAAGACAAAAATCATTACGACAGGAAAAATCTCCACATCCAACTATATGCAACTTACAAGACACATATAGAAAATCTAAGAAAACAGAAAGGTTGAATGGAAAAAAATATATTTTAAAAATATAAACGAAAGATTCTGATGAAGCTAGACAGACTTTACAGCAAAAATTGTTTTTAGAGATAGAAAATCAGTTTACATTGATAAAATATTTAGTTCACCTAGAAGAGATAATAATATATATTTTTATGTACATTATAACATAGGTTGTGAAACTATGCAGAAAAGCTAAGAGCTGATAACCTTAAAAGTCAGGATAATGATTATTGCGAGGGAGAGGGTATGATTAGAAAGAGGCTATAGGAATGCTGGTGATGTTCTATGTTTTAATCTGAGCACTATTCACACATGTTAACATATAACTATTAGTGAAAATAGTATATATTCAGGTTTTACACTTTTTTTGCATATGGAAATTGTTGAGTTATTGAATTAAGCAGGCTGCATAATAGTATATATACAGTCATCTCGTTTTGCTTCATATATTGACATATTTATCTCTCTATAGATATAGTCAAAGAATAAACATGAAATTTTTATCAACAATTATCTCTGGATGACGGTTTTAGATTTTGTTTATCTTTCAATGTTTTCCTAAAAATGCATTGTTTTTGTAATAATGGAAAAAAATGAATTAGAAAAAAATAAAAACAAAAACCTACTACCCAGGAATAGAAAACAGGGTTTCTAGCAAGAAGAGAGTTAGTAGAAGGATGTGTGTCAACCTCAAAACTGGAAAATGAATAGCTTTGTGGAAAGTGAGACATAGATAGTCCATGAGAAGGAAATACTTGGAAAGCGGCAATGCTGAAAAGGACTTCGGGGGGAGTGTGGACAGCAAATTAGGTAGAAGCTTGCAGTAAAATGTGCCAAGAACGAGCACCAATGCTATTTTCAGCTGCAAAAGCACAGGCACCATGGCACAAAACAAGGACAGGCAGCCTCTTTTTATATATATTTGGAAAATCTGACTGTAAGGCAACAATTTTATATCAAACTACTTTTAGCTTAAACTAGGTACAAGAAAGAAAATAGCCACCATGACCTAAAAATGATTATGATGATATGGAATTTTCCAGTGAGATAATTTCTCATTCTTGCTTTGCAGAAGGCATAGCCTCTATTAATGCCAGCCCTAAGTTTTACCAAGGGTGATGGTAAAAACATGTGTGTTTAAAACTTTTTCTGTAGGATCTGTCTCAAAAACGGCATATCATAATAGCCATGAAAAGTACAAAAACAAGTCTGCATAGGAAGCTTGCATGCCCTCAAGACTTCAGCTTACTGCAGAAAGCAAAGTCCTGACACAAGAATGGCCTCTAAAAAGAGATACACTGCCCACTGTCCAAGGGACATTGTGAACTTAAGATGTCCAAAATGGCAGGCAGAACATGACTGCAGATGTCCAGCTGTCAATTGCTAATCAAATTCAGGTAGGCAAGGCAGACTGCTCCTTAGGTCCATTGGGAGTTGGGTTGGTAGAGAGTAGGATTCAGTGCCCTTAGAGAAGGTTGGTTGGCTAGTGTTAAGCAGAGAATTAAGGTAGGTGGATGGACTTGAGGGCAGAATGTCAGATTCAACAAGATATTGGGATGCTGTATATCTTGCAAGAGACTGAAAGTCTTGGCAGGACATATAGAAATCCTTCAAATGGTATAAGTAAAAAGACCTTAATTGAAAGACTACTTACAGAGATATGAGCAGAGCCAATGGGAAAGAAAACAACAACAAGGGATGTTGAGGTACCCAGAGACTATCAAGAGCAGGAAGCTGTTACCACTTTTAAGTCTAACAGAAAAAAGGGAGGAAATAGTATGATCAGGGTCCAGTAAGAGCTATAGATACAGAGGAGTGGCTGCCTGTCAGAAACTGGAGTTACTGCCAGAGAAATAGTGCCAATGCAGGGAGGGAGGGAGCAGGGAAGAAAGACCTTGACCTCTTTCTCCTTCTGCCCTACTATCTCCTGGTGATGCCTCTTGGTGGCCAAATCCAACCCAAAGCCAGAGGAAAAGGGGGCCTGGGTGATGCAGTCCATAGGGATCAGCCTTCCAGAGCAAAGATCAGGGAAGAGAAAGGTAGAGAAGAAAATCTGTTGGTGATGATGGAGAGTGCAAACAGAGAGTTACAGGCACAAGTGCTTTTCAAGGAACCCAAGGTGAAGGCCAATTATGCATAGTGGGCTAATATGGCGGAATGGTCAGTCCAAAAATAATTTAAAAATACTTCCTAATTGTGCTAGGCCCACTACTAGTTGCTAAGGGTACAAAAACAGTAAGTTGATCCTTTCTAATGAAAGCTCTGCAGCCTAACATGGAAGTAAATATAGGCATGTAAACAAGGATAAGCAAAAAGGAAAATCAGTCGTTCTTGGGTTTAGAAGTCATTAAAAATTTCCATAGAGCAAGAGGCATTTAAGCTTTGAAAATCAGAACAAAGCAGAGATAGAAAGGAATCTCTAGGAAAAGGAATATCATGAGACATGAAACAGCCTTGTATATTTGGCCACATAGCAGTTTGGTTTTGGTCTGAGCAAAGAATGTGAAGGAAATTGGAATTAGGGGCTGCATAGAGATGAAGCCCACAGGCCTCCTTTGACAGACATGTCTCCCTTGGCCAGACTGCTATAGACACACAGCAGTGCTGACCTGAGTGAGTAGATGGTGTGTTGGTAACCTTGTTCGGATTGGATAGGGTGGGGAATACAGGAACTCACGTAACCTGCTACTGCTTTAGGGTTCTCATCTTTCAGGATAAGGTTAAGAATGAGCAGAAAGGGCAAAGGGATAAACAGACTGGAATAAATAATAAACCAAAAAGAAAGATCACAGGGGGAATAGAAAGGAGGAACCACAAACACTTGGAAATCATAGAAAGATGGTCCCTCTCTGAGGATTAAACTCATCTCATCAATAAATAATCAAAGGAGAAAGAATGTCTCCTAGTCCCAACAGAAACACTCTTTACTTACTTTGTTTACTACATAGCGATACTGAGTCATCTTAGAGAGAAAGCTTATCAATGGTGGTGGCCAACATAGAATGAATGGTAAGGTCTAGCAATGTGAGCATCTGTATTGGGTACACAGAACTTCCCAAGGGAGAATGACACTGAATCTGGGAGGCACGGGTGGGCATTTTGGCATCATTCTTTGTGGGAAACAAGGAAATCCGTCAGACATCACTGTGGGTTTTTTTGTTTGTTTGTTTTAAATTTATTTATTTTATTTATTTTTTGTTGCATCGGGTTTTCATTGCTGTGTGCGGGCGTTCTCTAGTTGCGGTGAGTGCGGGCTACTCTTCGTTGTGGTGCGTGGGCTTCTCATTGCAGTGGCTTCTCTTGTTGCGGAGCACGGGCTCTAGGTGTGCGGGCTCAGTAGTTGCAGCACACGGGCTCAGTAGTTGCAGCACACGGGCTCAGTAGTTGTGGCGCACGGGCTTAGTTGCTTCCGCAGCATGTGGGATCTTCCCGGACCAGGGCTCGAACCCGTGTCCCCTGCATTGGCAGGCGGATTCTTAACCACAGTGCCACCAGGGAAGTCCTAAAAAGTTAGACTTGATGGGATTCGGCGGTCTCTGTGAGACGGGAGGGGGCACCCATCACCAGCACCACCAGCACTTCCTGCCCCGCCCCGCCGGTCTGCCTGCCTGCATCAGGGATCACGTGCTGCCTCACTGTGTTTTAATTTATGCTCATCACATAGCCCTCTGAGTCTTTTTTATATATCTTGAGAAAGGGAAGCCTAGCTAGTGTAAACCACTTTTTGAAAAGGTTACCAGAACAGAGATTCTGGCTAACGTATTACCCTTGTCAACCTAGTTAACGGGATTCTTTCACTGAGAATCTAGTTTTGTCACTGTGTTTTTATAGTACAGTTTTTTGACCTGTAAGACAGCCATTCTAACCCTAGAATACAGTAAAATTACAATTAATTCTACCCTTTGGAGCCTCTTGGCAGTCTTACTTAGTTCTCATGACAGAGATACAACCTCATTGCCTCCATCCTTTTGGATTTTCTGCATCTTAAAAATAGGTTAACTTGTCTGCAAGAGAGAAAGTTAAGGTCTTAAGTAGACATCCCGCCTCTAGAAATACTTCAACAAAAAGACTACAGGCTGTCTGTGGATATAACAGTTGATCAAAGCACAGCCACCCAGACTGTAAGATACACTTAGTTCATCTCAAGTTTAGTTTCTACCTTCCATTTTATTATGAAAGAGGCACTACAGGATGGTAGAGGACGGGCAGTTTTCAAACATTTTTTTTTTTAATTCACAGGAATTTTTCCTCAAACTAAATATCTATGGAGACTTGTCATGTAAAAATATCAGAACAAAGTTTCTGTTCGGAAGCAGGAAGGAGTAGCCGGGACTTCTGGGGCTTAATTCTTTCTGAGGCCCATTGCACCCCCAGCACATCCCAAGGACTCCCCAGGGCCGAGTTTGAGAACTGCTAACAGAGTCAAAGAACCTGGGAGGAAAAATCAAGTAATACAGGTTCTGACCTTGGCTCCTCTTCAGGCTTGAGAATAGTTCTCATGACTTTATTTCCCCATTTAATGGAAACAGCTGCCCTACTTTCCTCTGGGCGAATAGGAAGCCATTTTCATGATCAAATGGCCAATGGGATACTTTTAAGGTACATGATGCACCAAACAAAAGATACAACATTTAGACTATACTCTCATGTTTGGACATTCAAAATCTCCTCATTACATAATCACTTTCACTGGCTTTGTTTAAAAGTCATGGTTCTAAAATTTTTCAAAGAACATGTACAATTTCAAACACAGATTTTTATCCATTTCTAAAAAATTCTCCTTCATGTCTGCTGTGAGCTAGTGAAATTACAAGTCACTCATTCAAGAAATAATTATTGAGCACTTCTTATTCGCAAAACATTGTACCAACAAGGTAAACTATATTATAAAGTTGCCCTGACCCTTGACTTTGACAGAGGAAAGGAAGAGGAAGGTGACTGAATTATAGAGTAAATCTAGCAACTTGCTGTTAATTATTATGAGTCCTTATTATATGCATCACAGTTTCACCCCAAAATCTACAAGTTAGGTGCCTTTCACTGGTTTCTCTTTGTGTGTATGTGTGTGTGTGTGTGTGCGATTTTGATTGGTTTTCATTCAATGAAATGAGCCATCTAATCTGTTTCTCCCCAAATCCATCACTTTTTTTTTTTTTTTTGCTAAAATGCTAGTTTAACCTACTTATATCCAGTCCTTTCTGATAAAATTATCTCCTTTTCCTTCATTATTTGGTTTATATCATTGACTATTATGGTTATACTCTATGTTTTTTATTATCTCAAACACTATTAGTAAATATTCTTAACTAATACTTTGCTGATTTATATTATTAAGTATGATATTTAGTTTAGGATGTTCCACTTAAAATTGAAACAATCACTGGAAATATCACTGGCCAGGACATATTCTTATTCCATTTAGGCCAAGTCAGTGTGAGAAGCAGTAGGAAAAGTAGCAGGATCTTCTTTATATTAAATTCAAACTCAGGTTATAACTTCTCTAAGGGTACAGAGTGATATCTATAAGCCAAGGCTTGAATAATAGAGTTTTGCCTTGGTCTGGATGAAGGCATTGGTCTCTCATTACAAAGAAAATCAGTCACGATGACACACAGATATTTGATGCATTCACAAACCACCGTGTTCCAGGAAGGCAGGTGAAAATCAGTGTACAAGGATTCTTCAATTCTTGGAAGCCCAAGGCTGGCCTCTAGGACCCTCAAACCAATGAAGGATTAACCTCATTTTTCTCTGCTGATTTTCAATGACTGGGTATGAAAATACTGGCTTGGAAATGAATTGAATAGAATCTTGGAAATAAGTCTCTAGTTTGTAAATGATCTTTATCTGGCTGAGACTTTGCTTTTCCTCAGAAAAGCAATGGCATAGCCTTAATGCATTTTCACCCTTCAAGTTTCAGGAGTTTGAATTTCAGTTTTTACCTTGATGAAGCACTGCAGAAAATCCTGATCTGGTTGGCAACTGCAGCTCTTCTGCACCAGGAATATTTTTTTCTTGAACATTCTCATATGACAGTCAAGTCAACTTCAATTAATGAGGATAGTTAGGGTTGCTTGTGATAGATGCATATTTGAGGAAGGCTTAGATGTCCACACTGGAGAAGTGGTAGAAGCTGACATAGGAACAGTTCTACCATATACCGGATAAATTGATGTCTCTCTCCTTTCCCTGTCTGCTTAAATATACAAGCCTAATTCACTATCTGATTTAAGAAGTAAAAAAGCAAGGGCATAACATATTAGAAAGCATAAGGCTTAATTACAAATCTTTCCATTTTAAAAGTCTAAACTAGCACATCACCTACCCTTGAGATAAACACAATCACCAAAATGGGCCCATATGCTTTTCACCCTGAGTAAAATTTTGTTATATAAATACTCTTCCTTGTTCCTAAACTCCAACTACCATGGGAGGAAGCTCATTAGCAGTAAAAAGTGCAACAGATGGAGGTGGATTCCAAAGAAAATAAGAATCTTAAGGAGTCAGGATATAATTATTAGTAATGTTGGACAGTGCTTCACAATAAAAACTACATACTATTCAATGCTACCTCAAATGCTTGGCATAAAATTCAGCTTCTTACTTGTTATGCTAAGATCTGTTCCCTTCCCACCTCCTTCAAAAGGTCTACAAAAACCAGTTAGTGAGACAACATCTTAACTTGTTAAAAACTTCTGTTCTGGGAGGTCCATTTCACAGCTACAAAAAGAACAGAGATCAATATAAAGAAATGAAAACTGAAGAATAACATATAAAAAATAAGGACATTAAGATATCTAAGCTAAAAACAACCAAAAGTTAAGCCTTCTCTTGCAAAAGTCAACATTTGTAAAATGCATGCTATGGGCACTTTGGACTAGACACTTGAAAAGATGACAAGTAGACCCGGTTCCAGCTCCCAACAAGCCAAAAATCTAGATAACATATAGCCTAAATGTCAAATGAATGACTCACTGATTAAGGAGTAAAGGTGGAAAAGATGTTAAGGACCAATCAGTCCGACTTCCTCATCTTATGAAAGAGGAAACATGGGAGGCCCAAGGAGAAGTCACCTGAACGGACAGGGACTTGACTGGACTCCAGGTCTTCTGACTCCAAGCCTCTAAACAGAGAGATATTTTCACATCATTGACCAACATTTTCCCAAAGGAGATGGTTATTTATCACCAAGAGCAGGGTGGCTGCAACTGACATAGCTAAAAAATAGCTCCAATAAGAGAGTTTCTAGCAATAGGGTTATTTGGGGCAGGCTTTTGATGGGTTTAATGACCCCGAGTAAAACAGGTCCTGTGGCAAAACTAACTTATTGAGAAACATTTCAAAACCCTTAATATAATCATTAAAAATTTTTAGCCCACCATCAAACCTCAGAGGGCTCATTATGTGCCAAACACTGTGCTGGTCGAAGTCGAGGAAAATAAAAGTGCCCAAGAAGTAATACCTTATGTCCCTGGCAATACCTTCCCCTTCGTAAATCCAGATCCTGTCTCCAGCAGAACCAAGAGAAGCAGCTACCCATGCTTCTGAGGAGTTCTCCCAGTTGCCTCCCTATTAATAAATCCTTACCTATCACCGTGTCTGCTTAAGACATTAGTCCAAAGAAGTTTCTAGACAGTGTGTTTTCTAAAACTTTTGATTGTGGCCCACATTAGGCAATACATCTTACATCATGTCTATTATACACATGTATATTAAACTGAAACAGAAGTACGATGCAATAACACTTTACTATGTGCAACACCTTTTGATATTTCCTATCCTTTTCTACTCTCTTTTCTTCCCCATAAGTGAAATATAAACATGGATCATGATACGTTAAATTAAATGGCTCTCTAATAGACTATAACCCATTTGAGAAACGCTAAGAGACCATTCATTCATTAATTCCACATATATTTGTTGAGTGCCAACCCAAGGCCAGTACTGTTTGAAGTATTTGGAAAACAGCGATGAATGGAAAAATAAAAATTTACATCCTTTGGGGGCTTACGTTCTATGGCGGGCAAAACAAGTCAAAAAGTAAAGTATACTGTATGTTAGATAATGATGAGCTCTAAGGAGAAAACCGAATCAGAGAGGGAGAAAGGGAGTATTGGTGAAGCACTTGTGGTTTTTGATAGAGTGGCCAGGAAAGTCCCCACTGAGAAGGTGACATTTGTATAAAGACCAGGAGGTAAGGAAACATCTGAGGAAGAGCCTTCCAGGTGTAGAGGAGAGAGAGACAGGTTGAACCTGAGGTCAGAAGGTTAGCAGATGCCAGATTTGTTGGGCCTTGGAGATCATGGAATATCTATGTCTGTTAAATTGGGTCCTTTGACATCTAACGTCTTTAATCTAACATTTGTCTTCCATCCCCAAATGATCAAATCATAGCCATTGTCATCAGTAATAATCTCATCTCAAAACCTTTATAGCAAGCATCTCTGGAATCCACCTCTATCTTTACAGCTCACTCACATTATGACTCTGTGGTGATTGCATTTCCCAAAGGTGACCACAACAGTAGCTCCCATTCCACATGCTCTTCTGCAATGTGACTCTGCCACTCTTTCAGTTCTCTGCCACTGTCTTAAGAAGTGGAGTCCCATTGCCCTCCTCTGGGATCTGGGCTCACCTTAGTGACTGGTACTCAGATGGTAGAATAGGGCTGATGTGATGCTATGGGACTCCTATGTCTAAGCCAGCCCTGGACTTTTGTCCTTCTCTTGTGCAAAACGTTTTCTTGGAGCCCTGAACCACCATAAAAGAAGTCTGACTACCCAGGGAACACCATGCTGGAGAGGCCACATTTAGATGCTATGCTCAACAGTCCCAGCTGAGATTCTCCTTCAGAAGTCCCAGACTTGGTACCAGCCATGTGAGCGAAGAAGCCATGTTGAAAATTGTAGTTCTAGACCCGACTATGCCAGACCTCAGATATTCAAGTCACCCTCAGCTGAGGCTCTAGACATTCTAGAGGTGGGAGGAGCTCACCTCACTGTGCCATTTCCAAAATACTGACCAACAGAATCCACAAGCATAATCTAATGGTTGTTGTTTTACACTACCCAGTTTTGTGGTGTTTATTATACAGAAACAGATAACCAGAACAGACTCCAACCTAAGACAATTCTCTGACCCCACAAAGAATATAATATTTTGACCTTATCAGTGTTTTACCACGATGATGAGGCAAAATAAATCCTCGTTACCTTTATTGTTTGGCTTAGTTTATGTGGAAGAGACAGTTGATGCTCATAAAATAATCCATTTGCTCTCCTATATTTTCTATCCTCCCTCACAGTTAGCTTATGGCCATATGTCTAGTTCTGGCCAATAGCATGTGATGAGAAGTAACTGAATCACTTTGGGTACAAGGTAGTTATAAGTAGTGTGATTTCTCTAATTATTCCCTCATTTGTGTACATGCCAGGGAGCACAAACTCTGAGAAGGCAACATGTTGTAAGACAGAGGCATCCTAAATCCCTGAATCTCTGTTGGAAAAGAGTTTCCAAAGAGAGCTTCCCGACCCACACCAAACTGTGATATGAGCAAGAAGTTAATCTTTGTTCTCTTAAACTAAATGGATTTAAGGCATTATTTGTTACTGCAACATGGTCTAGCTGATCCTAACTATTACAACGCTCATGATCTGTCATTACAGTCACTCTTTTGCATACACTATAAACCCTCTCTTTTTTTTTTTTCTGGGAGTTTCTTTCCGATTAAATTCATCTCAATGCCTACTCAACTCCTCCCCCAAGCAGCTATATATGGCTGGAGGGGGGGCCGACTCAGCAACCACGCTAACTGATTTCTTTTTTTTAATTCATGCACGTAAACGTCAAGGAGGCCCTTGTGCTTCCTAGTTATTCACCTAAATTTTCTTCTTTATTCTCCAATTTTCTGAAGTGACTCTTTAAGAATCCCTTCACTTTCCTCAAATTAACGCTTCCTTCCCCAAATTTATTCTCAGCTGATGACTTGCTTCCTATTTTACTGACAAAGTTGAAGCCATAGAAGAGAATTTCCACGTGGTTCCACCCCCACATGTACCAATCTATCTGGATCTGTCCATATATTTTGCCTTCCCTTTTCTTAACTGTAGATGAGCCGTCTAGGCCTTTTTATAAAGCCAATGATTCTAGCTGTGCTCTGAATCCCGTCCTATCTCTCTCTCCTGCTCAATGACATTGTTTCTGCAATCTCTTCTCTCTGCTTTACTATGAAGCTTTCTCTACTGCACGTCGTCCCCAACTGCATAAATCATTCTTTCCCTTTAGTGCAAAAATTCCTTGGAAGAATTAGCTTTACTCACTGTCTTCACTTCTTATACTCCAAGCTCTACTGAACCTCTTTAAATTACCTCAGCTCTCCTCTAAAGCAGCTCTTGCCAAAGTCATTCATGACCTTCAAATTCCTAAATCAAACGACCAATTCTCAGTTCTCACTGGACACAATTTCTTAGCAGCTATTGGAACAACTGATCTCTTGCTCCTTCATGAAACACCTTCTTGACTTGGCTGCTGGGACACTATTCTCTCTTGGTTCTCCTGCTATCTCACTTGATAGCCTAATCCTTCTTAGTGTCATTTTCTGAATCATTTTCATCTGCCCAATCGTAAGCGTTGGAATACTCCTGGGCTCAGATTTTAGACGACTTCTATTTTCCATCAATATTTATCTTTCCAGTTGATGCTGATGTTATCAGATTCCATGGCTTTCATTATTAGATATGTCACGATGAATCCAAAATTTATATTTTCAGCTCCAACTTAATAGATTTTACTTCTGAACCTGATCTGTATACTGTCTTATATCGCCAATTCCACATTTTCCCACTTGGATACTTAATAGGCACCTAACTGAGCACATAAAATAAAAATTGGTACAGGCTTTAAAAATGAAGGATATGGAAGTACAGAATACATGCCTCTGAAATGACATTGGGGGTATTAACTGGATGAATGGTCAGAAAAAATAACAAGCAGATGCAGTATTAAAGGAAGATAGTTGGTCAAAAATAGAATGGTTGAAGAGTAGAACACCTAAGCGACATACCCAGCTTCAGGGATAAGTTCTAATGAGGATGAATGGCTTGAATCTTGGAGCATAACGAAGTGAATATTCACTACCTTAAAGAAATCTTTGTAGGAAGATAGGAATAGAAATAGAGGTTTATCAAAAGAGTTGGGTTTCTTTTCCTTAAACCCAACTAACACTGGATTATGCAGTTTTGACACAATGTAAACTAATTCATCAAAGGACTACTTTTAAACAATGCTGTGTGTACCACCAGAAGGTATGTATCTGCCAAACTCAGCTCTCAATCTCTCAATCTCTCTCTCTCTCTCTCTCACATACACACACACACACACACACACACACACACACACACACAGAGTCAATAAAGGAGAATGGAGGTTAGAAGTTTGAAGATAATACAAACCTTCAAGGTTTTTACAAAAGAATGATCAAATTCTAACTTCAGTTGAAGAATGAAACGAATAATGTAGGAACTTCAAAATTTAAGACTGAAGAGTCCAAATCCTTCATTTAATAGATGAAAAACTGGGGTTTCCCTGGTGGTGCAGTGTTAAGAATCTGCCTGCCAATGCAGGGGGCAAGGGTTCGATCCCTGGCCGGGGAAGATCCCACATGCCGCAGAGCAACTAAGCCCATGCGCCACAACTACTGAGCCTGAGCCCGAGAGCCACAACTACTGAGTCTCCGTACCACAACTACTGAAGCCCACGTGCCTAGAGCCTGTGCTCTGCCACAAGAGAAGCCATGACAATGAGAAGTCCGCGCACCGCAACGAAGAGTAGCCCCCGCTCGCCGCAGCTAGAGAAAGCCCGTGCACAAGCGACGAAGACCCAACACAGCCAAAAATAAAAACAAATAAATAAATAAATTTTTAAAAATAGATGAAGAACTGGGACAAAGGGACTATACCTAACTTGCCCAACAAAACATACAAAGTTAGTGGAAAAGCTGGGGTGGAAACCTAGATGTCCTAGCTCTGTGGCACATCCCTTTCATTTCACTAGTTCTCCATCTTGGTATCTTTACCATTATGATCATTTTACAAACAAAACAAAACACAACAAAACCAACTCCCCCTTGATGGAGCAAATATCTTAAATAAGTATATATTTATAGGTCTACTGTTGTTATGTTTTCAGAACATAGCAGGAAAGTTCTTTTAAGATTATTTTAAGAACTTGAATTGCAGGAATACTGAAAAGTAACCATTTACCAGGCTTCTGGAGTCTGCACCGACCCTGTCCAGGGCTGATTTGTGATTATAAAGATGACTGAGAGAGGAGGAAATGTGAAAAGTGTGTGTTTTAGGGTTGGGACATTTACCTCACTGTGGCTTTCAGTGTTCTTATTATTTCTTTAAGGAATGAAAATACCACTGATTTTGTATCTGAGCCTAGAATACAATTCAGCATCACTGGAGACAATTTTTCTCCTTATTTGTATGAAATATGTAATTCTATACGTTACAGAATTTTCCTGATAAATCTTTCCACTACCTAATTAGATTGCCACCAGTTTTAGAAAAAACCCTCTCGGCTCTAAGGTGCCTAATTTGTCCATCTTGAATGATCCATGTTTCACTTGTGAATCATGCTGCATGATTCATAGGAATCTTACATTATTAAGTTAAGAGACTGAGCCCACAAAACATAACAAGTATAAGTGGTTCAAATCTAGACCTATCCTTGTCACTGGTGAAAAAAAAATTTCATATATTTCTTTAGGAAATAGAAAAACTTTTTGTTAACAAGATGAACATGCATTTAAACATGATATGCAGAATGCAAGAAAGACTTTCAATTTCTTGAAGCCAAGGGCTGTTTCTTATTCATCACTGAATCCACTGCACTTAGCACACCAGGTTAATGACTAAAACTCGATGATACTTATTGAGTGTCTACCCTGTCATATTACCTTTAGGTATATTCTATTACATTCAGAAAACAATTCTTTGACTTATTTTTTATCCTCATTATTATTATCCTCATTTTATTTTTTTAAGTGATAATAAGCATAGCTGCTTTATTATTATTATCATTGTTATTATTATTTAGTTTTAAGTAGAAATATTGCTGTATCATAGAGGTTAAATTGGAACTGGCTTTTCGTTTATCCTCATTTTATATAAGAGGAAACTGAGACTTACCGAGATGAGCTAACAGGGCCACAGTGAAGATGGGTTTCCAGATAAATCCACTTTGCAATGTTGTTCTCGAAAACGTTTGTTTAGGTCAAAATGAAAAGGGCCCAGATCACCTGGAAGACTTTAACCGCATGCCTACATCTTTTTTACTTAATAATAAAGCTATAATTTAGGGCTGATATTAACCTGGGGAGGGAAAAGCAATTATTTTACAGCTGAAGACTCTCCTGTGCGTGTCAGTTCACCATCTAGAGGCCATTTTCACAGTTTATCCTTTGCTGCATGTATGGAATTGTACCACATCTGACAGAACTCTTCGGTGGCACCACAAATAATCACCGTCATCATCTCTATTCTGATAAGTTCCACCAATCTTGTTGATGAACCATCACTCACTTTTCTTCCCAGACTTGATCTTCTCTTTTGCAAGAAACACACACACATGCACGCGCACGTGCACACACACACACACACACACACACACACACACACACTCACATACCATTTTCTAGACCGTTTATGTATGTCTGGGAAAAATGTACAAGAAAGGATAATCTTGACTGAAGATACTCATGAATTGTTTTCAACAGACACCAAAAAAGTTAGAGGCCACATCTTTAAGTGGCTGCAGAAAAATTTTAAATAGAGGTGGGGAAATGGAGTATATTCTCTGCAAAAACTTTGAAATGAATTAATAAACAAAGTCTAATGAAGAAGGTCTTTGAAATTAGAACCTATCGGTGGCTCTCAGAATTTTCATCCCATGATATCCACTCTTCATCACCATCAGTTTGAGGATGCAACACTAGTATGAACCACAAAAACCTGTGTGAAACAGGTTTTGGACCTCCTTAACTTTGTACCCCATGATCTTTAACCTATAATTTTTGAAGAAGCTGAGTAGAGATTTACAATAGCGTGTACTTTAAAAACACTGGACAGCATTAAAGTCCCTGGCATAAATGAGGTGCCTTGGTCAGCCTAAAATTTACTGAAAAAGGCCTAATCAGGTAAAACAGACACCACCCCAGGTAAAATTTCACATCACACAGACATACCAATGCAAAATTAAAACACATTTCCACCTGAGAATTCAAGAAATGTACTACCTTGCCCCAAACCGGTAAGAAGCCGATTACCACAAGGATGGATAGTTACCCATGGCAAAGAACGGGATTCCCAGCAGGGTGGAGTTGTACTTTCCGTCGGTGATGAAGAAGATCCCAGCTGCGGTGACGATGGAGATGCACACGGTGAGCACCCCCAGGAGGCCCAGGAAGGGCTTGCCGCGCAAGCAGTCCTTCATGGAGCTGGAGAGGGTGGCTGTGGTCAGGATCAGCACAAGGCTCACGAGGACCTTGCTTCTGGCCAGGACGCTGGTCTTATGAAAGTCTCTCCAGAGGCTAAAGGACGCTAAGGAGTATAGCTGGAGGTCCTGGCGCTCCTCCTGGAGCTTCCTCACAAGCTTACAGAACTCATTCTCCCACTTCTCCCCTATGAGGTCTTGGGTGGCAGAGCCATAGGTCTGGAGGTAGTAGGTGATTTGAATGGCTCTGGCTGACTTGACCCGCTGGTCCTTGCTGTTTGGCACTTCCACTACCCCGCCCAGTTGGTGTCCAATAAAACTGTTCCTCCCATCCTTGAAAACAGAAAAAGGGGAGGCTGAAGTTACCAGAGGGATGCACATTCCAGAGAACAGATTCTTACTCTAAGTGAAGGGGCACAAAAGGCAGAGGTAGACTCTAGTGACTATGGAACTGATGTGGGTGGAGTGGCATGTTAGGATTTTATACTCAACCTTTTGGAGCTCCATGGGATACCATGCAAAATGATCGGAATTAAAAAGGATGCAAAGAGTATTGTGAAGTTATACAAGACTCGCCACATGCATAGGAAAATGTACGTACATATTATTTCGATCTCATCCATACCCTCATTCTCACCATTTCCTTCTGTAACAATCTATTATAACTCCTTTATGCAGGATCAAGTTTAATCATTCAGTTTCAGCCAAAAGTGAAGCATGGCATGAGTTAACAACTTTTCAGAAATTAGAATAATAATGTATTTAATAAATACATGCTAAACTTTCTAGGGTTAACACACACACATACCTACACTAACACACACACACCTACACTAACACACACACACACAACACACACACACAAACATTACAAACATCCATTGTTCTTTGTACTCTGGGGGTACAGCTGTGTATTGCAGAACAAGTAGAAGAAAATACTGTTTTTTTCACAAATAATTTAATAGTGTTGAAATGTTTTCTAAATATAATGTGAGCACCTGTTCACTCACTACAACATTCCCTTTAAATACCTGCTCCAGTTGTAGGTTGACCAGAAAGCACAGTGGACAAACTCCCCAAATGAGACTAAGATTTCTGGTGGGGTTGTCAAAAGTCATCTCAATTTCAGGATTTCACATGAAGTAGAGTAGACAAGATCGTAAGAGTAGGGTTTACAAGAGAGGCAATCACTCTTCTTCAAGGAAGACGAAAGGTGGACACTGAGTTGCTTAAACAGATTCAGAGCAGTAATTCCCAACTAGTGTGCCTTAACACTCAGAAAGAAACCCCTGACAGCCATCGCCAAATTGGAATCAATTTGGATATATTTGTTTTGCCACATCTGTCATGTACTCCAATGGCAATTTTTGTCAGATGGAACATCGAACCCAGTGGTAGGTTGCAAGATGGAGTCTGGTTCTGAAAAGGTGCATCAGGTCCCAGAAGAGACACAGGCACAAAGGTAAATGTGTGCCATGAACAGCTTATGTGTTTGCTACATCAGGCAAGACATTTATCTCGTGAGGATATAAAAGTGTAGAGTCAGAACAGGAAACAGAAAGGTAGCACAGAAGGGCAACAAACCCAACTGTGTGGTAACCACGGTTGTTTTCACAGAACCGTGAGGCACTGTGTACTCAAGAGACACGTGTAACAAGTACTGTGGACTTAGACCAGACACCTATAGCTGGGGTACTTGTTTGTATTTGCATCAAAGCTGCCCTAGTACTTAAGAATGGGTTGAAACTCAAAAAGCTTGAGAAATTTACAGAGTGTACAAATATTGTTAGTAGGGATCATCAAGAATTGCAGGAAAGAAATTTTATAGTCACTCTATATACCCATTTCCCCCCTACATGTTAAATAAAAAGTCTTTCTATTTAACTCAACCTGACCAACTCTAAATGAACGATATATTTCTCAATAAGAATTTAATTTGAGGGTTTTTTCCCCATTGCTTGGGGTTTCTCCCACTCCCCATGGCATCTTTGTACTGTTCCTACCTTTTTCCTTATAAAAAAATCAAACTGAAATTCTGACTGTAGGTTCCCAAGGATCTGTCTTGATTAAATTCTCTGGGGTCCCCCAATGAGCTGCAGGTGGAAAGGTAGGGCAGCTTTGAGTAAGGAGGTGGAAATTCTGCCCTATCACTGAGAGACTGTGATGTATGATTTTCACTCTTTCAGTACAGGTCAAATTGCTCCTCAATTGGGCTTGTTTATTTTTGTTTTAAGCTTGGTGTAAGTTTTAGCTCCAGCCTTGTTCCCACTTCTTTGAAATCCTATCTGTGATGTTGACATATTTTGGATTAAGATTACACTAGACAAAAGAGACTGAAAAAAGGATAAAGTTTGTTTTTTTCTCTACCATCCTCTAATCTCTACATATACCTCTCTTCATCTGGCTTCCTACTGTTCTCAGACACTTATACCATCTCTTACTTTTCCCATACTTAGGGAAGTAGTCTCTAAAAAATAACCTGTGATTAGTTAAATACACCTCAGGGTGAATTCACTGAGTCAAATATTATGGAGTGTTTATTATATACCAGGCTTTGTTCTAGGCACAGGGAAATTACCAGCGAGCAAGATAGGGAAGCCGCCAGCTCTCAATAAGCACACATTCTAATAGAGGAGACAGGAAAGGAGCAATTAAATGATTAACTAAGATTATTTCAGATAGAAATAGTAGGTAGAAGATAAAATAGGACTAAGTGCTGGGAAGGAGGTGTCTAGGTTAGATGGTGTGTTCAGAGTGTCCTCTAGAGCTAAGCCCTCTGTGAGGACGTAGACTTGGCCATAGAAGAATAGAGGAAAGCACCAGGCAGAGGGAGAGTAGTGCAAAGGCCTTGAGGTGAAAATTAACGTGGTGGGCTCAAGGAGCAGGAAGAAAGGCCAGAACAGCTGCAGCAGAGTTCAGGAAAAGAGTGGGAGGAGACAAGGCCTGAGGGCTTGGCCAGCAATAGGCCTGGCAGGCCTGGCAAGGAGTTCTTATTTTACTCCTAGTGCAAGTAGAAGCCAGTAAAAGGTTTTAGGTGCAGAAATGATGTGCTCTCATTTAGAACTGTCCAAGCAGGCTCTGGCTTCAATGTGAATATATTCAGGGAGAGCAGAAGTGGACTCAAGGATATGAATTAGAGACTTAAATTCATCTTATGTTAATGATGCCGGTTCAATTCATAGAATGATAGAGCTGAAAAATGTCTTCAATATTATGTAAACAGTTTTACTCATACTTATATCACTCATTTTATAGATGAGAAAACTGAACCCTACAAGGGGAAATGAACCAGCCAAGAGTTTCTTATCCAATTACTGAGAAATGCACACTATATGTGCATGATTCCAGGTCACATGATTCAGTGTTCTCTCCATTAACCCCACCTGACTCCTTACAAATCCAGGGAAGTTCTGCTCAGAGGATAATTACAGTATATGTTGTATTCATTCCTTGTTTCTCCTACATAGAAGCAACTATGAGCTGGGAACTAATGAACTCTTCCACCACAAAATAGTAGAATAATCTCTAACAAATAATGTATAAAAGTGTATTTCCCAAGACTATATTGAGTAGGCTGATTGCGGCAATGGTTTGTACAAGATGTTCATTCAACAGAGCTTTCGAATGTCCAAAGACCCTGTTTATTTTATCCTGGTGCGTGGAGTAGGGCAGATTAAGAGAGAGAAATGCATTCGATTTGTTACATTCATTTACACATAATGAGACAAAAGCCTATCTTTTATGAAGTCATTTTTGTAAGAAATGGAAATTAGGCAATTTCAAAAGGGAGGGGGTGGTGAGCAGCTAGCTAAACCCAATGTAGACCAGCCATTTAAAAAATCTATATTTTGCCTTCTTTAAAATTTTGAGTTTTGTCCAGACACATTATCAGCACCCTCTTTGATCCACCATAATCTCCAAATGAGGCCTGAGGGATGCATAAATCTTTGTTCTGCTGCTAACAATCCCTCAGAAATCTTTTTGATGACAGAAATGAGTAAAGACAGACGGAACTGCACTTACGTGAATAAATAAATTTTAAAATACTTCCTTTTTCAAATAATAGGAAGTACAAGTCCTCTTCCACTTTTATTGCACAAGCAAGCATGTGCCATAAGCTAGTGAATAGACAGGGGGACTTAGGGGGTACCTGGAAAAAGGATTTGCATGTATCATGGCCTGGAGGCAAAGAACAGCACATGATGTTCAAGGAACTGAAGGAAGTGATGGGATTGGAGGCTACAGAAAGAAGCAGGGCCTCTTCTGTAAAGGCCATGGAAGCTTTATTAAAAGAGTTGGACTTACTGTCCTGTAATAGGAAACCACTGGTGAGTTCTAAGCAGGGGAATGACATGATCTACTTTTTGGAGTGCTCTCTCACTGCACTGTGGAAAATGATTTAGGGAGTCAGGGTGACTCTAAACGAAGGAGGTCAGTTAGGAACTCCCTGCAGTATTTCAGATTCTTAATGCAGCATGAAAAAAATGTCAGCCCAGGCCGTCGCTGGTAGGTAAATTGTTCCAAGGTGAATCAACAGAATTACAGGTCATGATGCTATCTCACCGCCATGAAGCACCTCATCACATCAACTCTCCCGGAGCAGTGATGCCAGAAAAAAAAATCTTGCGTTCTTTAGGTCTTATTTTGTTTATGGTTACTACTTTGTAACTTTTACAGTGACTCCCACCCAATCCACACCTCTACAGTGGAAAAGGAAATTAAACTCCTACACATTAAGATCAAAGAATAAATTCTCAAAGAGATATGAGAGGAAAGAGACATGAATGTCATAAACTATTGTGCAGAGAAAAAAATTACTCAATGATGCTTTGAAGTTATAGGAGAGAAAGTGCCATATCTGCTCAATATATGTGCTAGGTTGACATTCAGAGACTTTCTGTGCATGATAATCTGGCAGAACAGCTCCTGTCCAGAATAATTGTACTTTTGATCTCATCAATTTTCGATGAGGTCAACACTGCAAGGATATTGGAAATCTTTAGATGGCCAGTTGTCTTTTATTGCTGAAAAGAAAGACTGCTATGTATGGTAGATAGTGACATTTCTACAGGAATGGTACAATTTGTTCTTGTTGTTTGTTTGCTTGTTTGTTTAAATAAGATTTTTTTCTTGTATTTATTTCCTAACATATCTCTTTGTTTTATTCTCAATATCGACTGTGCACACAAAGTAGGATTAAATAAAATCATCAGCTATCTTGAATCTCCTCTCTAGAGCTTCATGTTTAGTAGAAACAAGCAAATAATGAGAAAGCAAGTTCCTATAAGGTATTTAGTTTAAAAAAAAGGAATCAAAAGCATTTTCAAAATGAAGACCTTAAAGCATTAAAATGCCCTAATAAAGAATAAATTAAATTTCTTATGTCACATTTCTAAGCTAGAATAGTGCAGGGGTGTATTTTTTATTTTTTTCAAAGAGGAAGGTTAAAAAAAGTAAGGTTTCTGTGTTGCTGCAATGAAATAAGGGCTTTAGCCAATGAGACTACAACTTTAATTCAGCACTCTAGCACATTAATTTTTAACACGTGTGGCAGACTCAGTTCCAAGACGGAAGAACTTTATTTGCATTATCCTGGGTAACTTTCCCGGCCACTCTCTGAGGAAGTGCTGTTCTGAAATAACCTCAAGTCACCATCCAGGACACAGGGGCCTTGCGAGAGGAAGTAATATAAGGTTACACAGCTAAGTGGCACAGCCAATTACCTGATTCCTGTTTATAACTCCAATGCTCTTGTTCTTAACACAACTGCACATATGTTTGAATAATTTGTGAATATACTTGAAATGAAAGGAAGTACAAGGTAGCAGTTTTGTACACAGACTCAAGAGGCTACTGTCACGCTTAGAGCCCAGTGTCGACACTGACCAGCTGTGGGAGTCTCCTTAGCTCTCCCCACGTCAGCTTTATTATTGGTTAAAGTAAGAATCATAAGGCATTGTGAGGATCAAGTGTGTTAATACATATAAAACACTTAGAAGAGCGGTCAGAAAACTGGATATTATTAATGTGTCATCAATTAAATACTGGAATGATACTGTTTATTTACTTAGCCATCTAGTTATTATTTCCACATTTCCCAGCAACTGTCTGTAAATGTGATGGAAAGCACACAGGGTCCAGGGTCCAGACTGGTTTTAAGTTCCAGGTCTGCTGCTCTACAGCAGGGTGACAGAGGACAAAATGCTTGACTTCTCTGAATGCCAACTGCCTCATCTCCAAAATAAAAGGTTTGGCTTATATTATCTCTAAAGTTTTCATTAGCTCTGTATTTAATGATCCGTCCATGGTAAAGTCATTAGACACTACAAAGTAGGCTAGAGAAATCTGCCCTGAGGAAAAAAATAAATACGAAGACAAGAGAAATGCAAGGTGACCCATGTTCATTTCCATAGAAACAAGAAGTTTTTTATCTTCTTTTAAATCTGGCCCAGTAGCTTTTTCTTCTCTTTGAGTAATTTCCAGAGAGAATTTTTCTCAAATGGAAAAAGATCAAGACTTTGCCCCGTTTTACCTACATGTAAATCATTTCTCAGTAGCCCAGATGAATTCATTTATTTCTTAGATAGTAAAATTCATTTTTTCTTCAGATCTCTATATCATGAAATCTGAAGAACGAATCATGGAGGATTCATCTTCTCCACTGTACTGGTTTACTTACCACATAATAGGATAAATGCATTTAATCTCTCCTCAACTCATACAAAATCGTCACACAAATTTATAAGTAATGTGTGGAAGTAGAGTTGATAACTACATTAAATGTGAAGCATATAACAATGACCTTTTTATTTCTTTGTAACTTGTATCAGTGACCCTATCCCAAAAATTTCCATTAAAAGCAATATTACTATTTTAAATGAGTCTTTCACAAAGCGAGCACAATGACCACTCAGGGCAAGTATTCCATATTAAAGATTTAAGTTTGATGCTGGTCTACACAAAGGAAGCTGGCCATCATTCACACAGGAGCATTTGAGGAATACAGAAAGCTTCCTTCAGGAGAGGGATTGAAAGTCTGCCATTATAGCTTTTGCTTTGGGCTAAGAAACTCCCGAAAAGACTAGTTTACGACCACATGCTTTATAAGGAACGTGACACCTGAGCCATTAGCATCTCTGAGTGGAACAGTCATCAGACTAACAAACTAGAGGCAAACCTGTGTAGAGCTCAAAACATCCTCAAGAAGGCGAAAGTTAGGGAAGATCAAAGGTGTGGGTATGGCAGGCAGGAGTGTGGTGAATCTGTGGGGTACCCAAGGACATGACACACAGGTGGAAATAGGCAAGAAGAGCAGAGTCATTCATTCATTCCAGAAATATTCAGTGAACACATGTTCTGTGACAGCCAGCTACTGAGGATAGAGTCGTGAACAGCTATAGTTGTTATCCTTAAAGAGCCTAAGGCTCTGTGGTGCAGTGGGAGGTGGTGGAAGATAAGTAAGCAGGCAGGCATATATATATAAATGATACTGGTTAACCCAAGATGTTAAGGTAGCACTGAGATGGAATCACTAACCTAGCAGGGACTAAGAAGACTTCCCAAAGAAGGTAGCACCTAAGGTGAGACCTGAAACATAAGTAACAATTATCCAAGCGAGGATGGGGGATTTGGTTGGTGGACGTGGGAAGGGATGGTCCTCCAGGCAGAGGGAACAGCATGTGCAAAGGCCGAGAAAGAAGAGTAAGCATACTGTGCTCCTGGGACTTTGATAATGACTGGAATATACAGTGGGGGCGAGAAAGGGTGATGCAGAGATGGGTACAGGTAATGAGTATGGAGATTTGTTTGTTCAAAAGCTCTCTTTGACTGCAATGTGAAAAATAAACTTTAGGTGTGCCTTGGGGATGGAGATGGACATTCGAGAAGGGCCATGGGACCTTTTTTTTTTTTTTTGCCTTCCTCACAGCATTATCTAATCCAAGACTTACCTGATTGAATGAGCATCAAAAAAAGATTTTCAGATTTTATAGAATACACACTGTTCTTTTTTTTTTTTTTTTAACCAGGATTTGGCAGCTAAGCTATTTTTTTTTAAGATTTGATTTTATTTATTTTTGGCTGCATTGGGTTTTCGTTGCTGAGTGCCTAGGAAGGCAAATTGTTAGTCTATGTGTAGAAAGCAAGGTAAGGACAAATAAATGGAAGATAAGGTCTCTTCCTTGGAAGAGTTTATAACTTTGTACAGAAACAAAAGCCTTTTAGATGACAAGAAAATAAAGCTGCATAGAGCATTAGAACTCAGAAGACACTGTTGAAGAATCGTAACTGCTGAGGGCTGCAAAATTATATACATACAGCATGAACTCACCACCATATAAATATTCAAAGGAAATTATAAAAATTTTAACATTGGCTCTTATTCAGTATAAAATTATAGGTCATGTCTGCCTCTTTGGTTAATCAGGCTATTTTATATTACCTTTTTAAGAAGCCTATTGACTCATCAACAAAAACAATAAAAGTAAGTGTGTTAAGAGAACTGAATAGGGCTTCCCTGGTGGTGCAGCGGTTGAGAGTCCGCCTGTCAATGCAGGGGACACGGGTTCGAGCCCTGGTCTGGGAAGATCCCACATGCCACGGAGCAACTGGGCCCGTGAGCCACAGCTACTGAGCCTGCGCGTCTGGAGCCCGTGCTCCGCAACAAGAGAGGCCACGACAGTGAGAGGCCCGCGCACCGCAATGAAAAGTGGCCCCCCGCTCTCCGCAACTAGAGAAAGCCCTCGCACAGAAACGAAGACCCAACACAGCTAAAAATAAATAACTAAAAAATTAAAAAAAAAAAAAAAAAAGAGAACTGAATAAAGGCTAGATAGGAGTGAGAGGGATAAATCAGGTAAGACTTTGAATCAAATTTCACTCAAACAGGCAGTTGGGAGGGGAGGGAAGGCCAAGAATCAAGACTCCCTTAGTCCCAGGCTCAAGTTCTAAGCAGTCTGCATTGTGGCTTCCAAATAAACTTGAGTTTCAGTGGTTCATTCTTCCTCATGAAGGACCGTGGTTTTGTCCATCGAGACATAATGAACGATAGTATTCGACTTAGAGTAACAGCAGATTCCCAGCTTCTAAGGGTAGGGTAAAACACTAACACACACTCAACTCTCCAGCTGATCTGACCTTGCCCTTGGCTAAATGATGTTTTCTTTTCAGAAAAAAAAGATCATGGAGACCTTGGTAGCTCAATGTCATTTTCCTTGTTCTGAACTTGAGTTCTGAAAAGGTCCTCATGAGGTTCTTTTTAATTTTTGTCTTTATACCTTTCCTTTCCATGCGGTTTTTCTTTAATCTGAAAACAAAGGCCAAATTATTTGACCAATCAAATGAAAAATAATTTCTGAGGATTTGCGATGCATAAAACATCACGATAGGCAAAAGCTGATTTCTTTCTTTCTTAAATTATCCAGATAATTGTAATCACAGAGGTCTGGATTATGAGATTGATTAAAACTTCCAGGAGATAGGCCATTAATTTAGGCAGTTTGAAAACAGTGTTGCCATTTATGAACTCCATTTTTCTAATTTCTATTTTTCTTTGCTTTCCAAGATTGTATCAAATTTTCATTCAAAGGGGCCTCTTCTGATAATTAATATGTGTTGTCTTTTCTCATTGTTATTTGTTTTATCACTCCAACTAGACTTCCAAATTCAGTGAAGTTAGGAAATGAAGGTGGGACCTTTTTCCAGCTAAAGGAAACTAATTTGGGGCACATA
Source organism: Eschrichtius robustus (assembly GCF_028021215.1). Lineage (NCBI taxonomy): Eukaryota > Metazoa > Chordata > Mammalia > Artiodactyla > Eschrichtiidae > Eschrichtius > Eschrichtius robustus. The sequence continues at coordinate 80,184,673 of NC_090835.1, forward strand.
TCTCAAGGAAATGTAGAGAAATTGACATACTATAAAAGAAGAAATCAATGGCATAGCTTTTATTTGCAGTTGTGGGTGAGGTTACCTGTGTCTTAATACTTTGATAAAACGAAGGTGACACCCTTGTTTCTCTACTGAAGATGAATCAGATCTTAATATTTCATTGGCTTCCATGAACATCTCCTTCCTCTTTCTCGATCCATCTCCTTTCTCCCCACCACCGCCCCCCCCCACCCCCGGCTCTTTCTTTCTCCTGCTCTCTTTCTTTTTTTCACTCTTTCCCCCCTCCTCTCTGTCCTTTTCCCCTCCTTTTCCTCCTCTTCCCCCTCCCATCTCTGTCCTTCCTTTATTTGAAACACAACTACTGCAAAGCCACAGCGAGGGATAATTATTGAACTATGTCAGTAAAATGCCAGATAAAGAATACAGCACTTGCTTAAGTCCATTTTATCTTCACTAAATTACCTTTTCTTTTTAATATCTAAAAGAACAGACAAGCTTTGAAAATACTGTGTGTGATATACATTCTAATGAGATCCATATAATTGTTCTTTACTACTACCAAGCTATTCAGCCTCAAAGATATTAAAATAATTGAAAGCCTTTCGATAAAGCCAAGAAAGTAAGAATTAAACTTCTAAAACGCCTGAATGAAAAATTAACTCAAAAGCAAAGTGCGTGGTTTTTTTTTGCTTGATAATTTAACCTACTGCAAAAGATTATCCAAAAATCTTCAAAGATTTAGAAAATAAACTTCCACTTTTATTTTCTGGTTGTTTGTTGCCTTTCTGGTTGTTTTTGTTTAAGGCTAATATTAAAGTTCATTTGCATTCACTTACAAATGCTTGTTGGATGTAGGAAAAAAGTGACTCATAAAGTTAAGTATGTTAAGCAAGAGAATAAGTTCTGTCTAATGACTGTAGACTCTAGTTTCAGTAAGGCAGATAAAACTTAAGAGATTAATTCATGGAACACTTACATGCATGTGTTTTTAGTTTTATACCTATGTGAGGCTTTTTAATTAATAATATTCACAAACTAAAATCTTTAATTTGATTGTATATCCCTTTTTTGGTTTGGAACACATGGTAACCTGAATAAGCTAGATGGTAGAAAGTTATGGTGGGTAAAAGCATATATATGATGCATAATCCTAGAAGGTTTGACAATTGATTTACTTAGATTTTTAGGCAAGAGAGAAAAATATTAAGACAGATAGTCTCATTATAATGAAAGTAATCATCACTGTAAATTCACTCTTCAAAATTAGGCCAGTTTTAAGTGGGCCAACCCACATTCCAGCCTTTGGGAGTTTAATTGCCTTCACTACATAAACATGATTGCTGCTTCTCCTAGCCACACATAAATATCCCTCTTCACTGTGTCAGTTCTTACATCACCTAGCCCTATTTCATGGAGTTTGGAGACAAGGTTTCTAATCAAAATTGCAATCCTGTTTTAGGCTGGTTTCAATTTGCTTCTGAATTTTCCAAAATAGTGCCAAGTTTCAGCAGCCCAATTTCTCATAATTTGACAATCAATATATTTTTTCTTTCAACAAATCACTACCTTTCTTTTCAAACTATAAAACTTTAGTAGAGAGAATTCTTCCAAAGCTGCTCTTACAAAATGTTAAGAAATGGACTGAGATACCCTCCCCATTCTTCAGAGGAAAGACCTACAACACATACTACAGGTCTCGTGACCTGGTTGCTGGGAAGGTGATACAAAACCACTTCGGCATCACAGGCCACGTGGCTGACAATAGCAGCTTGGCTTTAAAGTTTGAAGAACTTGGGTTTGAATGCTGATTTGGCCACTTAATAACCAGTGTGATTTTTAAAAAAGTTACTTAGGTTCTCTGAGCCTCTTTTTTTCAGTTATGAAATAGGACTGTCTAGCTCATAAGCGTTATTATGAGAAATGTTTTATGATATTGGAAGAGGGATGGCACTCTGTATGCTATTTTGTAGGAGCTCTATCAACAGTTATTATCAATTACAAAATGATGGTTGAGGGATTCAGTGATCTTAAAATGAATTAAAAACAGACCATGGCCCTTGGCACCAAAAACATTCCATCAACCCTCAGCCTACACTGCAAATACAGAAAGCTTCCAGGGCTCCCTAAGTAGGAGATGCTTAGCTAAAAGGAGGAACAAAAGATTCTGTCTGTTCCAATCCTGGGCGTCCACTCGCCATATGACGGAGAGCTTGCTCCCAGTTCAATGCAGGTTCAGAAGACAAACTGTACCTGGTATTTTTAGGGGAAACCTAAAAGAGTTGGTTCAAAATTCTTTTCAATACACTCCAAGTGATCATCTGGACAGAGGATTTCTCTAATCCAGAAAACAATTTAATATCAAAGCAAATTTTCTGAGTCAACTGAGCTCATGAAGTTTACCCTCCTTCACTGTGGGGTTCCCAGGATTCACTGGGTTCAGACATTGAGTCAGGCCCATGTGTCAGCAGTGCCATATGCTTTTATTCTAGGCACCAAACAGGTGGGGCTTCTGGATGTGACCAACCCCATGGTGAAAAGAGGGCCTGCTGCAGCTCTGTGGCTTTCTTTGCAGCCAAGACTATGATGGAAATAAGAATCAAACTTCCGGATTCCACACTACGGAGGGCCCCCACTGAAAGTTCCTGTAACTAAAAGCACCTCGTGAAATCATGCAGGAGCCTCACATAGCTTCCCTATTTTATTACCTGTCTTTAAATTTCATATATAAAATGGCAGCAGGCACAAGCCAGATGAGGTGACCCTACACTCACATGGTTTCATTTTGTGTTTGCTGACGTGCTATCTGAGCACCCTACTGGATTGTTCCAAGGAATATAATTTCATCAAAATAATTGCAGTAAACTTTGATTTTAATATACTTGTTTCAGTACAAGATCCCCTGCTTGCTACAGATGTTCAGTGTTCTCTCTGATATTCTATAACACGTCACAGGCATCACTGAGGTTTGCTCAAAGGACGCTAAGAACACTATGTCTAATGCAGTGTCAATATAAATTCAGTGTAATTCATCTTCCCCACTGGTCGCAGATATCTTCATTCAAACGAGTTGATTACACCAAAATGAAGAGAAGGAAAAACATGCAGAGTGAGAAATGCAAATACAAAAAGCGGACACACAGACGTTGCTTTCAACTTACACTCAACAAAGAACTAGTTTTTTTAAAGCACCTGCTACAAATGAAGCTATTTTACAGACACAAAAACATAAAGGGCTGGTTCGTTGTCCTTAAGAACACTCCCTGTCACTCTCCCTCACTGCAACACAGGTTAATTCCCTATGAGTTTGCAAGTAGTGAGAGCATTCGCTATGACGATGTCAGGCCTCCTTATGAATAAGGTGAGAGGCTTTCTTTTTTACAGAGATTATGTAAAGAAAACAATCTAACATCTTTCATTTACATGGAGGTACTTTGTGGAAGCAGGGTTAACTTGGTAAGTGGGTGTCTGATTTGGCTAAAAAGATCAAGGCTATTTGAAGCCACTGCAATCAGGGGAGACTTTTCAAATGCACATTGCTATGTCAAAGGGCTGTTAAAAACAACGATAATAACACACACACCAAAAACAACACTCCCTCAGAACGGCAGCTGGCAGCTGTCTGCACCACACTGGAGCTGTTTACAAGGAAATACTGAGTGAGGTTCTAAAGGAATAAAATGGCACTCAGGACTGAGCTACCCAATTTGGAATAATAAAGGACTCCTGGTGTGAAAGGGCAATGAGGCCCACCATCCCTTCAACAGCAGAGTGAGCAATGATGTTTGTTATTGATCGTCTAGGACGGAAAAGAAGGATGATCCCGAGGGAGACATCAGAAGCGACTTGGGTACTGCCCGAAGGAACTGGGAATAGTTGCCATTGAAAACCTTTAAAACTAGAAGTGACCCGGTGAGATATATGTGCTACAAGTGCCCTCTGGTAGCAATATGATGGATGGTCTGAAATGCCTGTGTGTGTATGTCAGGATTTTAGGACAATATTGACAGGAGGGCAGTAGATGAGTTAATTCCAGGAGAAATCCAGGTGAGAGATAATGAATCCCTAAATGGAGCAAGTGACAACAGAGAGAAGAGAGAATGAGCTAATAAAGAGATAATAAAGCTAATAAAGAGCTAATAAAGATAATAAAGAGCTAATAAAGAGAGAAGCACAATGGATAGAACTTGGTGCCTGACTGAATGTGAGAAATAAAGGAAAGGGGGGGAGAAGCAGGTGGTGATTCCAAAGTAGTGGCTTAGGAGCCCTGTAGATGACAGTGGCACTTCCTGAGCTGCAGACCACATTTGTGTGGGATGAGTGGAACAGGGATTGAGTTCTATATCTTGAGTTTTAAGTACCCAAAAAACATCAAGGTGGAGATACTTAGAAACAAGTGAAATTATGAGTAGCGTGTTTAAGAGAGGGTAGAGATGAACACTTCAAAGGTATTACACAGCTAACAGACTGCAGGAAGACTGGAAGCTATGGTGAGATTGCATAGGCTGAGAAGAATAAAGTCAGGAGAATTCATAAAAAGGCAAAACAATGCAGAAAACTGGCAACACTTCTTGGAGAGTCTATACTGATGAAACATTTCACCATCCCTGATGGGAAAATATATATTAAACAAATGAGGAATTATAATGGATGGCAACACCTTTGCTGACACTTATTTAATTATCTCAACATAAATTTTTATAGGACATGGGTTTACAATATGCTCAAATGTCCCAATTCATTGAAATGAAAGTCGTTCAGATCCAAAGAACAGTCTTCAGTTGGAATATTTTTTCAGAGCCTTAATAGGAAGTTCCCGTCAGTCAAGCGAAGTTGCATCCTGTTCAACCTTTTGAGATGAAGGATTTGCCTTTTAATGAGAAATTTGCATTTCATTATTACGATGTACCCTCTGTCCTTGACTTCGTTATTATCCACAAAAGCAGCGACTTCTTTGGATCATATGCTTAGCATATAGTAATGACAGATCCTAAAACTTTAACTCAGATATTCTTTAAAAAGCAGAGTTAAAAGAAAACGGGTATGAAAAACACCACACTCTCCTCTGCTGTGTGCAATACAAAGAAAATCCTTAGAGGTGACCTCACAAATTTCCTGTTTCACTGGCAGGCATCTGTGAAGACTGAACAAGTCAGGAAAAGAGTCCTGTTAGGTTAGGTCATTGAATATGCTAAAAATTACTGTAAAGGGGTATTTGATCACTCAGGGCCACATGAGTCAGCAGTATACTTTAAGCAAGGAAATAGCTGTGTGTGTGTGTGTGTGTGTGTGTGTGTGTGTGTGTGTGTGTGTGGCAGGGAGGGGAGAGGGATCCAAACTTCTAATTTAATTTGCCATAGCAAACCTTCAATAGACAGACATTAGATTACATAATAAAGAAATAAGAAAAATGAGCTCCTATTTATGAAGCAATAGAGTATTTACATTAAGAATAATTTTAGCAACTTACTACATTTGCTGGTTATAATTATATAATAAAACGGACAGATTTTCAAGTTGGATCAATATGACCATTAAAGCCACAATATTTCTGAGGAAAACTCAGAACTGTCTGAGATAACTGCTCTGCAAGAGAATTTTTTTTTTTAATCAGTGGTAAATAAAAAGTTAGAACTGATATAAAACATTTCAAGAAATTTAAATTGGAAGAAAGCTCTTTCCTCTGAAGTCTTGTGATATTTTCTGGATTGCTCCTATGGCATTTATAATTATCATCTGGTATTTTCATTATGTTTGTTCTCTCCTTTTTTTACTGGAAATTCCCCGGAGGCAGAATACATGCTTTTGTTTTGTGTAACTGCCTACAATAGAGTAGCTCCTCAAAAATCAGTTATCGATCCAAGAGTTATATGTGCCTTATCCGCTAACAACTTTCCTTTTTGAATTGTGTGGAGACTTGTAATACTAGATCACAATAGAAGAGAAGAGCAAGACATTACATTTGCAGGCAGATGGATGGGATCCAGGTAATTCATGGCTTTCTCTTTATGTCAAAATGGTAGCTGGACCAGCACCAACTACATTCACATGGTTTCTGCCTTCTCTCAAATCTCTTTTCCATTGATTTCCACAGCCTTGCTTTCACCTCTTCTTTGGGCCTGAAACTCTTACCGCAAGGTGCTATTGTTGTGTGTTACACAACAAAGGGGGTGGGGGCAACATTCCCCAGAAAATCACCCTTAGAATATTAATTCCGGATGGGAATGGTTACCTTGGATACTGCTTCTTTCTCAGGTCCACCCAGAGCAACAATCTGTTACCCTGGAAGGCACAGAGCAAGGGCCTGAAAGAACGACCAATTAGACAAACAGGTTTTAATGAGTCAAACAGGTGGCACCGCTTGAGGAATCGTGGGCCCTGAAGGACACCGTAGGAAACCCTGGGCTACCAGATGTTGGAGAAAAGAGGCAGCTTGAGCATACTGTACCCTTTTGACTAAAATTAGCTGTGGGATTTCTTTAGTGTGATAGATGCAATAGTCATTTGTATTTTATAAAAAACAAAAACAAAAGCAAAGAAACCTCACAGGTGCACAGGACCTAAAATGGTAGGTTTTAAGCAAACAGATTTAGACCTGAATGATGGCACATTTGGATAAGAAGAGCTGTCTACGGGAAGTCATGATTAGGTGACTGGGTATGGTTGCCAAGGTAGATCCTGAGAGGTGGGGCTTCTGGGTACGGGTCTCCCCAAAAGGGACTAGAATCAAGGTATAGATATAAAGATGAGGGGTTAACTGTACTGCGTTCTCTTACTTTCCTCAGAAAAACAGTGAAGATTACTTAGAGAGCTTTTGGGTAACATCTTATAGAACAAAGCTGAGGGTGGGAAGGCATTCAAAAATGTTTATATTCTCTGATTTCAGAGAACTGTAGTACCATTACTATTCGAGTGGAGGTTTGAAATATTAACACACACTTGAAAAGTGTAACAGGGAGAGTGTTGGGGCGGGAGAAGAGGTGTCTTCTGGCTAATTGTTCTCCACTCCTTTGCTGCTCTTTCCCTTCTGAGTCTTGGCATCCCGTGCACTTTTTCAGCCAGTCTGTCTCTCAAGACCTAATTACTGCAGGCACCATCTCTTATCAGAATAAACTCCCTTTGCAATCAATGAAAATGTTGCTTTTCACTCACTCTTCTCACACTCCCAAAACAATGATTAGAAGATAAAATGTCTTGAAGAACTGAGTAATAATAAAATGCTGGTTAAAGATATTGGGGCAGTGAGCTGGGAATGGCTGTTGCACACATTCTGCATTTACCATCCCCCAAAAGAAGAAGACACACTTCTCAAAGAATGGAACCCCTTCGTCATAATGCTCTACTGTTCTTGTATAATGAAATGTATATCAAATGCAAAATTAACTGCTTTTTCCTTTTCTTCTTTAAATAATCTTTTTTTTTGTTATCATCTGTGTGGTAGATAAATAATGACCTCTTCATTTTGCAGAGAAATATGTGATATTTGAAATATGCTTTTTCCTAATACATATTGTATTCTGTTGAAACACTTACTTAGAAGATGGCAACACCTGAATCCACTCAGGTGGATTCAACAACTCAAACTCTGTAATAACAAAGTATGAAGAAGAGTTGAGTCACTGTGAATTAGGAAAATCAATCCTTCAGAAGATTCTAATATTTCACTCGACTACAGTGACTTCCAAAATGTTTCCCTGGACCCAGAAGCATCAACATCACCTGGGAATTTGGTAGAAATGCAAATTCTCTAAATTCTGATTCTCTGAATTAAAACCTCAGAGAGTAGGGCCCAGTCATGTTTTGTTTTGTTTTGTTTTAATTTTTATTGGAGTATAGTTGATTTACAATGTTGTGTCAGTTTCCGCTGTACAGCAAAGTGAATCAGTTTTACATATACATATATCCACTCTTTTTTAGATTTTTTTCCCATATAGATAATTTTTTTTTTCAGTCATGTTTGCTTTTATAAGTCCTTAGGTGAGTCTAATGCACACTTGAGTTTGAGAACCACTGCCCTGGAAGAACTTCTTTCTCCTGTGCTTGCAATGTTAGCCTGATGGTGATGAGTCAAACTTCATACGAGAAACATGGTAAGAAGTTTTCTTTTTGGCTCCTAAGACATTAAGAATGTGTATGTTAGCAGAGAGATGGTTAAAAGAAGGGAACCAAGAGAGATACAATTTAAGGAGAGAGGTTATGCTAACAAGACAGACTGAGGCTCATGAGCAGTGAGGAGAAAAGGTTAAAGCACTAAAGTGAGAAAGTCAGAAAGTACTTAGTGATGGCATGTTATACTGAAGAAACACAGAGGTATAGGCACTTCCCTGGCAGTCCAGTGGTTAAGACTTCACCTTCCAGTGCAGGGGGTGTGGGTTCGATCCCTGGTCAGGGAGCTAAGATCCCACACGCCTCGCGGCCAAAACACCAAAACATAAAACAGAGGCAGTATTGTAACAAATTCAATAAAGACTTTAAAGATGGTCCACATCAAAAAAAAAAAAAAAAAAATCTTTAAAATAAAAAAACAAAAACCACAGAGGTACACAAACTCTCGAAGTCAAGGGTCCTTTTCTCATAAAGGAAGTATACACAGATCTGTGTCTTTCTCTTCTCTTCTTTTTAAAAAATCTCCTTCTGATTAAGCTTGGGCTTAATCAGACATGCACTGTGAACTTCAGAAAGGATTTCAAGGATTTAAAGAAAAAGTTGACATAATCTATGCCGTGCAACTCCATAACAGAAAAAGAAAGCTCAGAAGTTGGAAAAGTCTTTAAAAATACCATTTAGACTATGCAAACAGAAGTAATTGCACTGAGGAAGGAAAAGGGAAGAAACCTACAGAAAGCGAGGCAGCACAGAATGTTCTCCAATGATTTTAACTTTTAAACAAAGAAGTCCAAATAATCAAAAGAGGGAGATAATTTAAAAGAACATCATGACCCTATAAGAATAGTTTTCAAAAGGCTAAATTTAAAATAAGTCACCAAAGGCTAAAAGTAAGAAAAGAGTTCTTTTTGTTTGTGGTTGTTAATGTTTGACTTGTTTTGTTTTTCTTTGTTTGGACCAAGAAGATCAGAGAAGAAATAGGCTCACTGCTTTGGGCTAGTAATGTAACTCTTGGTGGCTAACCCAAAAGAAAAAAAAAGTGAAGAATAAAACTACTACTTAGGGCTTCCCTGGTGGCGCAGTGGTTGAGAATCTGCCTGCCAATGCAGGGGACACGGGTTCGAGCCCTGGTCTGGGAAGATCCCACATGCCGCGGAGCAACTAAGCCCGTGAGCCACAACTACTGAGCCCGCGCGTCTGGAGCCTGTGCTCCGCAACAAGAGAGGCTGCGACAGTGAGAGGCCCGCGCACCGTGATGAAGAGTGGCCCCCGCTCGCCGCAACTAGAGAAAGCCCTCGCACAGAAACAAAGACCCAACACAGCCAAAAATAAATAAATAAATTAAAAAAAAAAAAAACCAAAAAAAACTACTACTTAGGTTCTGTCTTCTCTTTCCATGAGAATGAAGGGGTAGGAAGAATACAGGGAAAAAGGAATTGAAGCTGAGTAAGGGATAGAAGCTGATGTAAACATTGTTGAATGGTGGTTTTAAAGGATCTGTTTCCTGAGCTGAGTTAATTACCACCCAACTGTTCCAAGACAACAGGAGCTGCCAACAGTGTTGTTGATGCAGCCACAGGAACGATGTGAGATCAGAAGCCTGGAAATGGGCAAATGTAATTTGGGCTTAAAAAAAGGAAAGAAAGTGAATTTCTCACCTGTCTCTATGAGGATCAATGATGATTTGAAGCCCAATATTTCAGGTAGTCGTAGGTGAACAATTAAGATAAGAGGTAGGGTTAATAAAATGCTGATTCGAGTTTTTTTGTTTTTTTTTTAAAGCAAAAACAGTCACAGACAGATATTTAAGAATTACAGAGGACCTAGTGCGCTGGTCTCTGCCAAGGCAGCATCTGAAAACCTCTCTTTTGGGCAATGACAGGATTCTCACTTATTCTTCTGGTAAATATGAATGTTAATGACAGGACCACTTTGGAGAACTCTTGGCATCATCAGTTAAAGTTGGAGATGCAGAGACTCCATGACTCCGGGATTCCTCTCTCAGCTAGGTAGCCTGGACCAACTTCGCACACAGGTACTAGGAGACATGTACACAAATGTTCGTGGTGGTATTGTCCATAATGGCTCCAAAGAGCAAACAACACAAACAATAACATTAGAATAACTTGTGAAATTAGTGGTCAATGAAATACTACAACAGCAGTGAAAAGAAACCAATTACAGCAAAACAAATCAACGTGGATGAATCACACAAATATAAAGTTGAGTAAAATTAGCAAGGAACACATACCATAAAATTCCATTTATATAATGCTCAAAAGGGGTGAAAGAGAATCATATTATTTAAGAATGTATACTTAAATGAAAAAACTATAAAGGAAAACAAGGAAAGAGATTATCATAAAAGTCACACTTCTAGTGGTTATTACCACTCGAGGGAAGGAAAGGGAGTGATGGGGGAAAGCTCCACAGGAAGGCTGACTACTGGCAGTGATTTATGTCTTAAATCTTGTTATGTTTACATGCTGTTTGCTTGATAATTACCCTTTAAACTATATACGTCTCTACATATTCTTCCTTGTGTATGATATATTGCACAACTAAAATGCTAGAGAAAATGTTTCTTGTGATGTTATTAAAAAAGATGAAGAAAAATATTTGTGGTGATAATATTTAATTAGATGAATCTGTATTACTGGGCAGGATGCTGATTTAATCACTGATATCACACTAGACTTGAGAGAGTTTTTCAGAGGTGCACTGAAGAGTTCTGTCTTCAACCTTGTTCAATACTTCAGTGAACACTGTTTATCAGGGACTCAAATGAAAATATAAGACATGCATATCAGACTTGAAGCTTACATAGGGTGGGTAATGGACCTGGCCAGTGTTTCTCAAACTTTTGTGTGCACGGGAATCTCCTGGGGATCTTGTAGAAATGCAGGTCCTGATTAAGCAAGTCTGACACGGAGTCTGAGGTTCTGCCTTTCTCACGTGCTCCAAGGGGTGATGATGCTGTGGGTCAGCGGGTGTCACTTTGAGCAGCAAGAGAATAAGGCAATTTTTAAGATCCTTCCCAATCCTGAAACGTAATGATGGTGTGATTCTAATTCTTAATTTAGGTACATGCACGAGTCAATCTCGTACTACTGAGACCATGCCACTCACAGGATAATCAGGGTGGCTTATCAAGCCAATCAGTCTGATTGCCCTCTTTTCCCACACCCTCTCTTAGGTTTTTACGTAAATCCTCCATCTTTATTTACAATGGTTCTGTTTTCATCCATTCTGAAATGCAGCAATGAATCCCTGGGAAGATTCATCCTAACTCTTTCCTTATAGCGCATGTAGCAGCCACAATGGCCCGGAGGCAATTCCCTCCTTCCCTCAGTGGCACCTATACTGGGAGTACGTCAGGTGTCTCAGGGGAGTCAGAAAGGAAGGAAAAATTATCAAGCATGTCTTGCTTTCTAACTTTCATAATGAGTGAGTTATAATGATTAGTTATAAATCTGAGGGCCAATAGGATGGTTCTAAGTTATGAACAATGAATGTCTCACAGCATGGAAACTTTATAACATGGAAAAGAGTGGGTTTAAAGTAAGGAAGAAAAAATAAAACCTATTTATTAAGTTTGTACTGTATGCCAGATACATTGGTAGGTGCTTTCCTACGCTTTAATTCTCTCCACAACTCTGTGAAATGAGTATTCTTATTATTCACATTTTATAGAGAAAAGCCAAGTGGCTGCACAAAGCAACACATCTCATGATAGATGGAGTAAAAATGAGAACTGTCTAACTTCCAAGGTAGTGGCCCTTTTTGACCCACCACCCTGCCTCACTGCAGCTTCTAAAAACGGGCAAAATCTCATTCTGGTGAAGCATAAATGAGAGGTACCATGCACTTTAGGTTATTCAGAAATATCTTGAAAATTGCATCTTTGACATATCTATATATATAACCCATGGTGATGATCATGGCAGATGTCCCTTCTGAATATCATGTTTTAACTAAATCCAAATATCAACTCATTATGTGTCAATTACCAGTTTTGTTTTTTTTTTTTAATTATCACAGTGAGATGAGCTTTGTTTAAAAACTAGTTCCTAGGGAACTTCCCGGCAGTCCAGTGTTTAGGGCTCCACACTTCCACTGCAGGGGCCACGGGTTTGATCCCTGGTCAGGGAACTAAGATCCTAAAAGCCATGCTGTGCGGCCAAAAAGAAACCAAAAAAACAAAACCAAAAACCAAAAAACAAAAAAAATTGGTTCCTAGGGAAACTAGCAGTGACAAGTTCAATTTAGTGAGTAAACTGATTCATACCACAGAGTAGAGAGGAAGCGGGTCTCTATCCAGTTGAGAATCTAATTGGACTCTCAATTTTCATAACAGAATATCAACTCTGCTACTACCTCCTCTGGTTTCCAAAAGTATTCACTCTCCCATACTTAGGAATATAGGACATTGGTTCTAAAGTCCCCTGTCAAAGCATGCAACTTCAAACGCTCTGAAATCCAACTCCTACCAAATGTTTAGCTAAATAAAGTAACACTTGGTAAAGATTGCCTAGGTGACATGTTGCCCACCAACTCTGTTGAACTTATTAAAAATCTCTCCTTGGTACCAGTAAGAATATGGGAGGTCTGCACACCTAGCCGTTGCAGATTTTCCATCATTAAAATGTTTTAATACTGTGCTTTCAATTTTTATCACAGGTTACTGAAAGCCACAACTACATACAATTTCCTTCTGTGCTTGCCAAAAATGTCACTGGGATTATTGTCCAGGATATCAGTTCTTTAAGATTCAATGACGGGAAAACTGATAGAATTATATTCTTCCTGTTGAGAGGGTCATGCTATTTTTAGTTGTATCTCCTAGCATCCAGAAAACTGATCTAAATTTGAAGTTGAAACTAAGTAACCGTTTGACCACAGTTGCTAGCAAATGTGTAGTATCAATAACATTTTAATTTTCTTCTTTCTTCTGTTTTCATTATCTTTTCAAAAGCCATCTGAAATTATTTGTGAATATTTATGACTAGTAAAAAAATTTCAAAGTGTTTAGATTGCTGCAAGAAAGGGCAACACACTGTAAAATTCCTCTTGATTGGTATAGCTTAAGACATACCCAGAAACATACTGACACATTGATTAGAATCTTGGTGCTCAAGGTCATAGCTGTGGGAACCAAGCAGACTGGTCTTCTCTTAAAGTCACAATCTATGTATGGCAGGGACATTAACCAATGATATGTTGCTAGGTATAAACACTTTCTTCTCTTCTAATTGATTAACTCCAAGAAAAGAGAAAAAAAACCTCACTCTTTCTTTAATGTTTTTGTGTATTATCACCACCCATGTTGAGCAATTTTTAACTCTAATTTAGGGGCTTCCTACCTGGGAGTAGAGTAAGAATGGCTCCAGATAGCTTCCTATCAGGCAATGTGCAGAAAGGCAAACACCTGAACCTGGACTCAGAAGACTTACGTTTGAGTTCACTCTTTCCTAGCTCTGTGTCCTTGGAGAAATCACTTCCTTCCAGGAATCTTAGTTATTTGAATTTTAAATGAGGATGCTAATGCAAATACAATTCAATACAATAGAAATACAAGCTCCAACCTACATCCAGGCTAGAGGACCCCCTGCTCCCTATAAAACAAGTCCTTCACAGAGACGGAAAAGAGTGATAGGAATATCAGCTCCGCATTCTGGACAGAGAAATGGAAGCTGACTAGAATAAGAACAAGGGCCCTTTTCAACAAGTCACTGACCCAGTCTTCTTTTTCTGGATGCTGCTTGCTGGAAGCTCTTTCAGGCAACTTCCCAGGCCATTGCATTGCAGTTTCTTCTTTCCTAGTTTTTTACCCTGCAGTTCTATTCTGCAGTTTCTAGGTCTTGCCTTAGTCAAAACACAGGCAGACATCTGATGCTGTGGAAACTTAATACATATTACATCAATAAAATGATTAATCAGAAAAAACTGCCAACAAAATCCAGCACCATAAACAGCTGCCTGTATTTTCTCATTTGCTTAATTTTTACTCAAGGAATACTGGCCAAAAAGAAAGACTGCCAAATTGCTGCCTACACTGATTTCTGATGAATATCAGTAGTCTTGGGTCTAGTTCCTCAGCTAAGGTATCAAATATATTTGCTGAGTTTCTACTGTGTACCAAACTGAGGGACGGACAGTATTAGTGACTAAGTTGAAAATACGAGGGAACAAATATTAGAGTTGGGACAAATTAGAGAAACACAAGCACAATTTTAAAAAGGACTGAAGGTATAAGCAAACCCACATTTTAAAAAATATTCACTGCTAGGGAGACATGAACAGTAGATAAATATGCACAAGCACTATTTGTCTTTAAATTTTCTTTCATTTCAATAAATTTCTATGTCAATCCCAAGCCTTCCCAGAGTAGTTTTCCAACAATTACAATTTCCCGATCCAAACTGTTCTTTTAGTATCTATAACAATATTAGTAACGTCCAGAAGCCAATCTGAGGCATACACAGAATCCATTCCCTATCAAAGTATTTAATTATTCTTTTCATGCTAAGAGGCAGCATTTTCTGATGCCCAAAATCAAAAGTCTCTGACGTGAAGTGTCTAGATTTTATTTCCTCACTTTTTTCATCTTAGTCTCAAAGTTTTGCCTCAAGCATACTTGCACTTTCTGTACACTTCTTCACTCTTAGTTTAAGTCATTAGAGTGATAACATATTGCAGGTTTGCTATAAAGCATGCTTTATAATGGCATGGTGCAGCTATGATCTCAAGCTCAGAATGTTATCACTCCTTAAATTCAAAGGCGTCCAATGCTTGCTATTCTCACTACGTATGTCTCTAAGAAATGTCACCAGAAATAGTTGCCAAGCTCACAACAATATTCAAAAATAAAAAACGTGCTTCCAGATGATGCCAAGTATTTATGAAAGTGAGGCTGTCTGCCTCCTTGAGGGCATAAAGCTTATCAGATGCACTGTAGCAGTTGCATGAAACTTGTGGATCTAAGGATGAGATGCTATTTAACCCAGAGGCAGAAGCAGAGAGTTCGCAGGCTTAGACCCCTGATCCAAAATCTAAAGTAAAATTGTCTTCAATATGTGAGAATTAGAATGCAAAAACTCAGGGGTTTGAGGGAAAGGAGAGGGGAAAGGAATAAGATGGGGAACCTCACTTTTCTCAGTTGAAACTGATTGCAAGGCCCAGTATAAGTCAATGTTTTGAGGCCTTTCCCAAGGAGAGTTTCATGTTGCTAGTTTACGTATTTTCATTAATATTTTAATTTTTGTACTTGCATCCCGAGGCATTTTCATGCAGGGAGCAATTTTGGGTATGCAAGAAGAAAAATATGACATTTCATTTTCCCTGCTGCCGGAAAGTTTTAATACACCACAATACACCCTCATGTCATCAGGGACTAGACCCTTCTCACCTATCCTTTCAGTGTCCACAAATTGTCTCTAAATTGAACCAAGTTTGTAATACAAACCTGCAATACATCTGTCTAATTCTCTTTGTAGATTTGAGTCTTCCTAGTCTAAGTGCAGCTCTAGATGCTGCGTTCTGAAGACTGAACGAAAACACAGACTTACGAACCAGATTTGCGGTGGGGGTGTCTGACACTCAGCACAAGAAACTATTGTTAATCATTTTGAAAAAATAGCTTTAAAAGAAAATCTAAACTAGGGGTTAGCAAACTACAGCCCACCAACCAAATCCAGCCCTTGCCAGTTTTTGTAAGGAAAGTTTAACTGGTACACAGTCATCTTCATTTCTTTATGCATTTGCTGGAATTTTACAGAAAAGCTTGCTGACACCTGGTCTAGAGCACACAAAACAGATAGCTGTATGTTCCAGTTTTATTTATTCCCATGTTTCGTTGTGCTTAGAATCCCTTTTAATTGAAATGAGTGACATGCATTTTGAAAATGAAGGAACAGAGGAATTTTTAGGTTTAAATTTCCAAATATTTTTGACACGCATTCCAAATGACAAAGTCCTCAAAATCTTGTCAAACAGCATCTTACGAACTGAAATGCTATTGGACTTTAATGCAACAACACCATAAGATTTGGAGGCTGCAATTCTAAACAACATTTGCAAACAGAATTTATATGTTGATGTTTCCACACCAAACCTTCAAAAGACTATGCAATTCCACACATTACAGAATATCCTCCATTCCTTATTGAAATTATATCTGCTACCTATTTCTCCTGACCTTTTCCCACAGCCTTTCCATCTCTGCCACGATGGTTTATTATATGTTGTCAACTCTGCATATCATTCCTACATCAATCATAGGAGAAGAGGAAGACCCTAAAGATTTCACCCCTCTGGCTCCAGTCAGCCCTGCAACCAAATCATCCGGGGAAGACAGCTGCAGGTTGTATTGCTAAAAATACATTTTTGGGGATGATAAATTCTAACAACCTTTAGAATTGACAAAAATTTCCCTTAGGCCTAATCTTTTACTATAGTTTAATTCTATTTTCTTTAATTCAGCAGGGATGAGGAACAGAGTAATTCCTTGATCTCATTTACAAATGCTTGAATTGTAATATTTCTAAAATTGCAGGTTTTGATTATTGCATCCATGCCTCCACTCAGATCGGACGGTTCATTTTCATTCTTCTTGCTCTTGAGATGCCAAGGGATCCTTGGTGCCCCTACACTAGAGACCTCTACAATTTGTATTTCATTTTTAAAATGTGTTTCTTCCCTTTAGAGCATAAGCATAACATTTGCTCATTGCTTATTTTGCTATAATCACTGAAAAGTGTTTTTCATTTCAATCCTTCCAGTGATAAGATCGTTCCTATAATTATCCCATTTTAAATTGAAGAAGCCAAGGTTTAGAGAGAGAACGTCATTAGTCCAGTATCACATAGCTAGTAAGTGACAAGGTCAGGATGGAACACTAGATTTATCTTACTCCAGAGACGGGGCTTTTGCCCACAAGTTTTGCAGCTTGGAGCACAGGGTTTGGGTTTAATGCCCTCTTGTTTCTCCAAGGTCCAGCACAAGTTCTGGTACAGAGGAGACTCTCATTAAAATGTATGCTGAATGAAAAGAGGGCTAAACAAATTCTAAACAAGGTGTGGAATGTCTATATAAAAATGTTCACTGTATCTTTAGTAGTTGTCATGTCTTGGTTTAGCTGTGACCAAGCCAGCCTGACTACTTCACAATTTGTTTGAACCAGACATTCAGAGAAAACAAGAAATTAGAGAGTAAATACTCACATTTATAAATTAAATACTACCAGGGAACAAATAAAGATAAGTTACTTGGGAGGGCAAATCAGAAAATAACTCTAAAACTTGCCATCTCTGTATTAGTTTAATTTCCAAACATCTCATTATTAAGGTCTTTTCATAACCATACTGTTGAGTCATTAATTCACAGATATATACCCATGTTTAAATCTGTTTCTGTCACTCCTTCCTACTAGAGTTGTTCCTTTACAGAAATAAAAGAATTCAAGATGCAAGTAGCTCTGTTGCGAAGGCCCATTCCTACAAAGTGTTTTGAGCGAACACCTCAGTCTCCTTTGAATGGAATTCAGACAGATTTTCAAGTGTCAGTTTTATTCCCAGCACCACGATTTCATTTTCAATTAAGCAAATATACACATAATTGAGAGGATGGGTTGATTCTTTCCTATCTTTTAATATTAGTTATAAACTAGTGTTTTAACTGTGTTAACTCTATCATCTTTAGGGATCCTTATTTTAAACTTCTCCAGCAACTTCTGTTTTCCTTCCATTGTATGCTTCCAAATTTACTGATATTATATTGGAACAGCACTTTCATTTGTGCCTTTTTAAAGGTCCTACACCTTATTTAATAATACATATCCTATCATGCAGCATAACATCTGATTTTTGATACAAGCTGTCAATTTTCAAATGAAATAAAATGCACATGAAATGAGGTTTCCCAAGGAAGACATCTTTGAAACATAATAAAACAAAAGCTTGTTTGAATTAAAGGCTCCTTTTTTGGGTATACGAAAGCAAGCTGTGTAATTAAAAAGCCAGAGTAGCTCAGGTTACACTCCTCACTTCTGAAGAAAACATCATGAAGGAAAAAAGTATGGATGTCCATATACCTCCTCTAATATCACTGCCATAAACTGAATATTGCTTGGGATGTCTTGGATTCAAACTGTCAGAGGCTGAATATTGGGTTGTCTGGCCCATGGGCCCAATCACCAGGATAGTTTTTTCCCTCTCTATTCTTATAAGATGAAGAAAGACTTTAATAAATGAACCCAAAATGAGATTGTATTTGCTAGAATTGTCTCGTTTTGATGACTACAGTGACTTTTCAAAAGAACATAGCTGGCCCTGGCGGGTGAGCAAACAAGCATCTCAGGCTGCCGTGTGGCTGACAGGGTTTTGCTGCTCCGGCCGGGTGTCAGGCCTGTGCCTCTGAGGTGGGAGAGCCAAGTTCAGGACATTGGTCCACCAGAGACCTCCCAGCTCCACGTAATATCAAACAGTGAAAGCTCTCCGAGACATCTCCATCTCAACACTAAGACCAGCTCCACTCAATGACCAGCAAGCTACAGTGCTGGACACCCTATGCCAAACAACTAGCAAGACAGGAACACAACCCCACCGATTAGCAGACAGGCTGCCAAAAATCACAATAAGGTCACAGAAACCCCAAAACACACCACCGGACACGGTCCTGCCCACCAGAAAGACAATATCCAGCCTCAGCCACCAGAACACAGGCACCAGTCCCCTCCACCAGGAAGCCTCCACCACCCACTGAAACAACCTTAACCACTGGGGGCAGACACCAAAAACAACGGGTACTACGAACCTGCAGACTGCGAAAAGGAGACCCGAAACACAGTAAGTTAAGCAAAATGAGAAGACATTCGAGAAACACAGAGCAGATGAAGGTAAAAACCCACCAGACCAAACAAATGAAGAGGAAATAGGCAGTCTACCTGAAAAAGAATTCAGAGTAATGATAGTAAAGATGATCCAAAATCTTGGAAATAGAATGGAGAAAACACAAGAAACGTTTAACAAGGACCTAGAAGAACTAAACAGCAAACAAATAATAATGAACACTACAACAAATAGAAATTTAAAATTCTCTAGAAGGAATCAATAGCAGAATAACTGAAGCAGAAGAACAGATAAGTGACCTAGAAGATAAAATAGTGGAAATAACTCCCAGAGAGCAGAATAAAGAAAAAAGAGTGAAAAGAATTGAGGACAGTCTCAGAGACCTCTGGGAAAACATTAAACAAACCAACATTGGAATTATAGGGGTCCCAGAAGAAGAAGAGAGAAAGAAAGGGACTGAAAAAATATTTGAAGAGACTATAGTTGAAAACTTCCCTAATATGGGAAAGGAAATAGTCAATCAAGTCCAGGAAGCACAGAGAGTCCCATACAGGATAAATCCAAGGAGAAACACGCCAAGGCACATATTAATCAAACTATCAAAAGTTAAATACAAAGAAAAAATATTAAAAGAAGCAAGGGAAAAACAACAAATAACATACAAGGGAATCCCCATAAGGTTAACAGCTCATCTTTCAGCAGAAACTCTGCAAACCAGAAGAGAGTAGCAGGACATATTTAAAGTGATGAAAGAGAAAAACCTACAAGCAAGATTGCTCTACCCAGCAAGGATCTCATTCAGATTCTACGGAGAAATTAAAACCTTTAGAGACAAGCAAAAGCTAAGAGAATTCAGCATCACCAAGCCAGCTCTACAACAAATGCTAAGGAACTTCACTAGGCAGGAAACACAAGAGAAGGAAAATATTTACAATAACAAACCACAACAATTAAGAAAACGGTAATGGGAACATACATATTGATAACTACATTAAATGTAAATGGATTAAAGGTTCCAACCAAAAGACACAGACTGGCTGAATGGATACAAAAACAAGACCCATATATAGCCTGTCTACAAGAGACCCACTTTAGACCTAGGGACACAGACAGACTGAAAGTGAGGGGATGGAAAAAGATATTCCATGCAAATGGAAATCAAAAGAAAGCTAGCGTAGCAATTCTCATATCAGATAAAATAAACTTTAAAACAAAGACTATTACAAGAGACAAAGAAGCACACTACATAATGATCAAGGGATCAATGCAAGAAGATATAACAATTGTAAATATTTATGCATCCAACATAGGAGCACCTCAGTACATAAGGCAAATGCTAACAGCCATAAAAGGGGAAATCAACAGTAACACAATCATAGTAGGGGACTTGAACACCCCACTTTCACCAATGGACAGATCATCCAAAATGAAAAAAAATAAGGAAACACAAGCTTTAAATGATACATTAAACAAGATGGACTTAATTGATATTTATAGGACATTCCATCCAAAAACAACAGAATACGCTTTCTTCTCAAGTGCTCATGGAACATTCTCCAGGATAGATCATATCCTGGGCCACAAATCAAGCCTTGGTAAATTTAAGAAAATTGAAATCGTATCAAGTATCTTTTCCAACCACAACACTATGAGACTAGATATCAATTACAGGAAAAAATCTGTAAAAAATACAAACACATGGAGGCTAAACAATACGCTACTAAATAACCAAGAGATCATTGAAGAAATCAAAGAGGAAATCAAAGAATACCTCGAAACAAATGGCAATGAAAACACGACGACCCAAAACCTGTGGGATGTAGCAAAAGCAGTTCTAAGAGGAAAGTTTATAGTAATACAATCCTACCTCAAGAAACAAGAAACATCTCAAATAAACAACCTAACCTTACACCTAAAGCAATTAGAGAAAGAAGAACAAAAAAACCCTAAGTTAGCAGAAGGAAAGAAATCATAAAGATCAGAGCAGAAATAAATGAAAAAGAAATGAAGGAAACGATAGCAAAGATCAATAAAACTAAAAGCTGGTTCTTTGAGAAGATAAACAAAATTGATAAACCATTAGCCAGACTCATCAAGCAAAAAAGGGAGAAGACTCAAATCAATAGAATTAGAAATGAAAAAGGAGAAGTAACAACTGACACTGCAGAAATACAAAGGATCATGAGATATTACTAAAAGCAACTATATGCCAATAAAATGGACAACCTGAGAGAAATGGACAAATTCTTAGAAAAGCACAACCTTCCGAGACTGGACCAAGAAGAAATAGAAAATATAAACGGATCAATCACAAGCACTGAAATTGAGACTGTGATTAAAAATCTTCCAACAAACAAAAGCCCAGGACCAGACGGCTTCACAGGGGAATTCTACCAAACATTTAGAGAAGACCTAACACCTATCCTTCTCAAACTCTTCCAAAATATGGCAGAGGGAGGAGCACTCCCAAACTCATTCTACGAGGCCACCATCACCCTGATACCAAAACCAGACAAAGATGTCACAAAGAAAGAAAACTACAGGCCAATATCACTGATGAACATAGATGCAAAAATCCTCAACAAAATAGTAGCAAACAGAATCCAACAGCACATTAAAAGGATCATACACCATGATCAAGTGGGGTTAATCGCAGGAATGCAAGGACTCTTCAGGATACGCAAATCAATCATTGTGATAAACCATATTAACAAATATAAGGAGGAAAAAACATATGATCATCTTAATAGATGCAGAAAAAGCTTTTGACAAAATTCAACACCGATTTATGATAAATACCCTCCAGAAAGTAGGGATAGAGGGAATTTATCTCAACATAATAAAGGCTATATATGACAAACCCACAGTCAACATAGTTCTCAGTGGTGAAAAACTGAAACTATTTCCTCTAAATCAGGAACACGACAAGGTTGTCCACTCTCACCACTATTATTCAACATAGCTTCGGAAGTGTTAGCCACAGCAATCAGAGAAGAAAAGGAAATAAAAGGAATCCAAATCGGAAAAGAAGAAGTAAAGCTGTCACTGTTTACAGATGACATGATACCATACATAGAGAATCCTAAAGATGCCACCAGAAAACTACTAGAGCTAATTAATGAATTTGGTAAAGTAGCAGGATACGAAATTAATGCACAGAAACCTCTTGCATTCCTATACACTAATGATTAAAAATCTGAAAGAGAAATTAAGGAAACACTCCCATTTACCATTGCAACAAAAAGAATAAAATACCTAGGAATAAACCTACCTGAGGAGACAAAAGACCTGTATGCAGAAAAGTATAAGACACTGATGAAAGAAATTAAAGATGACACAAACAGATGGAAAGATATACCATGTTCTTGGATTGGAAGAATCAACATTGTGAAAAAGACTATACTACCCAAAGGAATCTACAGATTCAATGCAATCCCTATCAAATCACGAATGACATTTTTTACAGAACTAGAACAGAAAATCTTAAAATTTGTATGGAGACACAAAAGACCCCGAATAGCCAAAGCAGTCTTGAGGGAAAAAAACGGAGCTGGAGGAATCAGACTCCCTGATTTCAGACTATACTCCAAAGCGACAGCAATCAAGAAAATATGGTACTGGCACAAAAACAGAAATATAGATCAATGGAACAGGATAGAAAGCCCAGAGATAAACCCACGCACCTATCGTCAAGTAATCTATGACAAAGGAGGCAAGGACATACAGTGGAGAAAAGACAGTCTCTTAAATAAGTGGTGCTGGGAAAACTGGACAGCTACATGTACAAGAATGAAATTAGAACACTCCCTAACACCATACACAAAAATAAACTCAAAATGGATTAGAGACCTAAATGTAAAGCCAGAGACTATCAAACTCTTAGAGGAAAACAGAGGCAGAACACTCTATGACATAAATCACAGCAAGATCCTTTTTGACCCACCTCCTAGAGAAATGGAAATAAAAACAAAAATAAACAAATGGGACCTAATGAAACTTAAAAGCTTTTGCACAGCAAAGGAAACCATGAACAAGATGAAAAGACAACCCTCAGAATGGGAGAAAATATTTGCAAATGAAGCAACTGACAAAGGATTAATCTCCAAAATTTAGAAGCAGCTCATGCAGCTCAATATCAAAAAAACAAGCAACCCAATCCAAAAATGGGCAGAAGACCTAAACAGACATTTGTCCAGAGAAGATATACAGATTGCCAACAAACACATGAAAGGATCCTCAACATGACTAATCATTAGAGAAATGCAAATCAAAACTACAATGAGGTATCACCTCACACAGGTCAGAATGGCCATCATCAAAAAATCTACAAACAATAGATGCTGGAGAGAGTGTGGAGAAAAGAGAACCCTCTTGCACTTTTGGTGGGAATGTAAACTGATACAGCCACTATGGAGAACAGTATGGAGGTTCCTTAAAAAACTAAAAATAGAACAACCATACGACCCAGCAATCCCACTACTGGGCATATACCCTGAGAAAACCATAATTCAAACAGAGTCATATACCACAATGTTCATTGCAGCTCTATTTACAATAGCCAGGACATGGAAGCAACCTAAGTGTACATCGACAGATGAATGGATAAAGAAGATGTGGCACATATATACAGTGGAGTATTACTCAGCCATAAAAAGAAACGAAATTGAGTTATTTGTAGTGAGGTAGATGGACCTGGAGTCTGTCATACAGAGGGAAGTAAGTTAGAAAGAGAAAAACAAATACTGTATGCTGACACATATATATGGAATCTAAAAAAAAAAAAAAAAAGTTTCCAAAGAACCTGGGGCAGGACAGGAATAAAGACCCAGACCTACTAGAGAATGGACTTGAGGACATGGGGAGGGGGAAGGGTAAGCTGGGACGAAGTGAGAGAGTGTTATGTACGTATATACACTACCTTACGTAAAATAGATAGCTAGTAGGAAGCAGCCACATAGCACACGGAAATCAGCTCGGTGCTTTGTGACCACGTAGAGGGGGGATAGGGAGGGTGGGAGGGAGGGATACACAAGAGGGAGGAGATATGGGAATATATATATATGTATAGCTGATTCACTTTGTTATAAAGCAGAAACTAACACACTATTGTAAAGCAATTATACTCCAATAAAGATGTTAAAAAAATAAATAAATAAAATAAAAAATAATAAAATAAAATAGACCCCCCAAAAAAGAACATAGCTGCTACAAATCACACCTGGCAAGTTTCCTGTTGGGAAATTCAATTTTTGTCTAGCTATGTACCCTGAGAAATGCCCTGGATAAAAACTAAATGATCATTATAAATTTGTGTTGCCTTGGTAATTGCAACAGTTGCATGCACCCTTGCTCTCTTACCTTTGTCTACGTACTCTTAGAGGAGCTAATACAAAACTCTAGAGCCTGACCAATGGAAAAATTTGAAGTTTGGTAGTTTTGATATTTATATCATGTGGGATCAACCACTCAAGCAGCCTAGATTAAAACGAAAGTTTCTGCAATCATTGTGCATTATAAATTCTCATTTGAGTCCCACAGTGAGTAATCTTGGTTGAATTGAGCATACAGGTGTAGAGTAGCACATAGGGACCCTGTCTTGTATGAAGAAGAATATTGTCTCGTTAAGATGTAAAATAAGCATTATGGTTAGAATGTTACCTCTTTCCGGGTACAGAAATAAAAGTTCTAAGATTACTAGTTACCTGAAAAAGCATTAATGAACTGCTGTGGAACACTGTTGTAGGAGGTGTGCGTTCTGGAAGATTTAACACAGCTTCAAAAATAATATGAAAATCCCAGATGAGCTTAGGACAGGTCTAGGACAATTTGGACTAAAATAAGTTACTCAATAAATAGCCAAGTGTGAGAATAGAACCATTAATGAGAAATATTTATCATCAAGGGATTGTTCAAAAGTCACCTATTTTCTGGCAAGTGCTTCGCCATTTCCATCATAACCTTCAGATTTCTGGGGAAAATATTTTTTAGAACGGTCAAAATATTTCACTTGAAAAATGAATTATGTGCGTGAATGACACAGGCATGACAATATATAAAATGTTGAAAGGCTGATTTTACTTAATGGAGTTTCATAAAATTCTCCCAGGGAAACCTATCTTTCCCGTGTTACCAAAATGGGGAAAAATCAAGTCAGCAAATAGCATTCTCTCTCCAGCTTCTCCTAAAGCTGTGGAGGACAGCGTCTGTAATTTAGCAGGCCTTTTCCCTCCTTAGTGCCAAGGACTAGGTTTTGCAGTATTACCTTGAGGATTTAATATCTCAGCGCGGCTGTTTCTGACTCTCCAAAATGAGGAAGATGAATTATTTAACAACCGGGAAGCACCAGCTGTGCTCTCTCCCAAATGTTGAGCTTCTCCCACCAATGGAATTTACAATTGAAATAGGTTTCTAATCTAAAATGGACTACAATTTTGACAAGCAAACAAGCCTGGAGAGTTTCCGCTCAGTGGAGAAGACATATTAGTGAGCATGTCTTCATGGCTTTCACTGGGCATCCAAGAAATTCCCCAGAGATTAGACCCTGGCATCCCACCAAGTGGGCTGAGTACTCCTGACATGGAGGGCACATGCTCCAAGGCCACTGAAGAAGAGGATTTACAACTTGCAATATGAGGGATTTAGGTTAGACAAAGACTACTTTCCTGATGGTCTGTGTTACAGGAGGAGAGCATTCTAGGAGAACTCTTTGCCTCAGTGTTCCAAGAATTAGAGTACTAGTTCTCAATGGGGAGCAATTTTGAACCCCAGGGGACATCTGGCACTGTCTGGAGACATTTGTTTTCGGCTGTCACAACTGGGGAGAAGATGATACTACCAGAGTCTACAAAGGGCAGGGATGTTGCTAAACATCCTGCGATGCATGGAACCGCCCCACGACTAAGAATTATCAGACCCAATGTCAATAGTACCTAGAAAACTTACACATTTTTTCAGTTCTCTTAAATGTTGGCATACTCAGGGGGTCCTATAATTCACTGTTTCAAGAGGGCTTTCTATGACTCTAATTAGCCTATCAGGGCCAGTTCTAGGAAAGAAAATAATTCTCCTCATTTGTTTAATGCAAACAAAAATGCTGACTTACCACCCAAGTGGGCACACTCTAAAGACTCGTTCTTCTTTTGTCTCAAGTGCCTCTTATACTTGCATATATGCTTTATTTCTGCTGGCTAAGTAATCCCACAATTACCTTAACAGTTACTATCACTTGGAGAGAAAGACCTGAGGGTAGGATGATTTGGGGGGGGTCATGGAAAGTTCCACTATCCAACAGTCTTCTGGCCAGGTTTTGTGTTTGATTAATAACCCTCCTGTTTTTTCATTTTGATATTTCTTGGCCCATACCCATAACATTTTCCTGCTTTGTATTCATTTTTTAAGTCTACAGCATTATTGGGATTTTATGTTGACTTCATAACCTTCAGAGTAACTGTTCATGGCAAAACATTTCCCTGTTTATGGAGAGCAGCTCTCCACTGACCTCAATTTTAATGAATATTTAAAAATAAAACATTTGTTATCAATTGAAATAAGAACCCCTGAAAGACTTCTCCCACCAGTATAGAGTATTTGTTTTTATTATAGAGCCCTGGAGGAGGCTGAGTCTGATGTAGCACCAATTCTGGATTATTTGGTGCTCTGAATCATTTTGAACTAACCTTTAAGATTCAAGTACCATGCTGTGCTGCTAATTTTCCATTTACTTGTCCTCCTTCCTCACTAGACTGTATGTTTCTGGAAAAGAGGATCTATAAATGATCTCTGTAACTCCAGTGCCTAGCCCAGTGTCTGAAACAATATAAGCATAGAATACGTCTCTACTGAGAAAAGCTATTCATTGGGATAAGGTAAATATGGAGAGGAGAATATTTGGAGCAGGGAAGATACTTGTGTATCTTTTGAACACAACATAGGTGTTTAAGACTCAGGAGACATCAATTTCCCAAAACTTAAAAGTTTGCTAAAAACAAAAAGGGGATGTAGTTGAGAATGAGGTCTATGTGTAAGAAATTATTCAGCCAAAGAGAAGTACAAGAGAATGTAATAACCATTTTCAAGGTCACAGGTAGAAGATGGTTCAAAGATGATAGTAAAGACCAGGTTTCTTCTTTACTGAAGTAAGAACAAATAGAAATAAATGTTTTAAATAGATATGAGAAATAATTTTCTTCTGGAGAGACATTAAATAGTGAGTAGTTTATTGAAGCAATTTATATATAACAGGGCTTTCCGAAACATGTAGATTAGATAACCTTCCCAAATCTCTTTCAACAAAGGCTTGTAAAAAAATATATATGCACAGGGGGATTCCCTGGTGGTGCAGTGTTTAAGAATTCGCCTGCCAGTGCAGGGGGCACGGGTTCGAGCCCTGGTCCGGGAAGATCCCACATGCCGCGGAGCAACTAAGCCCGTGCACCACAGCTACTGAGCCTGCGCTCTAGAGCCCGTGAGCCACAACTACTGAGCCTGCGCGCCACAACTACTGAAGCCCACGAGCCTAGAGCCCGTGCTCCGCAACAAGAGAAGCCACCGCAACGGGAAGCCCACGCAACACAACGAAGAGTAGCCCCCGCTCGCCGCAACTAGAAAAAGCCCGCGCGCAGCAACAAAGACCCAACGTAGCCAAAAATAAATAAATAAATAAATAAAATTAAAAAAAATATATATATATGCACATAATATGATGATTATGTCAAACTCCTTTAAGGCATGTCACAATTACTTAATCCTTTTTTTAGAACAGTAAATAAAAGAAAGGTCAATTCCCTATTTTATATGGTTCTGCAAAATGTGAGTATGGATTCAACTCTGTAAAATGCTTTTACTTTTTGCTAAAGATAAAATATTTAATATAAAGGTGATAGTGGGGTACCAAATGTTTGGCTTTCTTTTTGTAATGTATAATTTCCCGTTACTGGTGGCCACTGGTGCACACCATTCATATTGACTAGGAAAACATCCTTTCACCTCACTGTATCAAGTGATTTGTAACTGCCATTTAAAAATAATAAGAGAGGGAGTATAAGATTTGCGAACCCACTGGGATGCTAATGGAAAGCTTTCTACTGACCCAAGAAGGGCACTAGATTGTTATGGCTCCTATATAGTTGGAACCACTTTAAATATTCATTGCACTTTAATGAACATACTTTTCCTTTAATTAGACCTTGTGTTAATACTGTTTTAATATGAATGGACTTGCCACACTGATCTGGGGACTCCAGGATCCGTTTGTGAATGAGTTAGAATGTCTCAAGCTTGTTAAAACTAGAGGTAGTTAGCCTTCCCAGAACTCATTTATGTAGAAAAGTATAATATTATTTTCACTGATGAAAAGATAGAAGGCATGGGATTTGGCTGAAGATTAAGTAAATTTTGGCTAAGCTAAGACTGGGAGTATTTTGAAATTCTTTAATATGATGTTTTTAAAACTCAATATGGGACAATTAAAAAGCCAAATAGTCAATTCACTTGATCCTTCATTCATTCAACACATATTTCTTTATCTCCTACTACGTGCTTATCGAAGGAATGGGCTAACAATGAACAGTATTAATGAATGGTTACAAAGTGGTAAACACTGACCATCTCAGGATACGAAGGAATTTAGGTTATCTTGATGGAAATCAAGGAGCTAATAACAACTTAATAAGAATTGAAAGTCTATTTCAAGTCCTAGTATTATACATCTTTGAGCTATCAAGATTTATTACCTTTGGCCCTATCACCATAATAATAAATATTTACCATGTACCTACAGGTTTTCTTATTAATCTCCTGGCAGAAATGTATTAAGAAACAATGCCTTTTAAAGTGTCAAGGGACATATTTTCCCAGTGACTGGCAATCCAGGACATCTTTGGAGCAGAGCAAATTGATTAAGACATCATATTTCTGGCCAATCAATATCAGATTAGGGAATTACAGGAGAGAATGAAGTTGTTTATTTTAGCTACAGAGCTCCTATGGAGGCAACTTACCTGGCAGGGAAATGGTACTGCGATTGCTTACGTCAGGGCAAATGCTCTCTTTCTGAGACCCCAGACTAAGCCTTGAAGTGGAGGTTCAAAGGAAGTGGTATTATTCCCTTGTCCTCTCATCCTATGAATCCGCAAAGGAGCTCGGTAGGATGGGGGATCTTTTTCTGGTCTAAGGTCCCTCAGTGTTTCTCAATCTGGTTATTCACTGGAATCATACAAAGAGCTTAAGAAAATACCAATTCTCAGGTCCTTTCTCCAGAGCTTCTGATTCAGTTGGTCTGGGGAGGGACCAGGCATCATATAATTGGAAAGTTCCTGAAGTGTTCCTTTTGAGAATCATGGAACTATACCAGGTGAAAAGCAGTAAAAATTACTTTGTAATAGGATAAGCCACAAGGTACCCTTAGAAGCTTACTCTTGGATGTGGTCCTTAACAAAGCAATTTACAGCATTTTGGAGTTGATCTATAAATAAATCAGGTCCTTCTAATTTCTATCCAAGGTTTTTCTTGGGACACCTGCTCCCCTGGAACTTGTTGACCTATATTTGTATCTTGCTTTCATAAGTTCATATACTTATGAAAATGACATTTTAAATCACATAAGAAAATGCTCTTTTCCTTCAGCTTCTGTTGACAAGCCAGAATATTTTCCATTTGTCTGTTAAGGACTGTGGAAATCAGCTCCAAAAACACTGTCCTAGATATACTCTCAAGATAACAATAAATGAACAATTAAGTAAATTATGCCACAGTCACTTGCCAGACTTCTGAGCTACCAAAAAACAATTATTTAAGTTCTTATAAAAAAATGAAAATAAATCGGATCAAAAAAGACATGCACTCTATATAACAACTGTGTACTTTATAGTTAAAGACTGGAAATAAATTGTTTATAGAATTGGTGAGTGGGATTGTGAGTGATTTTTCACTTGGTGTTGTTATGATGTTGGATTTAGATAAAAAATTGTTACAATTTATTAAGAAACCACTAAGTGCCTGAAAGTTTTAAAATCTGTAGAGTGGATATTAATAATACTTTTAATGTAACATAAAAGATATTAATAATGCTTTTTTTTTTTAACACAGAAAAACTGAGGGGCAAAGATGTTAAATAACATGTCTAAGGCCATACATCTAATAAATTTTAAAATTAGATTCAAACATAGATTTGTTCATTTCCTTTTCACTACCCTCTTCATCATTATTTTATAATTTTAAAAGAGGGGCTCAATCAATAAGAGACTCCCCTATCTCAACCCATTAAAAACTAGGACCTACCTCAGTGAAAAACATCTGTTGCTTTAGGCTAAATGGGCCGCACTGTCAATGCTTATAACTTTAACATCATCAATAACTTCAGGGTTCAGAGCTGAGGCAAAGAAGGGAAGTAAAAATCTTATGTCAATTTAGTTATCAATTACCAAAACATTCTTCTATCAGGAAGAAGACTAGTAGGATAACATCAGTTTATAAACAACTTTTTGGGATAAATTAACTAAAAATATAAGTGAACATTGTTTAGCAAGAGACACACTGCTAAGATGCGATTAGTTAATAAAAATGTCTAAAAGCCTAGAAAGGATCCAATTCCTTAAAAATAATCCCCAAGGTAACAATGGTTGAAAAGAATGTACTGATAATAAAAGTCAAGCAGCTAGTACCAGTTTTGTGTGCTATTCCCTTAGAGAGATATGCTCAACTACGAAAAGGGGTCATTAAACTAGTGCAGCCCTTGAGCTTCTCACTCCCCGCTGGGAGCTTAGCAGGGTGCCTGTCTCCTGGGGCACTTTGTGGTGACCCACTGGCCCTGACCTCATGCTCCATTACTCAGGCTTTGCCTCACCCACCCCAGGAATTTGCCCTAGAGAAATCATTCCCCAAATTGCATTGTGCAGGAAGACCTGGATCCTGGGGAAGGAGAAATGACAAGCTAGACTTTTCTCACATTTCTTTTAAACTAGAAATGTGAACAGGAGAAAAAAAAAGAGCATGTGTACATATATGCATGTACAAGTTATATAAATTTACAAAAAAATACTGATTAAAATATACACAGGCATGGTGATTCCTCAGTTTACAAATAAAAGGTGCCTTGCAGGTAAATTACAAACCAGAAAGGTTTTCAATGTAGTGATGGGTGACTGGTTACCAATATTTAGAATTATTTTTGAGGGTAATTTTAGCAGTTCTGTTCAAGTGTTCTGTTAAAAGACTGCTATTTTTCTGAGTGGAACATATGTCAGGAGAGCAGGATAAAAGCCTAATAAAAACATATCTATTATTTTTTAAAAAGCTTTATAATCTTGAAGGAAAATAAGATGGGTTCTAAATAGCCCATATACTTATTATGCTGTTGCACAAACGTTTAAGAGCGTGCTTCATCTTTGATTTTAATGCCACATTTCATACATGGAAAGGGTAACCAATCCTGTCTACGGGTTTAGCTTTTGGCTTGCTAATATTCTCATCCTACAAATTTTCACTAATCTGCCACATCATCTATTTCCTCCCTCCCTCCCTTCCCTCCTTCCTTCCTGAAGTAGGACTTCTGTTCTTCTTCACTTCTTTAGCCAATTCCCTTTGTTTTAAGAAATTAATTTCTCTCTACCATGACATGAATAGAAATGATAAAATCTTTTACTTTACGTTTCATGACCTCTAGTATTTTTGCTTATGATGCTCTGAGTCCTACTACATTTAGCATGGGTAGCTAAATATATATCCCTCTCTCCAATCTAATGATTCTAAAACTTGAGTAACTGATGGACACTTTTTTTCGTAAAGTAAAAAATTTCTTCTCAAACTATAGTATTGACCTAAATTATTTTACTTATGATAAACTGCTGTTTTAATATAGATATGGTTCTGGCTAATGTGGTCAGTTTCTCTTTTTTTTCTTTTTTAAATTTTTAAAAATTGAGATTAGAATTGACTTATCACATTGTATTAGTTTTAGGTGTACAACATAAGGATTTGATATATATGTATACTGCAAATGATTACCGTGATAAGTTTAATTAACATCCCTCTTTTAGCAACCTTCAAATATACAATACAGCATTGTTAACTATAGTCATTATGCTGTACATTGTATCCCCAGGACTTATCTTACAACTTACTTTCTTTAATTACATTTCTATTTACGTATAAATATTTTTCATAGATAAAATATAAAACAAAAGAATCTTCTAAATGAAACATTTATCCAGTGCAGTCTTTCATTTCACTAGCAAATAAACACTTGGAACTACTAAAACAATTAATGTAACTTAGGTTTCCTAAGGCCAGAGTATCCATAGGAGGTCATATCAAGAGGAACTTAAATTTCATTTGCTGGAATCCCCACTTGAATAAGACAGAAATTCTGGCCTCCGAAAACTTTTACCCATGCATTTCCTGGAGTCTTTAGAATGTCTTTATTATTTCCCAAATTGGCCTTTACGGCCTGCCTCTTTGGCCCCCTGGCTGATGGCCACTCTTGTGCGTTAGAACTGGTGCTGGTCCCCTGACATTCTGAAGTCTGTTCTTGGGTCTTCGGATGTGATTCTTTGAATTCCCATCATGCTACGTTGCCAGATAAAATACAGGATGCCCAGTTAAATCTGAATTTCAGATAAGCAAAGAATGCAATATTTAGAACATACTTATACTAAAAAAAATTTTTTTTTGTTTACCCAAAATTCAAATTTAACCGGGTGTCCTGTATTTTTATTTGCTAAATCTGGTAATCCTACCAGGTGTTCGAGCTGTCTCTCTGCAGGCTTTCCCGAGCTGAAGTCACATGTGTGCTGTGTGTAGGTGGGGGAAAGAATCTCTCTCTCTCTCTTCCTCTTCTGGTGGCCCTTTGTTTCCTAAGCCCAAATGCAATCCTTCTTGTGGCACTTGTATCTCAGGACCACTCATAGAAACAGCTTTCAGTGTCTTTCCGTGGCCATCTTTCTTTAGGGTTTAGGCACAGCCTTGGAACAGCAGGCTGGCTGGGACGGACTTTTTTCCTGTCCCCTTGCAATTTCCCCCAAGGGCTTGTACCACAACCTCCCCTGTACTGGCTGGCTCCACACAGTCAAATCAATGTATGTAGTGAAAGCTACCAGCCCTACTAGGTTCATTAGGCACATACAGTTATATTTTAGCAAAGACTTGTTAAAAGTCTATAATACAAGTTAGACTGTGATTAAGGGAACTGCCTCTTCAAAGTACCTCTAAAGTGTATAAAAGTGCTTTCTACCTTCGGAAGCACTTAGAGAAGCTCCATGGAAAAAGCAACTTTTAAGAGATGTGAACTTGACAGTGTGAAAGAAATTCCAAGCAAAAGGAACAGTATGAATGAAGGTAAGAAAACAGGAAGGTTCAGGGTGGGTTTGCTTCGGTTTGGTTGCAGCATAAGATGTACTGCAATCTGAAACTTCAAGTAAAGTTGGAGCCCTGATCAAGAAAAGTTCTCAATGGCTATGGTCAGGAGTTGATCATTTGGGAAACTCTAGCAGGATCTGGTCAGAGGAAAATGTAATCAAGAGATGCAGATGATCCTGTTATACAGGCTAGGTTCCAAGTGTGAGAAATTATGTGAGAAAGATTAGATTATTGCCTAGATAAAATAGGTAAGAGGTAATGAAAGCCCAGACAGACAGTGAGAAAGAAACGAAAAAAATTTGAAAAGGAGACCCTGGTCTTCAACCTTGATAATCCATTATAATCATCAGAGGAGATTTAAAAACTTTCAGTGTCCATGCCACCTCCTGACTGAGTCAGAATCTCTGGAGATGAGATCCACACGTCAGTATTTTTAAAGCTCCTCTCATGATTCCTACACTCAGCCAAGACTGAACACCTCTACTGCAGAACAGAGGTCCTCATACATCTGCAGGAGTCAGAAGCACCTGGAGGGCTTGTGGGACCTAACCCCTAGTTTCAGTAGATCTGGATTGAGGTCCAAGAATGTGCATTTCTAGCAAGTTCCTAGGCAGTGGGGATGCTCTTGGTGTAAGAGCCACTGTGGCATAGAATGAATTAGCCCTTACTGTTTACATGTCTCGGCTGGGTAGGGGTGGTGGGAAAAGAAGAGTTAATCATAGGTGACTGAGATTCTGAGCCCGAGTTAATGACAGAACAGAGATGCCATTCAAAGAGTTACAGACCTGGAAGAAAATTGGTGTTTGGCTTGAATGAGAATATTGAGAGAACACACCATGAAAAAAAGACTTTCATGGGAATAATTATAAATATGGGAGTAGTAAGGGGAGTGAACCAGTAAGAGGCAGAGAACCATCAGAGATGTAAGACGAGAATCAGAATGTCACAGGAGCCCAGAGGGGAGAAAGAGGTCAAGGCTAGCTCTATTGAAAATGACAAAAATATACAAACTCTAAGATATTTCCAGACCCAGTGAACACTGAAACCAAGGTCCCACAGTCTCCTTAACTGTTCTTTACTGTCCTTAGCAAAGACTGGTCACATTCAGAATGATGATCCTGGAGGCAGCGCAAGCTCTTTGGTGCAAAAGTCAGAAGGATCTACACCCCTCATATTCTACTTCCTCAGGAAATAGCAATGACTACCATAGGATAGAAAGATTTTCAGCTTTGAGGTCTGAAACAAAAAGGGCTTTTCATCTAATCAAGTGTTCACAAGAAAATCAATTAACCGATTTTAGACAAGGGCAGAATATCACTGCTCAAAGAGTTAAACCGCCAGCACTTGTTAAGAATTTACAAAGAACCAGGTGCTGTTCTCAGTGCTTTAAGGACCAGAGGCATCAGCATCACCTGGGAGCTTGCTAGAAACGAAGAATCCCACTCCATCCCAGACCTAGTGAATCAGAATCTGCATTTCTATCAAGCTCCCCAGTTGACAATTAGAATTTGAGAAGCCCTGCTTTAAGTATCATAAACTCATTTAACCCATATAATGATGGGAAGTCAAGGCTATGATTGAAGGAACTGAGTTACAAAGAAGTTAAAACATCTGTACAAAGTCATAGAGCTAATGGAACAGAGGAAAGATGTAAAACTAGACCATCTAGCTCCATAGATCCTAATCAAAATTGTGTTATACCAACTCTCAAGAAATTCTCAACACAGCCCTTAGCACCTTCACCATTACATTTTACTTCCATCCACAGTGGCTTTCGTTTAGTGTTATCTAAGGTACCACGTCCTCCCCTTCATACTCTTGCTTCTACCATCTAACCCCACCATCTAACCCAGATCTTAGCTCACAGTTACTTCCTCAAGGAAGTCATTTCTAAGAGCCCAAGACTTGGTCTACTACTCTTACAGCACCAGGCAATTTTCCTCTAGGATAATCTGTAATAATAAATTTATTTGATTTTTGTCTTTTTTACTAGACTCAAGCTCCTGGAGGGTCACGCACCACATCTGTTTTGTTCCTCACTCAATCTGCAGCGTCCAACACAGGGCCTGACACAGAGCAGACACTTAGAGTACGTTACGTTAGTTAGTGTATATGAATGACTTTTGAGTCTACTGTACATCTTACCCACGTTAGTATGACCCGCAGTGACAATCAGAACTGCACATTCTCTCTCTCCACGTAATTAAGAGACCTGGTGAGGTGACAGAACATACCTGAATGTTCAAAGGGCAGAAAGAACTTTGAGGCCGAGCCCTGAATGTCCAGGCAAGCCTCCATCTACCTTGAACACCTGGAGCTGCTTTCAGACCCTCCTAAAGCTATAAGAACCCTTGAAACACGTTTCTGTCTTCCAGAACCTGAGCCATCCTCTGCCTTCAGCCTTTGAGACAGCAGAGGGAAGTAAGAGTGGCACAGATGAAGCCTCTCCTTGTAGGGAGGGCAGCTCTGAAGGGAAAACATCGGCTGTTCCAACACAAATCCCGTAACTAAACAGACCCATTCATTTTAAGTGCTGCTCATCAGGTACCTTTCAGAGGCCCTGAATCCCCTGAATTACAGAGAATGAGCCTTGATTTCAATGAATGGCTGTGCCATAATAATCCTGTCCGAGAAAGGCATGGATTGCAAAGCCACTTTAAAAATACACTCCACTCTAATTTTATGTTTCATTTTCCCCAAATACCCTTGTGCCTATGTATAGTTCCTATACCTTGTGTTCTCATATAATATTAAGACGATTAGGCTAATGAGGGCTTAATGTTGCTACTATTGTAAAATAACTGCAAAGGGGCTTGAGAAAAAACGTTGCTGATTTTTTTTCTTAAAGAGATGGTTAGATTTAATTTCAACATTTTTGGAAATTATTGAACGACAGTAATCAGCTTTAAGCTCAACCAGGTGACAGGCCCAACTACAGATGATAAGGATGAACATTTCCTTAATGTCACAGAAGAATCCTAGAGCTTGAAGCCCATACTGGAGATGGGACTTATCCGATGTCACACAGCTGGTCTTTACAGAACTGGGGTCAGAACTCAGGTCTCCCGAATATTTCTCAATTTAGTCTGCATTGTATTATCCCATGCTATCTCATCAATTCTTTTTTCCTGATGCCAATTTAAGACAGAAGTACTCAAGCCTGCCTGGCACATAAGCCCCTGGCTCAGAACCATGGGTCACCTGACAGGCTTCCCACACTCAGTTGATCCTGGAGTCTCACCTTAATTTGTTCTGAGTTGATGTGAAATAATATTAAAGGTGAAATCATGTGCCAGTGAGGAATTTATTAAACTCTTTGTGGCAAGTTCCACGATAGTCAGATGGTAGGAGTCTGCCCAAACTGGAAGCTTTACTCCCTTGCGGGTGAATAAGGGAAGTGAAGCTTCACTGCACCTTCATCTGGGCTGGTCTCCTGAGTGAGCAAGGGGACTGGTGTAAAAGAGCAGCAGTGGTTTCAGCAGGGATTTGAGATGGCTTGGGAATTACGGCCCTAGTTCTTCCTTAACACAAAGGGCTGTTGTCACAGAGAATAGTGCAGGATGTACAGGGACCTGATATAGTACCGTGGTTAAGAATATGAACTTCAGTGCCAGACAGACCTGGATTTAAATCCCACTTCCAACATGTACTACCTTGGGGACCTCTTAGAAGCCACTTGACCTCGTGGTCTTTAGGTTTAGGTTCCCAACTTACAGAAGGGGAATAAAAATATTCTTCCCGATTCATAAGCTTGTAAAAATGACATGCTGTGTATAAAACACCACATCGGTTAGGACACAAACTGAACATTCAATAAGGTAGCAATTTTTTTCCCTTATTAAGAGAGAGAATCAGGAGTGTAAACTTTAATCTAAATATAAGAGAAGACCCTGACACAGCTGTCTTTTGAGGTTTTAGAATGAATTAGGGAAAGAAGTCTGTGGAATAACTTTTCCTGGAAATCTCTGAAAGTAATGCTGGTCTTTACTTTGCATGTTGGC
Source organism: Eschrichtius robustus (assembly GCF_028021215.1). Classification (NCBI taxonomy): domain Eukaryota; kingdom Metazoa; phylum Chordata; class Mammalia; order Artiodactyla; family Eschrichtiidae; genus Eschrichtius; species Eschrichtius robustus. The sequence continues at coordinate 80,221,979 of NC_090835.1, forward strand.
TTAAGTTGCTCTCCCATTGAGATTGGAACTAATTAATGGCAACAGCCTCGAAATTAGGAAGATGTACTCAAAATGTGCCCAAAGAAACACTCTTTTAAGAAGCAGGAAAATCTATCTTTGTTCCTCTTCTTAAATGTGGTACGTTGCAGCACATACACTTGACTTAAACATCTGTTTAGAGGTGTGTATTAATGGAATTTAATGGGGAGGACAGGCTGCAGGGGAAGCAAATATGCTTCATTTGTTTCTCACCATTTGCCATGGACCACATTTCTCTGCTTCTTCTTTACTTGGCCTTTTTCAGTGGTAAAAATTAAGAACTAGGGACATATGGAAATTGTTACTTTCTTGGAACTAGCAGATGGAAACGTGAGGTTATCATGGCCTACCTAAGAAGCAGGGAAATATTGCCTGTAACCACTTGAGCCCCCTGAGTTATAATGACAATATTTCTTGGAGTCCAGAGCAATCCTTGCTTAAGGGTTTTGAGTGCCTGTCTCATTTTAATCAAGAGACTGGTTCCAACAATATGTTATGTGTTTAATTTCAAAATTCAGTCTGGCTGCATTGTATTGACTTATACAATATGTATGTTTAAATAAGTAGAAAAAATGGTCCCCGAATTACCAGGGTCAAAAAATTTATAGAAATCTGGAGAGTGTAGAGAATACCTTTAAAGTAAAAGCACATCATAGAATTTGAAAAGTGATGATAACTTTGCAATGTTACAGTACAAATGAACAAGTTAATCAACAGACCGGTCAGTGATGTAAATACTGTCTGCATAAAACTGGGTTGGGGTCGGGGGTTGTGAATAGTACAGAAGGAATGTAAGACTTGACCTCTGTGCTTACTCAGGGATATAATAACGTAAAGATTAAAATGACAGGCACAATTGTAGAGTTCATATTATATAGGTGTAGGAATTTCAGATTCTGGTGTCTTTTCTACGCAGCTTTTGAAAATGTGTGTATGTCTCATTTCTTCTGTAGTATTCTAAGCTGACTGCTCCTTTTTTCGTATCAGCTTTATCTGAGCCTCTCTTTGGAATTCCATACCAGCAACTTTTTGTGTCCCTGCTTGTCGGGATCACCTTGTCAAGATAATCATGTTTATCAGAAGTCTAAACCTTTCTGTGCTCAGAACTACTTGGGTGTCTTAATAATATTTGGAAGATGCCCTTCCAATTGTCATAACTAAGATTTCTGGCCGCTCCTTTCTGTCAATCAGTGTCTATACATCTTCAGACTACCTCCAGGCTCTGACCTACTGCTTCTTTTATGTCAAGAGATTGCCAATTCCTACTCACACTGTCCAGCCCCTGCCATTTATTTTGCATTTTTCCTTAACTATTGATTCTCTGCCCACGAACAGCATTATCTAGCACTAAAATTTTCCACAGTGGCCTGAGTTGGGAAGATCGGTGACCCAAGTATGACAGAGGAAAGCAACATTAATTAGAGGGCCAAAAACTGTGTATATAAAAATTTCTCTCAAATCTCATACAACAGAAGTTCTCAAACTTTATTGTGGGTCAGCATTCTAGGGACACTCTTTGAGTATCACTGTCACACATGAATTAAAATCATTTCCAGATCACATATGATCAAAACAAAAGCCCATCTCACTTTGCTCTGTGCCAGGGAGTTCTTCACCTGAAAGGCCTTGCAGACTCTTTGATAGGATTCTAGGTATCCCTGGAATTCCACCAATTATATTTTATACTACATTAGCATGTGTGATATTATATCTGGATGCTTGAGAGGGACCATTACTCTCAGAAGATTACCAAATAATTCATTTACCCAAAAATAGCTTAAGGACCCCACTGACAGCATGCAAAGAGAGTCAAGCCAATGCATTTGAGGAGACATTGATATTAGAATGTAGCAGAAGAAGAGCTTTACAGATTAGAGAGCCAGTGTATATATAATTCTCCTGTTCTTGTTATGGTTAGTAGAATAATTCCACTAGTACTACATGGCCCTTTGTAATCAATTACTCCATTCTTTGATTATCCACTGACTCCGATCAATATGCAGATCAACCAACCAATCAGCCAGAAAGTTTAGACAGAGCACCTATTATAGGCCTAGCCTAGTGGACCCAAAGATTGCAGAGTCCCTGCTTGCAGGTAACTCAGGGTGAGGACCCTGACTTCTACGATTAAGCCCCATTAGGGTAAGAACCTTGCTTCTCTTGCTCCAGACTGTCTGTGCCTAGAATAGCACCCAGTAAAATCACAGGAACACAACCAATCATTATTAAAGGAGTGAATTAGAGACCTCAGGGGTTTGTATTGTAAATGTCATAATGATATTGCCGGATAAACAAAATGCCCACAGTGGTTGACTGGACAAAGCCCTTACCCCTGGAGAGTACTGCTGACTCAAGGAAATAAGGGACTTAACTAAGACTGCATATTAATAAACTGCAAACTTGCTTCAATAGGGAAAACAAACTGAAGTTTAAATATGTCACAGTTTCAAAATCTTTCTTTACACCAGATGTTAGCACAGGACTCAGTTAAAAGACTGTAGGCGAAGAAGATCACCTTTTCACTGCATCCTTTTCTTGAGCAAGCAATAATGTTGATGGCAAAGGATTCAGGAAACGGAATGCATGCAACCCAACCACATACATTCATCATGCTCCTTTCAATAAGTGTGAGGTAGGCAAGCCCTTACCTAGATTTCAAGCTGATGAATCATCTGTCTAGTTCCACTAAACCCCAAGGGACTGCTCCTCTGAACAAGGGGCTGAAACCCTGTCAGCCTCTGGATACATTTAAACAAGGACAGTATGTTAAAAGGAAGCAGGTTATGGGATTTCCTGAGGAATCCTTAGTTTCTTAGTGCATTAAATCCTCCTTCAATTCAGGAAAAACAGCCTTTTTATCTCAAAAATCCTGAGAAACGTATTTTTAAAATTGTGTACAGACGCTGTATCAAATAAATAAATAGAAATACTAGTAATTTTCTATGTTTGGCCACCCATTCATTGAAACTGGGGTCCCTCCTATTCCATGATCTCCCCAGAAGCACACACACACCCTCATACACATTAGAAGAAAGAAAATTCCTTCTTCTTGGGAAACACCTGTCTCGGGAATTCTTGGCTGTGCAGCCTCTGAGCATGCACAGGGTCGAGCATACAAATGGTGCAGTGACTCTTTTGGAAGTCACATTTGTCCCTGAAACTTCAGTCACCTGGAGACTGTATGCCCTCATTGCCTGCAGCAGCTCAAACCTGACAGTGTGGAATGAATTTAGAAATCTCATCTGAGCAGCAAAATCTGAATTGAGAGTTTAAACAGTAACATCTATATAATGCCAAAATTATCATTCATGGCACCTTTTGCTGACTGTGGATTTTTTTCTTTTGCTATTGGGCTGTTATAATAATCTTGCTCTGGTTTGGATCGTGTGTGTGTGTGAGTGTGTGAGTGTGTGTGTGTGTGAAAGGAAGATAACAGGACTCAGTTAACTAGTACATCAGTTAGCCGCACATTTCTATTTTCACACATAGAAAATTTCTGCTGCTTTTGCTGTGAGAACACACATACACATAATTCCTGGAATCCTTACCCCATTCATACCCACTGTTTTCAGACACACACTCACAGGGCAGTGAAGCACAAACTCCCTACATGTCAAAATCAAGCCAGGCTGAAGATGTAAATAGGTGGATATGGCACCAGGTGGATGTGTAATCAGTAATAAGAAATACATCGAGCCCCATAATGAAAAGAAATCCCCCAAATTGTTCAGGATTCCCCCTCCCCCTTCCATTCACTGATTTATTAACCCTGAACAAAGATGTAATTGCAGGGTCTCAGAAACAACTTTTTTTTTTTTTTTCACTTTTGGCATTTGTTTCGTTTGGCTTTGAATTTCTTAGTATCTAGTCATGCCATTTATTGCCTGTTTTCTTCACTCAGTTGCCCATCGTTTCTCCCCCCCCCCAACCCCCAAAATGAAAGAAGCATCAGCTTCTGAGTCTTAAGGATGAGACCTCTGCATTTTCTTTGCTTGTTTAGGGCAAGAAATGAAGTGCTGCCTCTTTAACTGGCAGAAGCATGCAGGAGAAGCATACCTTTAATTTAGTGTTGGGATACCTCACTTGCACCCTGGCTGTTGTCTTATTGGAGACGGCAGCCTGCCTGAGATCCTCTAGCACTGAAATAATATCATCCAGCACGCATTTCTTATCCTGATTTCTCAACACACACAGATGGGAAAAAGTATAATTATAGCCCTTGTGGTTCACCTTCATTTCCAGCACGGCTCGGTGGGTCTGCAGGATCCCCTCAGCCTGGAGCAAAATATTGTCCCCGGGTGGGGAGAGGAGGATCACCCTGCCATACCTCCCGGGGGTGTGTAAGTCCGAATAGAGCTGGCTTTTGGACTGGTCCAGGGGGAAAAGGCTGCTGGCCAGGCTGCGCTCGATCTTGGCCAGGCTGTGGCTGGGAGCGACCAGGCGCTCCAGGTCGCCCTCGGGCTGGAAGCGGTTGAGCGCGCTGAGGCCGAAGGTGATGGTCAGGACTGCGGGCACGGTGAGGAAAAAGACCGGGTGCCGGCTCACGCACAAGCCCAGCCTGTGGCAGAACGACTGGAGCCCTCTGCGAAGCACCTGCCGCAGCATCCTCCACCAAATCCAGCTCGCAGGCGCTCCCGGCCGTCTTAAAAAGCACATGTGACATGTGTAAGCGCCGGGCTACCCCCCCCCCGTGTCCCCCGTCCCACCCGCTCCGGGTCTGCCCCTCGCCCCACCGCCGCCGCCGCCTTCCCGCCCCCTCCGCGCTCACCCCTCACCACTCCACCCGGTCTTTCCCCGGCCCCACCTCCATGCGCTCCTACTACTCTTTCAAACACTGCAGCAAGTTGCAGCAGGGCGGGCAGGTACCCACCGCGCGCGCGGGGGCGGGCGGCGGGCGCTGCGGGGGCCCTCTGGCCCACCCCTCCCCGGCCTCCCCACACCCCGGCCGCCTCCCGCGCCCCCTCTCACCGCATGAGCGGCGATCCCGCGGTCTAGCCCTTCATCCCGGTGCTGCAGTCCCACGGCCTCCCTCGCTGGAGGTGGTTCCGTGCGGAGCGTCCCACAGATGTGGATTTCCTCTCCGTCCTGGTGGGGTTCGGCGCCTAACTGGAACCATGTGGCTCGGTGTTGTAAGAAGCAGACATGTGCCCCACGAGGTGGGGCGGGAGGAGGGAGAAGAGAAGGGAGGGAGCGGGGGACGCAGGGGGGGCGGCAGCTAAGCTTTTCGTTTTTTAGGAGGCTGACAGTTATTTTTAGAGTTTTGTTTTCCCTCTTCGCTCCCCGCTGGAGTGAACGGAAGAGGAGATGGTGAAGGCGCCGCTGGCCCATTGGAGCGGTGGCGATTAGAGCCTAAGAAGGGGGTTGGGGGGGGGGGGTGGCGTGGAGGGAGGGACTCGAGGGCTTTTGGCAGAGGCAGCCTTTTCGCCTTTCCGGATTCCCTGTGCTCTCTGATTCAGCTTGTCGGCCCAAGAAAAGGAGCAGAGAGGATGATGCTGCATTTTTAACACACCACAAAGCTTGCAAAGGATTTCCTTGCAGCGCCTTCCACGCTGTCATTCCCCAGACTGGACGGCTGCAGCCGAGGCTGCCAGAGACCCCATCTATTGGCGGTGCGTTGGGCTCTAGGGATCCTTCCTTGCTCTGGTGATTGGAGAAGAGGCATTTGCCAATAGCAGTCGCCTGTGGCTTAGGGTGTGTGTGTGTGTGTGTGTGTGTGTGTGTGTGTGTGTGTGTGTGTGTGTGTGTGTGTGTGTGTGTGTGTGTGTGTGTGTTGGAAGGGAAGATCCACAGACAATATGTGGTTTCTCATAAAATATTACATTCACTTTCTGTACTTTTGAAGTTTATGACCAAAAGTTCTTAAGGCTTCTTTCAATCTCCTTCCCCCATTTTCCCTTCCACCCCTCATCCCTGAGAACCTGAGAACCTCCATTTTCTCGTGGGAGTGGAACTCCAGAAACAAACGTCTGGGGACACCCATGACAAAATCTTTGAATAAAGAAGGCGAGATAGGTAGGGGGAAACACATTGGAGTCAACTAATGTATGAAACAGAGTCACCTTCACCACATGGTAAAGAAAACTCCCACCAGGTGCAGTTCCTCCCTCCATACCCAACAGTGTGAAGGTGAAGAACCCTTACCTGCAAATCAGATCAATTTCAAAAACTTTAATATTAATAAGTGTGTGTATTGTTATTTTCTACCTATTGGGGCTCTCACAAATTCACGTTCCAAAAAGAACATGAAGGAATTTTGAGGCCAAATTCTAAAGTTTGATTGTGAACAGGAGATCTACTTTCCAAAGTTTCTGTTCTTTTTGTATTGCCCTAATAGAGAAGATTGAGTTTCAAGAGATGATTCCACTCACACTCTCTTAATCACAATGAAAGGGCCCATCCTTCATTAGATGCTTAGAGATGTACCCATCAATGTGTACAAACAAGCCAAAGGACTTATCCGCTTAATTGATGCCTTTATTTTTGCTAATGGTTCAGTTCTTCAGTTAAGAGACCAATGAGACAACAGACAGCTCAGAAACAGGGTCAATGCTAAAGGTGGTGTTGTTCATAAAATTAAAGAAAAATCTTAGCCTTTTCAAATGGAAAGTGTTTTTGGTGACCATTCAGCTTGAATTCCTACCCAGGGCAGAAATACCTTCTGTAATGTCCCCGATGGTTCTCTATCCAGCCCCAAGCTGCAAAATTCTCACATCTAAAAACTCACTAATTTTTCCAGAAATCATTCTGTTGTTAGACAGAGTTTCCTATCTGTTCTCACAACATTCATGGACTAGTTCTCCCTCTCCTTCACCAGGAAGAGTCCCCTTTGCCTCCAACTGTCACTTCATGTAATGTATTCCGTTAGTGCCACGTGATGGGAAATTGTTTTTGGCTATACAACAAAGAGGAAATGTGTCTGTCATCCATTTTCTACATCCTCTTCATTATATTAAGTATATTTGGCCGTATCACCTACATGAAATTTTCTAAGAAATAGTTGTTTTGCAAAATATGGAAGAATAGATTTTAGGAATGGATGGTGTTGAGCAAGTTATCTAGCCCATCTTATAGATAAAAACATTTTGTAGATAAAGAACTGTAGAGATGAAGTTACTTCAAGGCTACCGTCAGAGTCATTTGCAGAGCTGACACCAGTGTCTGGTCTTGGTCTCTTGTTTCTGGGCCCAGTGCATTTCCCCTGGCAGCTTTGGATTGGCCGCATCACTCTCTTTCTCACAATGAACAAATACGTCAGAATTGTTTCCTCTCTTCGTACTCTCTCCATTTCCCACATCTCCTTCCCCAATAAATTCAGTAGGATTAGAGAAGAATAAACATACCAATAGATAACTGACTAAATAATTTATGATACATCCCTAAGATGTATATAAATATACATTGCTGTAAGATTATAATGACATGAAAATACGTTCACTAAATGTTAAGTGAAAAAAGTACGTACAGTATGAAACCACTTTGAAAAACAGACCCATAGAAAAAAAAGATTAAATCTGCATTAAAATGTCTGTCTATTGCAAGATGATAGGATTACAGGTAATTCTTTGAAAGAAAATAACTTCTAGATTTTAGAACAGTTCAGGTTTTGGAAAAGTTGTGAAGATAGTACACAGAGGGCCCTTATACCTCACACCCAGTTCCCTATTATCAATATCTCACATTAGTATGGTACTTTCATGACGATTCATGAACCAGTATTGATACATTATTATTAACTGAAGTCCATACTTTATTCAGATTTCCTGAGTTTTTACTAACATCCTTTTTTGTTCCAGGATCCCATTCTGGACACCACATTGCACTTAGTCATCCTGTCTCCTTAGGATCCTCTTGGCTGTGACAGTTCTCAGATTTTCCTTGTTTTTGATGACCTTGACAGATTTGAGGAATGCTGGTCAGATACTTTGTAAAATGTCCCTCAACTGGGAATTGTATGATGTTTTTCTCATGATCAGACTGGAGTAAGAAGTTTTGGGGAGGAAGAACACAGAGGTAAAGTGTCCCTTTCATTACAGCTTATGAAGGGAACATTCTATCAATGGGACTTGTCACTACTAATGTGAATCTTGAATACCCTACCTGAAGTAGCATTTGTTAGGTTTTTCCACTGTAAAGTTACTCTTCTTCCATCCACCTTTCCGCACTGTCTTTTTTGGAAGAAAATCACTATGTACAGCCTACACTTATGTAGTGGGAGTTATGGTCCTTCCTCCTTGAGACTGGAGTCTCCATAAGTTATTTGGAATTTTTCTGCATGGGATATTTGTCTATTCTATTCTATTCTATTCTATTCCATTCATTTGTTCAATATTTTGTATCAATACAGACTCATGGATATTTCTAGATATTTCTTTTATATATTGTGTTATAATTTGATACTACTTTGTTTACTTCGTTGCTCAAATTGTTCTAATTTTGGTCATGAGGAGCTCCTTTGACATATCCCATTATTGTGGGATACCTTTAAAAAATTATTCCTTATTTTCTGGCACTGTAAGATATTCCAGGCTTATCTTGTATCTTTCCTGCCCCAGTCCTAGAATCATCCATTTCTCCAAGGAGCCATGCTTTGTTTTATTGTAGAATGGTAATAGAAACAAAGATCTGGGTGCCATATGTGCTGCTTGCTCTTGGGATGTTATTGCTTCTAAGCCCTCTCAGCTGACAGAGAAAGGAAATACATGGGTCTATACTAATCCCTGTATATGTGTATCTGTATGTAGTTCTTTATGTAACTCTCTGTATCTATATTAAGCTAAATATGAGTTTATACTTATGTCTCTAACTATAATCTTTTGCCAGATGGATAATTGTAGCCTCTTCCCCTTGCTTACCTGTAACCTCCCACTCCAACAGTGAGAAACCAGCTCTGTGGGAAATTTTTAAATCACTTTGCTATAATGAAAACATATTAACTTTTAATTAGAAAAAATGTTTAAGGGAAAGAAGGAAAGCATGGTTTCTTAATTTTGATACTGTAAAAGTTAGTGCCAAATACCATTATGGGAGAAAAGAATGGTTTCTTAATTTTGATACTGTTAAAAGCTAATGCCAAACACCATATTGGAAAGATAAATTATATGCTAAAAATAAAGGAAATGTTAGCAATATTCTAGATCAACCTACGGGTTAATTTGCACTAAAACATCAGTGGATACCAATCATGTGATAATTCTAGTGAATCTGATGTAAAATCAAGCTTAATATAAAGCTGAAAGCAGTGCACTTAGGGACCAATCAATAACAACACAATAATCTGTACTGTTTAGTTCATACAGGATTTGCCTTTTCTGATATATCTTAGTCAAGATCAGTCTTCAAGACTTGGAACTAAGTCGGATTTTATCCACTTGTCCTTTTGTAGGATAGGATACCAGAAGTAGGTGAACTTGACACAGAACATCTGAGTTCTAGGTTAGCTCTACAATTTACTCGTGGGTGTTTTGGACAAGACACCCAACTCTCTGAGCCTCAGTTTTTGTTGTTTATAAACTTGAATTATATTAGCCCACTTGTTCACTTCAGTCATACCACTATTCACCAAAACTCTTTAACTCTGGTGTATTAATTAATGCTGTAATACTAGCAATTGTAACAAATAAACCTCTAAAACTCAGCAGTGTAAAACAATGAAAGTTTATATCTCATTCAAGGTTAATAGTCTATTTTGGATATTCCTTCTGAGCAGGAACAGGTAGAACACAGAGACCTGTTTCCATGGGTCACTCATCCGCCTTTAACTCATGGCTTTCAAGGTCATTCCTAAGACCATTTCCTAGCCAGGCAGCTGAAAGGGGGAGAGAGCCTGGAGTAGCACATCTGGAAGGTTTATGGCACAGTCTGGAAAGAGGCATACATCACTTCCTCTTATACGCCTCTGATTAGAACTTAGTCACAAGAGAAGCTGAATAATGCAGGTTAGCTGTGTATCTAGGGAGAAGAGGAAATGGGTATGATGATCATGGTGCCAACTCCCTCACCCCTTTCCTGGATTCTCTTGCCCTCTTTACCCAAGTCCCTGTTATATGTTCAAGGTGAACATCTGGTACCCTTTGTCTTTTCACATGGAACTCGTTGTTCTGCCACTGTCATCTCAAGCAATGCTGGCTTTTGGGTTTTAAGAAAATGCTCTTGGGGCTCCTTCTGTGATGGCTTTAAGGAGTCTGCATTGGATCTTCCACACTTCTTGGTGAGGCCTGTTGTATCCAGGAACGGCACATCTCAGAGGGAAAGTTTTAGAGGCAATTTGGTCTTTACCATGTTGGATATTTCCAACTGCAACTAGTTTAATAGTAAGGATATATTTCTCACACATGCATGAGAAGATGTCCAGAAGAATGGCAGTTATAGAGCTGGTTAATTTAGGTTCAAGTGTGTCATTAGGAATCCAAGTCCTTTTCCTCATTCTGCTTTGTCCCTCCCTAGAGCATGGGCTCTACGGGCAATACATCCAGGCAAAACAAGAGCCCAGGGAAAAGGAAGCTGCCTCTTTCTCTGCATCTCTCCTAAGAGTGAAGAAGTCTTTCCCAAAAGACCCCCAACAGATTTCCTCATAAGTCTCATTTATCTAAATCAGTCACTGGTGAGAGGAATGATAACACAGTAATTGGCTTAGACCAATCTGGACTCAGGCTGTGGCTGGGAATGGGGCCAGCCTCCTCTCTGAGCACATCATCATATGGGAGTTTATGTGGGGTTTATTTTGTTTGTTTTGTTTTAAGCAAAAGTTTCTTTAGAAAGAAGCATGGTGTGATGGCAGGGATGTTTGACTGCGGGGCATCCAGCACTACCTTTGGTGCTGAGTATTTCTGTGTGGAGCAAATTAGTTTCTGGAGACAATGCTTTCTGAATGGAAAATAGAGCTGTAATCAGACAAAGAAATTTTTCTGGTTTGTAATTTATTTATGTTAAAAAGCTTTATAGTGGTATACAAAGGATATCTGATATCTTTAAAATTGCCTTTATTTAAATAGGATAGAGATATACAAGTAGTATTCTCCTAGAAACTCCACTCTCTCTGATCACCGTATCTGTGTGGGATGAAACTGACTGTCCCAAGGAGTCCATGCAAATTGTAAGTGAAAATTATAAGTTTAGATAGGATTTGCATTAATGGACAACCTAAAACTTATCATCTATAAAGTTGTGCATCAAATGTGGCTTACAGGTTCAGTCTCATTGCCATGTTGTTGCAGCCGGTATGCTTAAAACCTCAAGTAAACATCATTCTCATTCTAACAGTAAAATATCCACACTACATATTCAAAAAAGGAACAAAAGGGTATAGACATCCACTTTTATACCATTTATAAATAAATCATCAGGACTGAATTTTTGCCAGAGCTACTATTTTCCTGTGGTGGAACATGGTTAAAGTTCTGAAGAAGATTTCATGCGGTCAAGCTTCTGCTTTTGTATTAATCATTAGTTAGTCTGTCCTCCTGCTTAACTATTGTATCACCTTGGTCAAATCATTAAATGTCCTTATGCCTTAGATTTATATCTGTAAACTAATACAATTAGAATTGAGCTAAAGTGATGTTAATTTCACTCCAGGTTTGATGCCATGATCTTCTGGAACTTAAACTCATGGGGTTCATTTGCTAGGTTTGCTACATCTTAACAAGGGCAACCTCTGATTCCCTACTAAGTCTCAGCTTCCCTTTCCTGGTTACTATTTACACAGTATCAAACACAGAACCTCTGAGGGTTGGGAGTGGCCCAGTACACAAGGAGACCGCAAGCTTTGCTTTGGGTCTGGAAAAAGATAGAGGCTGGAAAAATACTTGGAATATTGTGGCAGCAGGGGAGTAGCTGGACTGAAGATTAAGAACTGCCTGCCAAGGTACAGTATAGTGCAGAGTCTTATTGGATCAAGGCACAAAGATGGTGTGCTGCTTTGTACACATTCAATTTTCAATCACTTAAATAAACATTTTCTAATTTAGGTAGAAGTAGGCCACACTTTTTTTTTTAAACCATTTTTAAATTTAATTTTGTTTTTTCTTTTAAAATCCAAATGTAGTATAGGTCAATCAGTTTTGCTCTACAAAAATTGAAGGGTTTTCTACACATTTCCCCTTCCTTCCTTACTTTCCTCTCTTTTTCCCTCCTTCCCTTTCTTCCAATAGGAATTCTTTTTTTCTTAAATATTCCTAGCAAGGCCTTCTGCAAATTATTCTAAAAAATATCTCTCTTTCTTCCAGATGAACTCAGGAGGATATTTCTTTCATATTATTTCTTACAAAGTTATACATTTTCCAAAAAGCTTGTGCTTATATTCAAAATGGGTTGTTGGTTACCAAACCGGGCTTTTGGTGGTGTTACTGCACCCAGGGAGAAGCCTGTTCTTAAAGGAGCAGCGCTCAGTAACTACTGTGTGCATCACTTTCAGGCCCGACCATGAAAATGCCTCTTATTCCCTGATAGGACAGTTCTCTCATCAGATCCTGACAAAATAACTTTGTGAAGCCATTTGCTGAGTGGAAGAAGGCATCATATTTGCCAGGGAAGAGATAATCTACTAGGGAAACAGTAGGGATGTTGCCCCTGGATAGAGCTCCACCTTTATTACTGCCTCATCAGAGAGCAAGCAACATAGATGCCACTGTAAAGAAAACAGCAACTGATGACAACACTCCCTGTCTCTGGTAACAGTGTTACCCACCAGGGTTCTGGCCTTACCCAAGCAATAGAAATTGGCTAGAGGCCCCACAAGAAATTCAGGCAAGGCTTTATTGGGGCGCCTGCTGCAGCAGGGGAGAGTGAGAACAAACAACAGTTTCCTTCACCTGCTCTTTCAGTGGCGGGGGCAGGCACTTGCTCTTTCAGTGGCGGGGGCAGGTCGAGCTGATTCCTTACACTGGGTGACGGTAGGGGCGTGTCCAGGGGTCAGGCCGGAGGGGTGTCTTAGCTGGTTAACTATCCCTTAGCTGGTGGTGTGTGCAGGTGGCACGCTCAGTACCCTGTTTTTGCTCAAGGCTCTTCAAGAGTGGCAATTGGGTTTTTTGGTTTCTTTGTATCTTTTGGGTCCAGAATTTGCCCCAACTGCACATGCACACAGTTCTTTTTTTTTTTTAACATCTTTATTGGGGTATAATTGCTTTACAATGGTGTATTAGCTTCTGCTGTATAACAAAGTGAATCAGCTATACATATATGTATATCCCCATCTGTCCTCCCTCTTGCGTCTCCCTCCCACCCTCCCTATCCCACCCCTCTAGGTGGTCACAAAGCACCGAGCTGATCTCCCTGTGCTATGCTGCTGCTTCCCACTAGCTATCTATTTTACATAAGGTAGTGTATGTATGTCCATGCCACTCACTATGTCCCAGCTTATCCTTCCCCCTCCCCATGTCCTCAAGTCCATTCTCTATGTCTGTGTCTTTATTCCTGTCCTGCCCCTAGGTTCTTCAGAACTTTTTTTTTTTTTTTAGATTCCATATATATGTGTTAGCATACGGTATTTGTTTTTCTCTTTCTGACTTCTTCACTCTGTATGATAGACTCTAGGTCCATCCACCTCACTACAAATAACTCAATTTCGTTTCTTTTTATGGCTGAGTAATATTCCATTGTATATATGTGCCACATCTTCTTTATCCATTCATCTGTCGATGGACACTTAGGTTGCTTCCATGTCCTGGCTATTGTAAATAGAGTTGCAATGAACATTGTGGTACATGACTCCTTTTGAATTATGGTTTTCTCAGGGTACATGCCCAGTAGTGGGATTGCTGGGTCGTATGGTAGTTCTATTTTTAGTTTTTTGAGGAACCTCCATACTGTTCTCCACAGTGGCTGTATCAATTTACATTCCCACCAACAGTGTAAGAGGGTTCCCTTTTCTCCACACCCTCTCCAGTATTTATTGTTTGTAGATTTTTTGATGACGGCCATTCTGACTGGTGATACCTCACTGCAGTTTTGATTTGCATTTCTCTAATGATTAGTGATGTTGAGCATCATTTCATGTGTTTGTTGGCAATCTGTATATCCTTTGTATGGAAACACAAAAGACCCTGAATAGCCAAAGCAATCTTGAGAAAGAAAAACGGAGCTGGAGGAATCACGCTCCCAGACTTCAGACTATACTACAAAGCTACAGTAATCAAGACAGTATGGTACTGGCACAAAAACAGAAATATAGATCAATGGAACAGGATAGAAAGCCCAGAGATAAACCCACGCACATATGGTCACCTTATCTTTGATAAAGGAGGCAAGAATATACAATGGAGAAAAGACAGCCTCTTCAATAAGTGGTCCTGGGAAAACTGTACAGCTACATGTAAAAGAATGAAATTAGAACACTCCCTGACACCATACACAAAAATAAACTCAAAATGGATTAAAGACCTAAATGTAAGGCCAGACACTATAAAACTCTTAGAGGAAAACATAGGAAGAACACTCCATGACATAAATCACAGCAAGATCCTTTTTGACCCACCTCCTAGAGAAATGGAAATAAAACCAAAAATAAACAAATGGGACCTAATGAAACTTAAAAGCTTTTGCACAGTAAAGGAAACCATAAACAAGATGAAAAGACAACCCTCAGAATGGGAGAAAATATTTGCAGACGAAGCAATTGACAAAGGATTAATCTCCAAAATTTACAAGCAGCTCATGCAGCTCAATATCAAAAAAACATACAACCCAATCCAAAAATGAGCAAAAGACCTAAATAGACATTTCTCCAAAGAAGATATACAGATTGCCAACACACAGTTATTTTTAGTACTATACAGTTTCTTTGTATTTTGTTGCTTGAGGAGAGGTGTTTCCATGTACAAGCATTGCAGCACTGCACCAAAGGGTCCCAGGTTGCAGCCTGTCTCAACAGCAGCCCTTGCCCCACAGGTAGAAGAGAAAGAGAGGTAAATAGTGAGAAGGAGACTTTGCAAGGGAGTGGTGCAGAGGGGTTAGTCTAGCCCAGCAGAAAGGAGGATTTTACCACTGACATTGTTTAGAATAACAGCACATGGTGATAATAATAAGCAGACCAGATTTTAGTCAGTCTTACTATTTCTTTAAATTTTCTACAGCCAGTGCTATTACTGCCTACACTTGAGATGGAGGGCTTCCACTGCTCTGTCCTCTCCCCATACCTGGTAAACCACTGCTCCCAGGAGTTGCAACTGTGATTTCTGAGCAAGTCCCTAATCTGCATATTCAATACTGCATATTGTTGAAAATATGTGGGTGGAACACTGTAACATGAAAGACCTAGTTGGTCTACTCAATGATTATAACCCCTGTCCCTTGGATGACTCCCCATCTCCCCACCTCTCAGAATGGTGTGGAAATTGAGAGGAGAGACATGGAAGAACCTAGCTCCTGGTGCAGCAGAACCTGCATATGACTTGATTTCAAATAGAGTTTTCATGCTGGGGAAAACATATTTCTTCAGAAAAAAATATAAGTGAAATGGCATTAGACATCAGACAAACTCAACCTCTTTAGAAGCGTGTTTGACATTCAAAAATTTGGTCTTCATCCTGTCAAACAAAGTGAGGAATTCCACTGTGACCTTTGGGAAATGTTCAGCCTTTTAGCCAGGAAAAGCAGTGTAAACAAAATGAATTCATATTCAAATGGAAAAATAAAAAAGTTTCATATGACCGTTCACCTGTTCTACATAAACAATAATGTATGTCCAGAAAACATGTAGCCTAAACATCTGGAGATCTAGTTATCTTGTTGACACAGATCAAGTCAATAGATGTTTATAGAAACTGTGATGAAACCTCTTTCTGTGAGCCCTCATCTTTGGCAAAGTGCCCCTCCTTTGTCGTGCAGCTATAAAATTTAGTGCAGTCTTTCCTCTACCATATTGAAATAATCGGTATCTCCCTCCTACATAGACTACAGTCTTCATGAGGGAAATGCATATTACCCTCTGGTCTTGCACCCTCACTTTCTAACAGGATGGCTGGCATATAATAACCAGATAGTAACAAAATAGTCACTGAACTCAATCCAGAATGGCTCTCCTGATGTAAGAAAAATACATAAGGAACTAAGGAAGGTAAGACAAGTATACTTGTCACTAAGGATAAGGCACAACGCACAACATTTGATCCAGAGATGTGGTCCTTGTGGCTGATGACATGGGTGTGTACTCCTGTTTGCCTGTGTCCATTGTCCATTTTCCTTTTGTTCCCAAGTATCTCTTTGTTTGGCCCTCCTAGCTGCCCTGTCACCAGCCTCAGCTCTCCTGGCATTATCAGATGTCTGAGTCTTGGAGCTTACCTTTCTTTTTTTCAGCACTGTGCTTTTCTGATAACTTTTTCTCTTTTGGTGATTTTCATAATCTAAACAATTCATTACAGCTGCAGTGTACATTCAAGCTCAGGAGTGGCAAAACATGACGCTGAAGGAATGAGCAGGGGAAGAACATAAAGAAGCTGAGAAACTAGGTTCATTCACACACTGACTGAAGAGTTACTGAGTAACAAAAATGCACGAAACCTCCCATGCAAACTGGACAGGATGGCTACTTTCACCCAGAGCTTACATTGCAGGGGGAGCAAAAGAGCTGGAGTTTCTTACTCAGAGCAATGTAGGGGCTACTGAAGTGTTACAGGAACAGACTGGGTTTTAGAGCACAGCTCTGCTACAGTGTAGACAGGGAACTGGATGGTGTAAGGAGTGAAGACTGGTTGTTCCTTTAGGAAGCCAAAGCAGTTATTTGAGCTGATGACATTCTGGACCAAGGTAATAAGGACAGGGATGGTGAGAAATGAAAGGATTTGAGAGTCCCTTACAGGTGAAAATAGATATAATTTGGTGCTGGATTAAATGTGTATGTGTACACTGAAAACAGAGAGTATACCTCCTCGATGTACCTACAAAAGATAAGCATAAAAGCAATGGCAGTGGGCTTCCCTGGTGGCGCAGTGGTTGAGAATCTGCCTGCTAATGCAGGGGACACGGGTTCGCGCCCTGGTCTGGGAAGATCCCACATGCCGCGGAGCGACTGGGCCCGTGAGCCACAACTGCTGAGCCTGCGCGTCTGGAGCCTGTGCTCCGCAACAGGAGAGGCCACGATGGTGAGAGGCCCGCGCACCGCGATGAAGAGTGGCCCCCGCTTGCCGCAACTAGAGAAAGCCCTAGCACAGAAACGAAGACCCAACATAGCAATCAATCAATCAATAAATAAGTCTTTAAAAAAAAAAAAAAAGCAATGGCAGTATCTCTTCTCCTTTCAGTTTTACAGGTCATGGCCGTACACATATTAGATACCTGGACTCTGGATAGACACATCTGGTTCAAATCCCTCAAATCCCTTCTCTGCCTCCTTCTAGTGGTATTACCTTGGCCAAGATATTTAATAACCACTCTAAGTTTTAGCCTTTTCATCTGTAACAGTGCGATAATAAAAGTTCACAAGTCAGATGCTAGTGTGCACATTAACTGGAATACTGAATGTAAATATTCAAATACATTAATAGAAGAATGCATGTTATATTGTTATATGAGAAGTATTAGATGTGCTTCTTGCCTTCAAATATTTATGCAAGGGGAAAGGAATTACATAATTACTTGAAAGTAAAACAGATAATTAAATTAATTTGTGTATATTTAAAAGCTGTACCTAGGTATATATATAGATAGATTTAGATATTATTTATATGATTGCAGATACTTAAAAGGAAGTAGTTTAACGGGAGAAGTTTACAGTAATAGGCAGAGAAACTTAGCTATGTTGAATGTTTACTGCATGCTAAATATTATGCTACTTTATTTTTTTAATAAATTTATTTATTTATTATTTATTTATTTTTGGCTGCGTTGTGTCTTTATTGCTGTGCACGAGCTTTCTCTAGTTGTCGTGGGCAGGGCTACTCTTCGTTTTGCGGTGCGCAGGCTTCTTATTACGGAGGCTTCTCTCATTGAGGTGCATGGGCTCTAGGCTCTCAGGCTTCAGTAATCTTGGCTCGCGGGCTCTAGAGCACAGGCTCAGTAGTTGTGGTGCACAGGCTTAGTTGTTCCACGGCATGTGGGATCTTCCCCGGCCAGGGATCGAACCTGTGTTCCCTGCATTGCAGGCGGATTCTTAACCACTGCGCCACCAGGGAAGTACCTATGATAGTTACTTTATATTCATTATTTAATTAATTATTAAAGAATCCTGTGACGTAGATTATCACTTACTCAGTATTACAGATACTAGAACTGAGGTCTGCAGGGTTAGGAATTACTGGAATTTGAAATCAGGCTAGCCAACTATAAAGCTCACGCTTATTCTGATACTCAGACTGTTGAGTAGAATTTTCTGTGTTCTTAGTGTATATTGGATTTTTCCTTGTTTAGAAAAATTGCCTATCTATTGACTTTTTCTTGCTTTGCCTCCCTGTGTATACAAGGGAAATATTCTACCATCTGTGTCAGATTTGTCCTGGGGAAAAAAAGACCTTCGCTTAATGGTTTCCCTTCTCTTGGTGGGAAGGGAGGGCTTTCTACAACCATCAGAATTCAGGAATCTTCTCTTCAGGAAATGAGTGTAGAGGGAAGACTGCAGAACATGCTGGACAAAAGGAAAAATGTGACCTACAAAATATTGTTTTCAGGTCCTGTGAGATTCCATTCAATTTATGTTTCTTTCACTTAAGCTCTGGCCTATTTGGTCAAAGGGAGCAAATTTAGTAATTAGTTCTACTCTCAATTCCTCAGTCATTTCTGTTTTGTGGAGTATAATGATTTCCTGAGGAAAGAACAGCCTCCACGGCACATTTCTTAAAAGAAGAAAACACACAAACACACACATACAAACACACACACGTATGCATAATTCCCTATTTTTATACTTTTATCAAAGTAAAATCAAATAGTACACAGACCTTATAATGAAAAGCAAGGCTCCCTGCTCTAAAACTTCCCACTCTCAGTCCCACTACTGAGAAACAACTGTCATTATTTTTTTAGCCCTTTCTTCTGGAAGATTTCTCTAAACCTCTAAACAATAGTTGTAGAGCTCTAT
Organism: Eschrichtius robustus; assembly: GCF_028021215.1. NCBI lineage: Eukaryota > Metazoa > Chordata > Mammalia > Artiodactyla > Eschrichtiidae > Eschrichtius > Eschrichtius robustus. The sequence continues at coordinate 80,241,024 of NC_090835.1, forward strand.
TTCAGGATTAACCATTTTAGACTGAAGTCTTTTTCTATTGCTTCTTTTAATGTGCCCACAAAATTGTCAATTATTTTTATACAAATAGCTTATAATTATAGTTACCTCTTAAAAATATTATAAATACACATTATTAAAAACATTAAATTGCATATAGTCAATGATGATAAAAAGAGCTGCATTTATTATAATATAATTTTAGTACCTAATGGGTTTACTCATTTATTTAACCATCCTCCTATTGATACATACTTGGCTTAGCTACAGATTCTGGCCTTTATAAATGATGCTGAATAAGCAAAAACTGTTGCTAAATTTGAGCACACACATACATAATTTCCTAGGAAAAACTCCTGTTAATATAGTTTCTAGCACAGCTTTTTGTTTGTTTTTGTCTTTTTGGTTTTAGTTATTGAAACGTATTGTTAAACTTCCTTCCAGAAAGTCTATGCCAATTTATTTTTCCATTAGTACAAGGATCAACAAACATTTTCTGTAAAGGACCAGATAGTAAATATTTTAAGCTTATGGGCCAAAGGCAAAACTGAGGATATTAGGTAAGTGTTTATATAATAAGAGAGAAACACAAATTCCCATACATTTTTAATTAATGAAGTTCAAAATATAATAAGAAGAAGAATAAAAATAAAGTACAATTTTTTGTAACACAGATCTGCTAATGAAAAAAATAGATTTCTTTTTGGGCAGTAACATTTTGCTTAGTTATATATGTTAGGCAGGATAATAACCCTACAAATATGTCCACATCCTAGTCCTTGGATCCTTTACATATGTTATATAGCAAAAGGGAAGCTGTAGATATAATTGAGATTATGAGTATTAAAATAGGGAGATTAGCTTGGGTTATTCATGTAGGTTTAATTTAATCAAATGAGCTCTTAAAAGCAGAGAGAATGCTCTCAGGCTGAAGACAGAGAGATGCAGTGGAAGAAGTCATAGAGATTAGAAGCATGAGAAGGACTTGACCCACAGTTGGTCGAGGGGCCACATGGAAAGCATGAGAAAGATCATGGGGAGTATCTAGGAGCAAAGATTGGCCCCTGGCCAACAGTCAGCAAGGAAATGAGGGCCTCAGTTCTACAACCATAAGGAACTGAATTCATCCAACAACCTGAATGAAATTAGAAGTAGAATCATTCCCGGAGCCTCCAGAAAGGAACACAGTTTTACTGACACCATGATGTTGGCTTTGTGAGACTTTAAGAAGAGCCATGCTGTAACTCAGACTTCTGACTTACAAAACTGTAAGATAAAAAATGGGTATTCTTGGGCTTCCCTGGTGGCACAGTGGTTGAGAATCTGCCTGCCAATGCAGGGGACACGGGTTCAAGCCCTGGTCTGGGAAGATCCCACATGCCGCTGAGCAACTGGGCCCATGAGCCACAATTACTGAGCCTGCGCGTCTGGAGCCTGCGCTCCACAACAAGAGAGGCCGCGATAGTGAGAGGCCCGCGCACCGCGATGAAGAGTGGCCCCCGCTTGCCACAACTAGAGAAAGCCCTTGCACAGAAACGAAGACCCAACACAGCCATAAATAAATAAATAAATAAATTTTAAAAAAAGGGTATTCTTTTTAAGCCACTAAGTTGTGGTAATTAGTTATAGCAGTGACCGAAAACTCACAACATTGGGGTTTCAACTTTTGTGTGCTCTATCATCAAAACTGGTTGCAAATATCCATCTGTCAATGTTGATCTGAAATGAGATTTTGTATATATCATCTATGAAATGTATTTTCACACAGGTAGGTACTGCCAAATACTGTTAACAATCCACAAACATATGGTTTCTTAAAAAATTAATTAATTTATTTATTTAGGCTGTGCCGGGTCTTAGTTGCGGCACGCAGGATCTAGTTCCCTGACCAGGGATTGAACCCGGGCCCCCTGCATTGGGAGCACGGAGTCTTACCCCCTGGACCACCAGGGAAGTCCCACAAACATATGATTTTTATTCTTTTTATTTTTTTGGATTCCTTTTCTTTCTTTTCTTTTTTTTTTTAACATCTTCATTGGAGTATAATTGCTCTACAATGGTGTGTTAGTTTCTGCTTTATAAGAAAGTGAATCAGCCATACATATACATATATACCCATAACTCTTCCTTCTTGCATCTCCCTCCCACCCTCCCTATCCCACCCCTCTAGGTGGTCACAAAGCACCGAGCTGATCTCCCTGTGCTATGCAGCTGCTTCCCACTAGCTATCTATTTTACATTTGGTAGTATATATAAGTCCATGCCACTCTCTCACTTTGTCCTAGCTTACCCTTCCCCCTCCCCATGTCCTCAAGTCCATACATATGATTTTTAATTGAACATATTCATCTCTTGGAAGGAATCTGTGGATTCTATTAGATTCTCTTCTTAATGTTTGCCTTTTAACATGCCATTCATTGCATTGCAGATTAACCACTTCCAATGAAGGTTTGGTGGAAGCTCCTCAGTTGCACAGTTAAATTGATCTCAAAATATGGAAATTCCCTTGCACTTTCATCAAGGTTAGACAAAGGCTGCTGTAATTGTAGTTTTAGCTCAGAACTGTAATTTAGCCCACGACCAATCTGTCTAAGAATGGAGATCTAGCTTGTTGTTTTAACTTTTGACAGCATAAGACATAAAAATAAGTTTGACATTACTTGTGATTCAACAACATCAGTTGCTGTGCAAATGACCATACTGAAGCATACATTTCACATATAAGCATTCTCTGCCTTTCTTCATGTTCATTAAGAAACATCAAGTTAGCAGCAAAAGCTAATTTCAAAGCTGCTCAGGATTTGATAACAGTGGTTAAGAGAAGTTCTCCTCATTCAGAAAAATTTTATTCTTGGTCCTGAATTCAAAATCATCCAGCTGACAATGGTTAAGTTCTCAAGAGTGACTGAAGTTCACTGTTGACATCACTGGTTCAATAACACCAGACAGAGTCAAATATTTTATGCAAAGTGCCTGCTAATGAATAATATAGGGAATAACCTTAAGCATTAAACACTTGGATTCTTCACAAGTTATATGAATTAAAAAAAAATAAGCCCTTTTCTGCTCCACACAGGTTTTTACCACCATCAATGATAACACATCTTATCAGATTCCACTTCAGGTTGTACCGAATTAGTTTTTCTCAGCTTCCTTGAAAATATTCTCACCTATGTTTATTCCACACAGATTAGTCATGGAGGATAATCCTTCAGTAATTTCAAACTCATCACTGACTTCTTTGATAAGCAACAACCGACTAGCATTGGTAAGGAAAGCCACTCAAGATCATTTGCCTTGTTTTTAATTGACTGTTAATGTCGCTCTCAATGTTTTCAACTCTTTGAGAAGCTGTTCTTGTCAAATAGTTGAGAGTCTTAATTACTTTCTCTCATTACATTCTTCAATTGCTAAGTCAACATTGGTAAATGGATTTCTTGCTTGGCTAATAAATGACCTTCTGAGAAATTTCATTGCAACCTCATTTTTGTTTTTGTTTTTATTTTTGTGAAGAAATTTGTTGTGATTAGTTATTCCATTTAGATTTTTCTACTTTATCTGATTGTTGTTTTCCCATGAGTTGGAGATGTGATATGAGTGCATAGTCTGAAAATATCAACATTTATTTGGCACTGCTATAGTATCACTGCTTAATAAAAAAGACATTTTTAATCTAATTTGATAATGAAATAATCCATAATCCACCGTACCATTAGATTGCAGTACTCAGATTCCACTCTGTTCTTCTTTTCTTATTTTGACATGATATGCAATGGTAATAAAATAAATGTTGTGGTACAGTGATATGCATGGCACCAGAAATGTTGTAGAATTAGAACTGTCACTGTGATTTTGTAGTGAACCAAGCAACGGTGCAAAGCAATGAGAGTGCAACATATGGTCTGTGTCACAGCTGCTCAACTACACGGTTGGAGCATGGAAGCAGCCGTAGGCAACGTGTAAATGAATGGGTGTGGCTGAGTTCTAATAAAAATTTAATTATGGACACTAACATTTGAATTTTATATAGTTTTCATCTGCCACAAATAATTATTTTTCTTTTGATTTTTCTTTTACTTCAATAATGTAAAAGGAAAAGCCCGCCCTTAACTCGTAATCCATAAAAAAAGAGAAGTCGAGATTTGGCCTTAGGGCTGTAGTTTGCAGACCCTTGTACCAGAAGAATATCCTTTAATAAAAGATCAAAAATTTCAAATAAACTTAAATCACTAAATATTCACCATTTATTTTTTTTAAAAATATACTTCAGTGAAAATATAGTAGGGGAGAACGGGGAGCGTGGAGGTGAAAGGGGAAGGACATTGACTTATTTCTCAGGGCAAGTCTGCTTACAGATGAACTAATGAACTAAGAATTCTGTGTCACTATGAGGAGATGGCAGTAGAATAATGTGAATGAAAAGTGACATCTGGATTTTTTTCCCTTTAACTTTTTCAATTTTACTTGGGGGGAATGCTTCAGATTAAGAAAGTAAGAATGTCTACAGAGAAAAACACACATGCAGAAGGAATAAAACATTCCCACCACAACTCTCTACAGTTACTATGTTTTGTTTTATTTTTATCATTTGCACAAATGATAACATTTGTCCTAGATTTCTGTTATCCCTGTTCTTTTTTAACAGTGCAAATAAGAATTCCTTTACATCAATATTCTCATTATCTAAAAGAGTAAATAAGAAGAATCCCTTTATCTTAATATTCTAAGCTTTTGCTTCTCTTAATTTTCAAAATTTTCTTGTAAATACAAAAGAGCTGTTTGTACCAAAGTAGACTATAAGCAGAGATGGACCAACTCAGTATTTAAAGCATTGAAATGGAAGACCTGGAGGCTGCTCCCAACTCTACTCCCATCCTTGCCCGCCTGTCCAGCCACCTCCTCCCTAGGCGTGTCTATCTGTGTAGAGATGTGACACAGCATTTGTTTCAGGACAGGACTAGCTCCAGCCTAGAAAAATTGTGAAATGGGATTGGTGTTTGTCCCTCGTGACCACCTTCAGTGCTTCCCTCCTCTGACCTATTTGATATTTTCAGAAGTCCCAGTACCCAGAGTCTCATATTTAGTACTTCTTGTTTTCATGCCCTGTGACAGGTACTCAGACCAGTACCTTTATGCTTTTAGGTGATACAATACCAAGTTTGATAAACCAAGTTGTGCTATCATAATACCTCTTATTAATAAAGTAATTATAATGCTAATGATCTTAATCATAATAATTAACATTTATGGCATCCTTACTAAGAGCCAGGGCCTTTGCATGCACTGTTTTATTTAATCCTCACAAAAGTGCTGGGTGGGTGGTATTCATTGCTATAGGGTTCTAGATGAATTAATTGAGGCTCCAAGAGGATAAACAACTTTCTTAAGTTCTCATAACCACTAGATGGCAGAGCCTAGATTCAAATCCAGATGTTTTTTGTTCCAAAGCCTATATATAGATTCTAAAGAGAAAGCTGATGAGGCAAATGAAAAAGTCATAACTATCTAAAAAGAATTAGCCTGCTATTGTGTGAGCTGTCATTTCCTTTAGCTCTCAATTATTAATGAGTTAGGCAGCCAAGACAAGGGTCAATTATAATGTTTATGTATCTCTATTTTAAATGAAACCATTATGCGGTAGCCTCTTAAGTTAAATCTCAGATAAAGTGGGCAATATACAGAATATATTAATGTAAAAGCAACTTAGATAAAATATAAATGTTATTTTACAATATACAACCCAGCTGGCTGCACTAAATTGAGGGTATAACCACTAATTATATTTACTTCAAAACCAAAATAATATTTTGTGTGGACATGTTAAGTTACAACACTGTCAATAGGAAACTCAGGATCATAGATTCCTTGTCCTTTCTTGTAGAACTTTTACAGGAAAGCATCCAGCATTTGGTTGTTCGGATAAAACACAAAATAATACTCTGTATTTTTTAGAAGTCTCTACTGATAGCGTTTTGGTGTGCCCCATTTGGAAGGGTGGACCTCTTCAGTCAGCACTAATTGATTTACCTCACTTAGCATAGTTTAGCTGCTCAAAAAACATGTCGATTTGATTTAAGAAAACCTATTTCATGAAAACCCCAAGTTCTAAAATAGGTAAGTGATTTATAGTTTCTAGTGCCTCCTTTCTTCATAAAAAGCAATTGACTTTTTGGCCTCTGTTTAAATCATCATCAATTGATTGTGTTAAAGATGACTATGGAATAGATCAAACAAAAGCAATGCATGAAATAAACACTCATAAGTCTGGGTGGTTGTGTAAATGTGAATGTGAGTTGTTGAAGATGATTTATTATTTCAAAGCCGTGAGCAAAAATCCAGCAAAGTCCAACATATCGTGTAAGAATATCACTAAGTGTTTGAGGAACTAAAGGGCTCTGTGGTTTTAGTGCAGTGGAAATGTACATATGTCACAAAGTCAAAGGGACCTGTATTTTTTCCCAATGTGTAGGCTTTGCCCAGATCTCTGAGTTAAAGAAAAATGCGTAAACATCACTCTGATGCAAGCTTGCCTGTGTTGAAGACAAATGTATACTGATGCCATAATGTGGTGAGGTCAATAGTAGCAAGGCCAGATAAGGTAGAAATTCCCAGAAGATTAATAGTAACTAAATGATGGTAATGACAGCTGAACAATTTACAATGTACTTATTCTAGGGCAGACATAGTTTTAAGGATGCTCTAAATATTATTTATTTAATACTTTCCATAATATTGGACTCTGAGACTCTGGGAAGTTATGGTCACTAATTAAGTGGTAAATTGGGTATATAAAGGCTATCAGTCTGTCTCCATAAACCAAGAAGAATCACAATTAGCTATACCTATGTAGAACTTATTGTTTTAGCAGATTCTAATGATTGGTAATAAAATACTAACACATTTTTAAATGTAGTTAACCATACAGTCATTGTAAAGACAACCAGCGATCATATTCATATAAGATATGATGAATCTTTTGAGAATGAACATTTAGAGTACTGGTTTAATTTTGTCACTCATTGTCATAATCCCCACTGTTGAACCGTACTCATGTAAGATTTTGCAAATTTTGTTCTTAAATTTAAATTCCCTTAATCAGCTCTTTATATAGAGTACATTATCTCATTCAGCAGGTTGAGAATAATCTTTTCATTGGGCAGCATTCAATGCATTTATCAATTGCATTACAAATTCTTATTCCCAATGTTATAAACTACAGTTTTATGTCTCATGTGTTTCCCATCCTGTTGATTACTGTTAATTGTTCACATCCTGCACCACCACGTGATTACTTTACCTCTCTTTTCATTTCTATTTGTTCCCTTTCTTTAATACTCTCCATCTGCCTTCTTTGGTACAGAAGTTTTAGTTGAAGAGTCAATTTGATGTATCTTTTAAAGTTTCATCATTATTTTTCTGTAGTTTCTCAGAGCTATTTCATACATTTTAATACTTCTTGGTATAGTAACCTTTGATTTAGTTAATAAATATTTAGAACCTATACTGTTATTATAAAAAATAATTAATGTCCGTTTGAAGTTAAAATAGGTCATGTAATGTTAGTTACAATTCCAAACTTAATTATGAATAATGTTAAATAAATATGCATTCACAAATGCACACAATTTTATAGTCACTACTTACCTGCTATCTTTTGTGTCAATATGGATAAATTAACAAGAGTTGTTTTACATGATCATTGGGTATTTGACTGAAGAGAAAGTCATTCCCAGGGAAGCTTATAAAAACCTTGCTCCTCCATAGAGAATAGCTGCTATCAGCTGGGCACTTTACAGGCTGCTTAACTTATGTTGTCTCTAATCCTCACAGCAGTCCTGCCAAGCAGGTATTTTTAGTGCCATTTTGCAGCAGGCTCAGAGCGGTCATCCTGCTAATGATTATCTGTGCGAGGACTTGAACTGAGAACAGCCTGATTTAAAGGCATATCATTTTTCCACATTAGGCTACAAAAAAATCTCAGAAGGAGAAAAAATAATTATTCCATGAGAAAAATCAGGCTGCCGAGGGCTGCAGAATCTCTATCCCTTGTCATCTGTCCATGCGTGGGGCTGGCCACTCAATAGTGCAGACCATACATCAAAATATAGAATGAGCATTGGTAGCCAGCTAGAATCCATACATGTTCAAATAACTAAAAAAAGTCATGTGTAATATTCATCAGCTATCCCACTTCAGTCTTGACTTAGCTTCATTCTTGACAGAGGTAAAGTTACAATAGTGTTCAGTCATCCTTAAAAGAGCATGCACCCTAGTATTAAATATAGTTAAATTTTCACAGCTTTTAATTCACACCAAAAATTTCATTACACACTTATTATATAAACAAGTGTCTAGTATAACCAGTTTTTTCTATTAAAATTTCTTTAAAAATCTGTTGTAAGCAATATTATGAAAGTTTACCATCTCTTGGTTTTATGGTATCCAACAGCAAGTTAAATCTGGGCAAAATTACCATAATTTAGGATAACTAAGGTGAGGGAAAATATGGAGAAACAAAATCTTTATATTTTAGCATATTTTAGTTACCTTAATGTTTTTTTATTATTGAAAATAGTTGATCTACAATATTATATTAGTTTCAGGTGAGCTATGTAGTGATTCAACATTTACATACATTATGAAATGATCACCACATTAAGTCTAGTGACCATCTGTCCCCACACGAAGTTATTACAATATTATTGACCATATTACTTATGCTGTATATTATATCCCCGTGGCTTATTTATTTTATAATTACAAGTTTCTACCTGTTAATCCACTTCACCTATTTCACCCAAACCCTCACTGCTCTCCGCTCTGGCAACCACCTGTTAGATCTCTTTATCTATAAGTCTGTTTTTTTCATTTTGTTTTGTTTGCTTGGTTTGGTTTTTACGTTCCAAATTTACATGAGACCATACAGCATTTGTCTGTCTTTGTCTAAATTATTTCACTTAGTATGATATCCTTTAGATCCATCCATGTTGTAGCAGATGACAAGATTTCATTTTTTTATGGCTGAGTAATATTCCATTATATATATATGACATCTTTATCCATTTATCTGTTGGTGGACACGGGTTGCTTCCATATCTTGGCTATTGTAAATAATGCTGCTATGAGCATTGCGGTGTATATATCTTTTTGAATTAGTGTTTTTGTTTTCTTCGGGTAAATACCCAGAAGTGAAATTCCCGGATCATATGGTGGTTCTATTCTTAATTTGTTGAGGAAGCTCCATACTGTTCTCCATAGTGTTTGCACCAATTTACATCCCACCAACAGTGGGATGCTTACCAGTGCCAGTATCATCAAGGTAGAACAAGCTCCCCAAAATGGCTGCCACCAGCATCTCCGTCCCCAGGAGGAGGCCCAGTTGCCTCCTGCCTCTCTGGGAAGCTCTCCAAGATTAGCAAGTGGGTCTGACCCAGTCGCCTTTCAAACTACTGCCTCTGTGGTTAGACTTGGAGAATATGACATTTTCCACATGCTCTTTGAGAGCGTAGCCTCTGTTTCCTATAGCCCTCCAGCTTTCCCAAACCTAAGCCCCACTGGTTTTCAAAGCCAGATGTTCTGGGAGCTCATCTTCCTGATGTAGGACCCCCAGGCTTGGGAGCCTGATGCAGGGCTCGGACCTCTTGCTTCTTGCTCCTTGGGGAGTACCTCTGTGGTTTGATATCTCTTTAGTTTAAGCATCACTAATCTGCGGTTGTGGGTCCTGACTATACCGTGTCTCCACTCCTCCAACCCATCTTGTTGTGGCTCCTCCTTTATATCTTCAGTTGTGGAAATCTTTTCTGCTAATCTTCAGGTTATTCTTATAGATAGTTGCTCTGTAAGTGGTTATAATTTTGGTGTGCCTGTGGGAGAAGGTGAGCACATGGTCTGCCTACACTGCCATCTTGGGGAAGACCTCTACTCACTTGAATCTTTTAAAATTTTTGTAGCTTTTACTCTCCTTTACCTAAAACAAAAGCGCTACTTTTTTTTTATTGTTCAACATCTGGTGATGGCAATAATAAAAATGAAATTATATAAGACATGCTGCAGATGACTGAGAAGTGTTACTCAAAATATGGACCTCAATCAGTCAACCAAGCATTACCTGGGAGCTTGTTAGATGTGCAAATTCTCAGTCCCTACCACAGACCTACTGAATCAGAATCTCTGCAGAGATTCTGGGGTAGGGTCCTGAAATCTGTTTTCAGTCAAGCCCCCCCAGGGGATTCTGATGCATGATCAAGTTTGAGGAGCATTGTTGTAGATCACTGCTACTCATCATGAGGTCCTGAGACTGGAAGCGTCAGCATCACCTGAGTGCAGAACCTTGGACTACGTTCCAGCCTATTGCAATTATATTTTATAGATCCCCATGTTATTAGTAAACATACTAAATGAAGACCTAGATAAGATCTCACTGGACAACTAACTCCAATATATTCCTTACATCTGTCTCCTGTCCTAAAATTGCTGATATTCATCTACTATGAACAAAAATGACTCTCTGTTTTTGATGGTTTTAATTCTAACCTTGCCTTTTCATATTTATGGAAAATGAAACCTAGACAGTAATGAAATAGTAATCCACCAATGGGCTAAGTCTACTGACCATGATTCCTTTATTATCCCTAAATGCTGTGGTGGAGTTCATACCAGCACTTCGAGTGTTGGTGTACAATTTCTCCTCCATTGCCTTTGCCAAGAAGTAGATTATTTGCTTTATCAATATTTTGTGTTAAAGCATTGAAAGCTTTTGTCAACATGCAGTTAGGGGATCCATTACACTTCCATCAGTCAGTACTGAGACTAGAATTAATTTATAAGATATTAAGCTGTGGTGAAATAAGCATTGGTTATGAGTCACAGCATGCTATTCAGCCCTGGTATAAATATGCATTAATTGTGTTTTGTTTTTTCTTTTTAAATTATTTATTTATTTTTGGCTGCATTGGATCCTCATTGCTGCGTGGGCTTTCTCTAGTTGCGGCAAGCGGGGGCCACTCTTCATTGTGGTGCGCAGGCTTCTCATTGCGGTGGCTTCTCTTGTTGTGGAGCACGGGCTCTAGGCGCGCGGGCTTCAGTAGCTGTGGCTTGCTGGCTCTAGAGCGCAGGCTCAGCAGTTGTGGCACACGGGCTCAGCAGTTGTGGCGCATGGGCTCAGTAGTTGTGGCACACGGGCTTAGTTGCTCTGCGGCATGTGGGATCTTCCTGGACCAGGGATCGAACCCATGTCCCCTGCATTGGTAGGCGGATTCTTAACCACTGCACCACCAGGGAAGCCCAATTGTGTTTTTTGATAGTTCATTGACTGGTCTGAAGCTCAGTTTATTGATATGAGAAACATGGGAAAAACTGAATTAATAATTTTATGTTGTCTTGAATTCCAACTCAGTGATTCAGTAATCACTTCAGTGACTTCAATGGCTAAAACAGGGTTATCAAACAGGTTTGCTTTGTAGGGGCAGAAGGAATCAGGCAAAGAAAGGTTCAGCACAAAGGGGAAGTCACTGGGGATACACCGTGCAAACAGGCACACAGAGGTATCACCAATTCTTCTTCTCTGGCGCATGAATGAGTGTTAATAGGGCCACCAGTGCAAGATCTTTTCATGGACTCTTTTCTGTAAGCATTAATGTTTGACCGTACATGTTACCACTTCCATTTTGAATTTCAGGTATATTTGTGCTCTCCACTCATCATAATTTCTGGATCTATTAGGGGAATTCTTGTTCTCTTTTGCCCCTTTCCGAGGCTGTGTTGGGCACAGCAGTGCTGCGGAGTCTGACAGCAGCTATCCCCAGACACAACAGACTTCCCTGGCATGCTTCATTTAATAAAAATAGTTTTTGGCATTAGCATAAAACCTTTCATCCTTGAGTGCTAAATTATTTCACAAACATTAATTCTTGCAGAATTCCTGCAAGGCAGACATTATAGAGTCAGAGATTCATGGAGACTTGAAGGTAAAAAGAACTTCAGAGATCATCCACTTCAAGTCACTTCATTTTTCACGTGAAAAAAATTGAAATCCCAAAAGGTGAAGTGACTAGTCCAAGCAGTTCTCTTTTTAAAAATGTAAATGCAAGACAGTCAGGTGAATAACTCTAAGCCATAGAATGCATTTTTAATTATTGTAGAAATTAAACTTTCAATTTCATTTATTAGTCTAGGGAGAAAGTTTATTCTATCTTTTTAAAGGCAGACCTAAAGGGTAGAGAAATGGGTAGAAATGGGTTAATAAAATGATGTGTCAATAATGAGTGATAATTTAAAGTAGCACACCAGTAAGCAGAAGAAACAATGTTATTTCTACTCACTTAACCTGAAGATATGGAATGAGACAAATTGCTAGAAATGAATCTCTCTTTATTAAATATGACAACCTCTCGAGACTCCCATCTTTAATCCTAGATAGATCCAATCACCTCTTACCATTTTGTCACTCCTTTTTCCCACCTCCACATATTAATCATCTGTCACTTTAAAGGAAGAAGGAGTTTGGAGGGAGACGAAAGAAACTGACCCTGAAGAGACCTACTAATCCATAAAGATGGTTGGTGGGAAGATCATCATGGGATCTTTTTGCTTCTGTTCAGAGAAGGGAGACTGACACAAAAGCTACTGAGATAATAATATTTATCCCTTAGATGCAAGGCGTCTTCAGGGATTCAAGGCTGCTGTCTGAGACTTCACAGGCAGCAGAAATATATCTTATACGTACTAGAACCTACCACAAAGTTATAGGTACTAAATGCATAATAGTTGTACAAATGAAGTGCTATGGGAGCACACGGAAAACATATGATTTCAAAATGGGTGGATTTGGGGAGACGGGGGGAAGAATTCAAAGTGAGTCTAGAGAAAATCATTAGCAAAAATGAGGTTGATAGGGAGAGGGCATTCCAGATAAAAAGGAATATATTTCACCATAAGCATCATGTTCTTTCTTTCCCTGAAAAACAAAGAGAAATGGAAGAAACTCCTAGGGATGAATAACAGTATTATGGTGCAGCCAAAGGACTAATTTGTGAAAAAATAATGCAAGAAAATGAAGATATGAATCATGACTAGTGACAATGAGAAGATTCCACTTGAGGGAACTTATTTGGAGCATTTTGGGAGAACTTACTGCTGGGTTGATAAATAAAATGAAGAAAGGCGAAACAGGATTATATTACAGAGAAAATGAAGAAATAGGAGATCGATTAGAAGGCAAGGAAGGCCACAAACTCCTCACTTAATGCTGTGTAATACAGTCAGCTAAGAACAGCATTGACAGAACATTGGAAGACATATGGATTTGACCTAACCAAATAATAACTTTACCTTTCTAAACTGGGGCTAGACTTTTTCAAAGTCTTCTTTCCTGAGAGACATGACTAAATCTATAATTGTATACCTCAAAAGATAATACAATGGAAGATCTGTGATTGGTAGCCTAAGAAAATGAGGAAGAGTTAGGGTAACAGGGTAAATGTGAGTAGATGATATTTTAAATGGTAATATTTTAAGATAAATGTGGTATCTCCTCCTTGAAACCATAGCAGGTTAGAGCAACTAGTGACTTTAGGAATTATTATTAATATGCATAACAGTATAGATGAGTCTCAAAATATTTCTGTTGAGTAAAAGAAGCCAAACCTCCACTCCCCTACCCCCCCCACCCCCCAAAAGAGCACATAGTGTGTGATTCCATTTACAAAAAACTCTAGAAAAAACAAACTAATCTATAGGAACAGAAAACAAATCAATTGTTGCTTGGGGATTGGGGCAGGGTAGGGTAGATTATAAAGGGGCATGAAGAAACCTTTGGGTACCATGGATATGTTTACCATCTTGATGCATAGTTTTATAGGACTATATATGTGTCAAAACTTATCAAACTGTACAGTTTATACATGTGTATTTTTTGTATGCCAATTATATGAATTTAGACATGAGGGAATCACTAGAGTTTCAAAATATGCAAGTATATAGTCAATATAAAACTAACATAAATATATATTGTATTAAACAAGTAAAAATAGGTGAATACACTAAAATAATCAGTTCAAAAATAATTCATGATTACATATTTGACTTTTACAATGGATAATTTTGGAGGTATATAAACAAAAATTAATATAGGAGTGCAACCACAAATGTCCAGAATTTTATTTCCTGTTAAAATAGTTTTTGCAGTGTAAATCTAAATTAATTTATAGCAACTAGTTAAGTCATGCTTATACTTCTTTGTTATTTAATGGTTTAATATTCGTGTGCCACCATAGATCAAAGACTGTTTTCTTAGAAAAATATTGACTAAATTTAGCTTTCTCTTGGGAAATAAAGACTTGTATAATTTAAATGTGCCTGAGAAATGCAAGCACAGCTTAAAAAGTAATGGTTTTTAATGGCTTTTAATCAAGAAAATGGCTTGCTAATGTAAAGCAAAATAATCAACAGATTCTTTTCAAATGTATGCAGTAGAAAACTTGAACGGAATGAATTTTTTCCCTGACTAAAGTCAGTATCTTTGTTTGGCCTTGAAATTTTTAAAGATTACTGATGTAAACAATATTTATGTTTATTTTCTCAGTATCCAGAGTCTAGTGCTGTTTCAGTGTGGATTTTCGTGTTGGGAAGATTTGAATTTAGTATAGACCCTGAGCGTTTCTTGCTGGGTAACTTTAAGCAAGTTATTTGGCCTCTCTAATACTTAATTTCTTCTTTGTCAAATGGGGATAATACCAATATTCAAATCATAGGGTTGTTGCAATAATTAGATGAAAGTGATTCTAAAATACATAAATAGGGTTTGATATACAGTAAACTTCAATACAAATTAGATATTTTTTTTGTTTTTATTGCTGTTGTTGTCTGGACTTGTTTGGACTGAAAGACCAATATGGGACCAATTATCCTTTTCATACTAAGTGCATGTGCCGCCCTCTAGTGAATGAAAAAAGCACCACATTGGAAATTAATAAGTGTGGTTCTTGCCTCAGGTCTGATATTAATGAGCTGTGTCACCTTGATTGTGTAATATTATATCTCTGACTCTTAGTGTTTTTTTTAAGGTTACAAAATGTTATTGGTTAGTAGTTTTTTAAATTTTCTTAAATTTTGTTGAAGTATAGTTGATTTACAATGTTGTGTCAATTTCTGCTGTATGGTAAAGTGATTCAGTTGTATATATATATTCTTTTTCATATTCTTTTCCTTTATGGTTTATCACAGGATATTGAAGCAGGCCTTCTGGACACCCTTGGATTTCTACGTTTCTGGAATTTGGCACTGACTGTTTGCACTTCCTGCTTCATTGAGGTGACCCAACTCTGGGTGCTTCTTTTCTGCTCCAGGCCCTGTAGACAGGGCACCAATTCCACAGGATAACAGTAACATAAGATACATATGAGAGGCATATGAGAGCTGAAAAGGAGAACCACTGGAGTGGAGATGTGGAAAACAAATCACAAGCACAGTGTTGACCAGTTATCTCAGAACCCAAGAGCAAACCTTTTACTCTCAGCCATGTTTTCTTCACTATAATTCAAGCAATTCACTGATGGATATACAGCAAAGGAAACATAATTATGACATGAGGTTTAGGGCACAGAGTTTCTGAGCCTCTTCTGCCACTACCTCCCTGCGTGTCTGATGTAAACCCCTTGGCTTCTCTGAGTTTCATTATCCTTTAAAGTAAAATTCAGACCAGCAATCTTTAAGATTCTTTCTACTTCTAAAGTCCTAGGATAGCACAGTTTTATTGATATCTATTTTAAAATATGTTTTAACAATCATAGAAAAAAATGAATACAAAATAGTTCATTCTTCAGAAAAATACATTTCATATGTAGTGAATACAAATATATAGACAAGAATAATACCTACAACACAAGCTAATGTCTTTAATTTTGGGGTTTTACTGTTCATTGATGTTATGTTTAATGACATTTTCAATCTGTGATTTGTGTTAAATCCAATGGCTTTTTAAGTGCTGGAAAGACAGAGTTATTCTCAGCTCTGACTCCAATAATGACTTACAGTTAGGGGTTAATTTGGGAAATTGTCTGAAATTGCAGAAAAGGCCCAGATCCTATTCTCCTGAGGTAAATTTGGCTGGTGGCTGGTGTGTTGCATTATCACGGTTTTTTCTTAATCTTGATGCACTGTATTGATAGATGAAACAAATTTATAGTCAAGCATAATCACATAGCATCATAAACCTTCAGGTTTATAAAGTGTCTCAAGGATCATCTGGTTAAATCTTTACTCTGTACTTGAATCTCTTCTCCAACATCCCCCTAAGCAGTCATCCATCCCATATTCAGAATAGTTTCCAAGGTGCTCTAAGATTCTGTCACCGAGTGGAGGCTTCAACGAGGTGATCTCCTCTGGAGTTGGATCTGGAATGGAGTTCCCTGCACATCTCTCCTTGTAAGGCTTGTCCTATATTTGCATGCCCTACCCCAAGTCTTATTATAGCTAATACATGTTGGCTCACCATTTAAACTCAGTATGTCACTGCATCTTCTTCTAGGTGTGTTTCTAACCCAAAATTTTCAAATTCTAGTAGAAGGGTGTATTTGTCACCTTTAAAACATTTCTTCCACTGAACACTATTGTGATCATATTATCTTACTGGTGAATATTACTGGATTATCCAGGGTTTTCAAGAGCATCTTTTTTAGTTCCTTTGCTTGTGGATTTATTTCTCAAGATACAGAGCACCTTTTTTTATACTCGGGTGGTATCTGGTGCATCTCATCAAATTGCTACTGCCTGTACTCTTCAGATTAAGGCACTATTATGGTGTTTCTTAAACCTGGTGTATTTTTTTATAGAGCAGGTTTTATTTTGTTATTTTGTTGATAGATGAAATGAATAAATGGTTAACATAATAGTATAATATCATAGATCTTCAGGTTATTAAAGCATTTCAGGAACCATGTGGTTAAATCCTTATCAAGTACTTGAATTCCTCCTGCTCCATCCTTCCAAGTGGTCATACATTCTATACTCAGACTATTTGGTCCTATAAAAAGTTTATTCTTCAAAAGCTAAATATTGACTTATCATATGACCTAGCAATTCCACTTCTAGGTAAATACTCAAAAGAATTGAAAACAGGGACTCAAAGGATACCTGTACACACATGTTCCTAGGAGCATTACTCATAATAGCCAAAAGATGGGAGGAAAAACCAAGAGTCCATCAACAGACAAATAGATAAATAAAATGTGGTTTATATATACAATGTAATATTATTGAGCCATAAGAAGAACGGATGTCCTGAAAGGGCAGCAGCTGGCTTGGACATTTACTTCTAGGCTATGCAGTAAGCAGAGCTTTTCGAAGTAGGCATTCTGATCCAGAACTTAGAATACAGTTTTTTAGACGAAGATTGAATATACCAAAGAGTGTCTGGGTGCACATTACTATGCAAACAAATGTCTACACAAGTAGGTTTTCTACTAACAACCTCACTGGAAATGTCTCAAATGTAATTTCTGTTAGTGGCCATTTTAATGAAGTTCAGCACCACATGCTGGGTTGATGATTTTCAATGGCACGGTAAAATTACTATTACTGAGGATAAATGGGCCAGAAAGAGCATAGTTAAAACAAATAATTATTGGAACATAGCTTATAAAATTGAAAACAATCTGAAACTTGTAATCCTCGATGATGTCAACGTGGATTCATGAGAGCATGTGAAAACATGCTAAAATTTCTGTTGCATTTAAAAATTTGGATATAGATACTGAAAAATACCTTAGATTAATTAACTAATTAAATACATACAAAATAGTAATGTAAGTCACTAAGATAATAAATATAGTTTATAAAATGTCTAAACTACTAAAAAAATTAGATTGACCCCAACTGAGTGAGGGCTAATGGAAATGAGATGCCTGTCTTTGCACTGTCATTCCTTCTCTTGTCCTTCTATTGATAGAATTGCTCTTTCTAGTCATGGTACCTAAATCCCAAGCAACAACCATTGGTCTAACAGTAGTCACAATATCAAAACTAAGTCAGTCTGAATCCTTCCTGCACTTTGTCTTACTGAGGAAGAGATGGAAAGGATTTCCCTGGCATGCTTCATTTAATAAAAACAGTTTTTGACACTAGCATAAAATCTTTCATCCTTAAGTCTTAAGTTATTTCACAAACATTAATTCTTGCAGAATTTCTGCAAGACAGAAATTATAGAGACACAGATTCATGGAGACCTGAAGATAAAAAGAACTTAAGGGATCATCCACTTCAAGTCACTTCATTTTTCAACCTGAAAAAGATTGAAAGCCCAAAAGCTGAAGTGACTTCAAACTACTTTTGCCCAAGTAGTTCTCTTTTTAAAAATGTAAATACAAGACAGTCATATGATTAACTCCAAGTCATAAAATGCATTTTTAATTACTGTAAAAATTAAACTTTAAATTTCATTTACTAATCTTGGAAGGAAGTTTATTCTGTCTTTTTAAAGGCAGACCCAAGGGGTAGAGAAATGGGTAGAGAAGGGTTAATAAAATGCTGTGTCAATAATGAGTGATAATTTAAAGTAGCACACCAGTAAGCAGAAGAAACAATGTTATTTCTACTCACTTAATCTGAAGATATGGAGTGAGAGAAATTGCTAGAATTTAAAATAGTATATCAGTGAGCAGAAGAAACAATGTTATTTCTACTCACTTAATATTCTGAGTTATAAGACCATGAGCCTATAGGTATCACTATTCAAGTAGGAGATGTTCGGAGGAGAAGGCTGAGGGAATGATGCCAACAAAGAGAGGAAGCTTCCACTGGTAACAGAAATGTGGGGAGATTGCCTGACACTGTTTAAGCTCCGATATCCTGTGGACACCGAGCCCAGCTTCCCTTTCACTACTCTGTTTTCCTTGCTTTAGCCTATACCTAAACATAAACACACGTGTAGTTTTTTTTTTTTTTTTACTTTGAATTGTATATCACTTGGAATAGAGAATCCTGATCAAAAGCTCAAGAAAAGAACAACTTAGGTAACAAGTTCACATGACAAATTATTAACCTAAAATAATTTACTGTGTTTAAGTCTCATGATATTGAAATAAATAAAAATAATAAAATGAATAAGTAAATCAAAAGTAATTAAAATAAACATGAAGGATTAAATTTTCCTATGAGACAGATATCATTGGATTGGGTAAAAAAAATTTAAACAGAAAAACTCAGAATAAAAACAAATAGACAAATCAAACAACATTAATTAAATGCTATTTTCAAGAAACATGTCCCAAACAAAATGACACAGTTTAAAAATGAAGGATGGAAAGAAAAAGTACCAAGTAAAAACTTATTTTAAAAACTAGTGTGACAATATTGATACAACAAAAAGGTAGAATTTAATGTGGAGATTATTTATTTGGATAAAGAGACCTACTTTATTATGACTCAAGATCTATTTTTCTAAGAATCTCTAACAATCAGAAGACTTTATTCTTCCAGCCGCATCAGTTTAAAATACACAAAGCAAGCCCAGTGAAACATAAGGACTAGCAGATAAAGACATAATCAAAGTGGGAGACATTGACAATTCCTCTCAGATCAAGAAGTGTTACCATGGGACTTTCCTGGTGGCACAGTGGTTAAGAATCCGCCTGCCAATGCAGGGGACATGGGTTTGAGCCCTGGTCCAGGAAGATCCCACATGCCGCAGAGCAACTAAGCCCAAACTCCACAACTACGGAGCCTGCACTCTAGAGCCAGGGAGCCACAACTACTGAGCCTGCGTGCGGCAACTACTGAAGCCTGCGTGCCTAGAGCCCGTGCTGCGCAACAAGAGAAGCCACTGCAGTGAGAAGCCCGCCTTCTACCACAATGAAGAGTAGACCACGCTCATTGCAACTAGAAGAAAGCCCACGTGCAGCAACGAAGACCCAACGCAGCCAAAAAAAAAAAAAAAGAAGTGTTACCTTAATGTGAGCAAACATGACTCATGGGTGCAGTCATAAAGAAACTCTATTCTGCGTCTCACTGTCCTATTGTTTTTGTTCAGTGCCGCTACTTTTCCCCTTTACCCAGCTCAGGTTAACTGGCAACCTTACGATTTACCCTAAAGGAATAATTCCTGTTTAACTTGTCAAACAGGGTCTTATTTCAGAGATTAAAATGTCCAGTCTTATGTAATCATCAAAAACTCTAATCTTGATTTAAGTCCTCTCCTGGAGATCCCACTGCAGGGAAAAATCTAAGGAAAGGAGGTTACTTGGCTTCTTCTCTCTTTCCTCCTGTATTTCTTCTACTCCTTCTCCCCTTCTGGCTAGCTGACTACTCTAATTATGGGATGGGTGGATAGGAAATTGGAAGAGAGGCCATGCTGCTCTCTATAAATATCTGGTCCATGGAAATTGCAAGTCTTTTCCCCAAAACTTTGGAAGAGCAGTTTCCTACCAAACTTCAGGCCACTACTTTGCTCCCATGGAGGTCTCCTCAGCCAGTATGCTGTGCTTTATTTAGCTTCTTGGTCTTGACTCAGACCCCCGCCTACTCCTCTGTCCCTCTAACTGCAGAGTACACAGGCTAAACTCTGAGTGGTCACCTGCAACCCCCTTTCTGTTGATGTGGGTGGGGCTGAGGGAGAGCACATTCCTCACTCTTTTTCCTTATGGGAGAGAGAGGGACTGTGAGTCAGAGCAGAGTTCAGGCTAGAGATATCCTCTTCAGCAATTTCCTCCAAACCCAACTCTTGACTCTAATATCCTAGATGTGAGTGAGGGACAACATGAATATTTCCTTTGAAAATTCTGCATTGCGGGTCTGCCATCTCACCTTGAGATGTAATTTGTAGTGTTCATGAGTATCAGCCCAAACTTCCATTGTCACATCTTCTGATATAAGTAATGATGGAAAGTTTTTGAATAACAATTTATTTTCTCACACTTTCTCCCTCCCAACCGGTTCTCAGAGAGACACTTACAGCCTTAAATGCATTTAATAGAAAACAAAATAAACAATGAATAGATTAAGCCTTTAATGTGAGATCTTGGAAAACAATTCTAAGTACTTAGAGAGATAGAATAAACAAAGATAAATTCAGAATTTATAAAACAGAAGAAAAAATTTAAAAGTATATGTGACTTAAAAAGCCAAAAAGTAGATTTTTAAAATATATATTAATAAATAAAATATTTAAAACTCTAGCAAGTCTAATTAACAGGAAAAAAGAGAATTCACTAGTAATCTACATTAGGAAAAAGAAACAGATGTAGATGTTGAAGAAATTAAAAATAAGAAAATACTACATGTAAATTTATACCAAGATATATGAAAAGCTAGATGAAATAATCAGTTTCTAGGAAAATATGAGTGACCAAAATAATGACTGAAGAACATGTAAAATACCTTAATAAACCAACAAACAAATTTTTTTTTAAAATGGAAAAGTATTTAAAGCAAAAGTGCTTAAATGACATCTGTTTAGCTTATGAGTTCAGTCAAAGCATCCTATAAGGCACTTAAGAGCTGTCTAATAATTCCTGTTACTTAAGCTGTTTCACGGTAAACAAAAAGATTAAAGCTTTCTTATTCATCACATGTCTGCTATAACACCAAGCCAATAATACAAGAGGTACTGTTGTACCTCCTGTCACAAAAACTTAATAATAGTTCAATGTCACATAGAACATAGATATAATTTTAAAAATCAGCAAATTAAATTCTTTTCTTGTTAAAAGACTAAGATAACATAACCAAGTATATTTATCCCAGGACTGCAATATGATATATCATTAAGGAATTCTTTGTAGTTTATAATAGAAATGGTATTTCAAATACTTAAGAGGAAAGACTTGCTATTCAATAAACAGTGTGTTACAATTGGATACCCGTATGGGAAAAACTAATGTTATAATTCAACCGCTCATCATATACAAAAAGAAACTCCATATAAATTGAATATCTATATTTAGAAGTTCACGGGGTTGTTGGAGAAAAAAAAAGAAAATATTTTTATTCTTCTGGGATAGCAAAAACCTCCTAATATGCTACAAGACCAAAGTCCCTAAAAGAAAAGATTGATAAACGCAACTCAATAGATAGCAACATGTCCTGTAAAATGCAAGGTATCTTAAATAAAGTGAAGGACAAGCACCAGATTAGGAGAAAATATTTGTAAGAGGAAAAAAACTATAAAAGTTTACTAAACTTAGTGTATTTTTAAAATGTTAACAATTTTTAAAAAGGCAAACAATCCAATAGAAAATAGAGCAAATAATACAATTTATAACTATAAATTACTAATAAATGGTAATAAATATAAAAGGGTATGCTCAATCACACAGGTAATCAGGGGAAAACATATTAAAACCACAGCGATGTGCCATTTCCTGCTTGGATGATTGGGTGAAAATGAGAGAATAGTGAGATTCTGCCAGGGTCTGGGGCAACTGGCATTCTCACCGGTGAGTGTGTGAATTGATGCAGTTTTCTGTAGAATTATTTGACTGAATCTATTAAGTTAAAAAAATGTCTTCCCTTTGACTCAGTTGTTTTCTATCGAGGTATCTTTTCCACAAGATCACTTATATGTGTGTCCAAGAAAATTAATTTTGTTTGGCATTGTTGTAAGAGCAGGAGAAAAAAAGGGGTGGGGAATGAGTCATCTATAATGTTCTGTCACTAAAGAATGGTTTAAAAGTTTATGCTATTAATTTATTTACTGAGGCGATATATGGAAAGTGCTTAGAACAATGCCTGGAACAGGGCAACAGTGAATAGCAGGTCCTCAGTGAATATTTTTAGAATGACTTTTATATACATGCAATGCTCTTTATTCTGTGATTGCCCCTCTATACCCATGCTCTGTCCTTCTCTGATTCCTAGGAAGATGACTTGCATTTCCCTTCTGCTCTGGCCTTCTGTTGGTTTCGATCAACCCATGGAGGCACCAACAGGATGGGAGAGCGAGAGGGTATTTCTGGTATTTCTCCTTTGCTACTTCCCTGCCATACTGTGATTGGTAGTGACAGCATCCTTCTACCTATGGCCAGACCTCCCACTGGATACGTATGGGCAAGCACCCAGGCCCACAGTCCTCACTCGGTCGAGGACCAAATCTCATTCTCTCCCTGTTCCTCAGTCCTCGAGGTGGTAACTGTTTTCTTCTGTTGCTGACACCTGGGTGCTTCACCATCCCTTGCTGGTTCTTTTAGTCCTGCCCATGCACGTTTCTTGTTAGGACCACAACTGACACACAAGCTGTGTAATACCATGCAGCTATTAAATAGTGTGAGGGGGTATTAGATGTACTGACATAAAAACAATTCCACATGGGTATGTTAGGTTTTAAAAAGGCCAATACCCACAGATGTATTTATCCACAACCATTTACCCATAATTAAGATTTGCCACGTTTTGGTATAATGCTATTTCCAACACTTAGACATTTCAAATCCACAGTGCACTATAATGGAAAAAGATTAAAATATATAATACACATTTGGACAGTTTAATGGTTTATAAAGAGCTTTAAATGTCAAAATATGTAAACGACTGATAATCTTAGAAAACTTAAGTCATTCCAGCAGCGATACTGGGGCATTAATGCAACCCTGCCTTAAGTCCCACACATTTGGGCTGTATCACAAAGAACAAGGATTCCATGGCAACGCCAACTGGCTATTTATAGGACCACCACCAATCAGCATGCACTATAGCACAACAACATCATGTACTCTAATAACTTTAATTATGATGACACTTTGGTTTATAAACTGATGATCAAAGAACAGGCTATAAAACTTTAGAAAGTTCTGGTGTTTAGACATCCAGATAATGTATCTCCTGACAAATTTAAATTCTGTTGGTTCAAAACCTCAGGAGTTCTCCGGGTGAAATCTGAAACTAAGGCCCACACATGAGGGCCTGGAGAGACTGGAGGAAGAGGCAGCCACTCGAGAGGGGTAGTTGGCAGGTTTAATAAGCAAGAGAACTTACATAAGAGGCTTGCCTTTGGTGCCACAAGATAAGTGGAACTCCACAATCCCCGCCAGGATCTTGAAAGTTTATGTAGAGGCCTTACCTTGGTTCAGTCGTGTGTACTGTCCAGATGGACTCAACAACACGTTGCTCTCTCATGGCTGCGTCCTTGAAAACGGCTCCCATTGTGGGAACAGTGGGTAGAATGTGCATCCCAAGGACAGGGGAGGGAGTGAGGTGCCTCCCATTGCCTGGGTCCAACTCACCGGTCAACCAGTGGTCATGTCCCCTCCATGACCTCCTCCAGCAAATGCCTAGAAAAGGATATTGAAACATCAACGTATGAATGACAACTACCTCTGGGAATGGAATTAAAATTGGTTTGGGCATGGGGAAATTTACCTTTTTGTTCTCTAAACTTCTGTATTACTGAAAAACAATTTTACAGGGAACCCATGTTCATTTTCTATTATGTAAACAATTTTAAATAAAATTTGATACAAAAATGATAGGATTTTCTAGAATGGAATTTTGACAAAATTTTGGTAATTCTATGGAAGAGAAAAGGAAAAGAGAACAGTTTGACTATACACAGGGCTCTCTGAGGTCAGCATTTAAAAGAACGGGTTAAAAGAAATAGGGAGAAATTACATAGAGAGGTCATTAGGATCACTAAATGGATAGTGTGAACGAACTGCCTTAAATGGAGCAGTCAGATCTGCAGCAAAATGGCCAGGATAGCCCAAAGCCCAGACTGTGTAGAGACCTATGAAAAAAACTTAAGACAATTATACATACATATATATATATATTAGTTAAGAGCAGACAAGAACATAAACTGAACAAGAGAAGCAACTGTTTAGGAAGATGTACACTTTTGTTAACTTGACAGAAACAACATACATACTCAACTATTATTTCTTTAACAAGGAGCTGTAAAGAAAGGGTGTCAGGTGGAATTGAAACTCACGAGAGAAGAGAAGAGGGCAACACCTAGACCCTTTAAATGGTATTCAGTTTTCAGATACCAAAAGACTATATTCTAGTGCAATAAAAGAATTTACAAATGTGATCAAGAATACAACTGATAACCTTTCTGAATAGGAGAGGTTTCATGGAGATAAACCAATATCCAAATGTTTTAAAATAAGAGACAGATTCTAAGCACTCAGTCTTAAGGAGGGTTGTGTGTGTGCGTGTGTGTGTAAAGTGATCTTTTAATTTCTAATTCTGTCAGTTTTTTTTTTTTTTTCAGAGAATCTGTGTTAGTTTGCTAGGGTTTCCATAACAAAATACCACAGACTGGCTTAAACAGAAAAACTTTATTTTCTGACCATTCTGGAGGCTAGAAGTCCAAGATCAAGGTGTCAGCAGGGTTGTTTTCTTCTGTGGAACTCCCTCCTTGACGTGTAGACACTGTCCTTCTGATGGCTTCACATGGCCTTTCCTCTGTGTGTATCTGTGTCCTAATCTCTTCTTATAAGGACACCAGTCATATTGGATTAGGGCCCACACTACTGACTTTGTTTTACCACTTTTAAGACCCTATCTCCGAATACAGGCACATTATGAAGTACTGGGGGTCAGGGCTTCAACATATGAATTTGGGAAGAACATAATTCAGCCTGTAACAGATACTTATCACCTTTAACTGAAATTTAATTATTTTGGTATATATCTTACTATTGATGTGATTATGTAAACTTCTTAAACGATGAAATGCTAGTTTGCCTTTATATCTCATAGCATGTTTAACCATCTAGGTGATCATTAAGTGTTTGTTGAGAGAGAATGAATAAATTAATTAAAGGTACATAGTATGAAGCAATGCCTTCTCATCTCTGGACGTGCTCTAATTCCAACCATAAGATCATGTGTGAACACTACTGCTGAAGAGAGAAAAGTTAGAAAACAAAAAGCCGAAGTTCCTTCTGTGATTACAGAGTGCGAGGAGCGAATCACGACAGGTACAGGGACAGCCGTAGAGAGACCTTTCATATTTCTTTCTTCTCCCAACAGGATGATGGCAACCCCCATCTCATCAGCCCAGTCTCCTCTTAGGAACTCATCTCATATCAAGGCAGAGATGGCTGGCTCAGCGAGGTCCTGGCTCTTATGCACAAGAGGCTGGACCAAGGTGGAGAGCCGACCCCTCTCAGAAAGCAGCCTCCCATCACCTTTGAAGCAAACACCCTTCAGAATAAACTCAGAAATTTTCCGTGTCCCTTTGTGGCATTTAGTGTCTTCTTGAGTTCTGACTGTATATCAGACATAGGGTATCCTTCCATAAACATGGTAACTCGATGATGAATTTGGACTGGTAATGGACTTGTCTCAGCTGTAACACTTTTTGACAACCCTTCAGACACTGTGACCAGAGCTTTTCAAAAACATCCTTCTGCCTGCCTGCTTGGTCCTACCCAGTGCTGATCCCTTGGTCGTCAAGAAATAGGAGTCTTTATGATCCTGGTCATACTTGGGAGCTGGTTTAAACCTACAACATGCAACCCCATCTCGACCCTAACAAGGTACTGGGAACCTCATGTTGTTAAATTCCACAGCCCTGGTTTACATGAAGTTGAAGGCTGTTCTAGGGAGCTGAACACAAATGAACAATTTACTTCATATCTTCATATGCTCAGAAATCCAAATCCCTAACTTCTAAACTAGTATTGTGAACTTTTTTTTTTTCAGATGAGGGCTGTTAGAAGAAGTGTTTTTCCAAGTTGTCACAATTAATTCACATTTATGAAATATTGTCATTTCATTTCATTCTGTAAATAGGAGGCAAAGGAGAGAAGTGATCACCATCATTCCAATTTCTCGTGACCTTTCCCAAATGTGCCTTTATAGACATGCCTCTGTTCTGGGCCTTGATCTGAAATGGGAAACTCTTTTACATTGTCAGTAATGATGGGAGGTGATGAAGCACAAGGGCAAAAATGGCAATCACAGTCTCTCTCCAGGTTTCCAATTAACAAGCACAAACTTAACCTTCCATACTTTAAAATAAGTAGTTTTCAAACTTTAAAATAAATACTTTTCAAACTTTAAAATAATAGATCTGTGTTGGCAGTATCTTGATCTTTCTAATATGAAATATTTATGAAGTTATCTGTATTAAAAAATAGAATTATATAGAAACTTATCTAAACCAATGAATGCAAGTTGACTGACTAATTGAAATAAAGTGATTAACAAGTATTCTATTCAATTATGAATTATTAGTCTTAAAAATTTAGAACAATGTACAGAAATAGCTCACTGCTTAATAAATACAACTGTTTATTATTGCAGCATTTTTTTTTTTTTGCGTCCTGCGGCATGCAGGATCTCATTTCCCTGACCAGGGATCGAACCCATGCCCCCTGCATTGGGAGCACAGAGTCTTAACCACTGTACCGCCAGGGAAGTCCTATGCAGCATATTTTTTTAACCCCTTTCCAGGTGTGGTATCTATAAGTTTCTTCAAACATGAAAGGAACAAATGAAAAACTAAAATCAGAGTATAATGATGAGGAGGAAGTACTTTAAAGTCAGACAGAACAGAATTTTTTTAATTAAATTTTTTATAATTTAAGTGTAGTCCTAGTTTTATTTATAGTTTCTTGAGGAGCCTCCATACTGTTCTTCACAGTGGCTGCACCAACTTAGATTCCCACCAACAGTGTACACGTGTTCCATTTTCTCCACATCCTCACCAACATTTGTTATTTGTTGACTTTTTGATGATAGCCATGTTTACAGGTGTGAGGTGGTGTCTCATTTTGATTGTGATTTTCATTTCTCTGATGCTTAGCGATGTTGAGCATTTTTTTCATGTACCTATTGGCCATCTGTATATATTCTCTGGAAAAATATCTATTCAGGCAGACAGACTGGAATTTTAATCTCAACTCTTTTACTGACTAGAAGTGTGACCTTGGGCCTAAGCTTCCTCATCTTCTAAATCGAGTTAATGACACTTACCTTATTGTGATTAAATGGAATCATGTTTTTTAAAAAGCCCATTATAGGGCTTCCCTGGTGGCACAGTGGTTAAGAATCCACCTGCCAAGGCAGGGGACGGGGGTTCAAGCCCTGGTCTGGGAAGATCTCACATGATGCAGAGCAACTAAGCCTGTGTGCCACAGCTACTGAGCCTGCCCTCAACAGCCAGGGAGCCACAACTACTGAGCCCACGAGCCACAACTACTGAGCCCACGTGCCACAACTACTGAAGCCTGCGCGCCTAGAGCCTGTGCTCCGCAACAAGAGAAGCCACCACAATGAGAAGCCCATGCACTGCAACGAAGAGTAGCCCCTGCTCACCGCAACTAGAGAAAGCCCGTGCGCAGCAACGAAGACCCAACACAGGCAAAAATAAATTAAAAAAAAAAAAAATGCCCATTATACTGCCAGTCACATGGAAGCACCTTATAAATGGTACTTCTTATTATGCAATCTTAACTAAATTCCTATAAATATTGTAATGGATATGGAAAAGACAAAATGTCTTGTGAGTACATTGTATTGTTACCTACACAAAAAGGCAAATAAGTGAAGTGCATATGGACTGCTTTTCTGACTCATGTTTTGTCAACAGATGCTGCTTTCCTTGTGCCCTCTGCTTTCCCTTCAAGTGTGTGGATGAGTAAGAGTTTTCTTTAGTAAAATAAACCTCACTTGATTAAAAGAAAATAAAGGCAACAATCACAGAGAGAAAGTTTATATACATACATTGTAAGTAAAAATATACTTTGAGAAATCCTGTTATTGAAGACCCCTGAAGCAAGCCATTTCTAAGTAGAAAAATGCCATATGCTGGTGCAGCTGTTGCTCTGTCTCTCTCTCTGATTACTGCTGTTAATGGTTAATAGGGATTTTCAAATGGACATAGAGACTGTCACACAGAGTGAACTAAGTCAGAAAGAGAAAAACAAATATCGTGTATTAACACATATATGTGGAAGCTAGAAAAATGGTACAGATGAACCGGTTTGCAAGGCAGAAATAGAGACACAGATGTAGAGAACAAACGTATGGACACCAAGGGGGGAAAGTGGGGGTGGGGGGGATGAATTGGGAGATTGGGATTGACATATATACACTAATAAGTATAATAGATAACTAATAAGAACCTGCTGTATAGCACAAGGAACACTACTTCACGTCGCTGTACAGTAGAAACTAACCGAACATTGTAAAACAACTATACCTTAACAAAAAAAAAATTTTTTTTAAAAAGAAGCAATAAGAGTTCTTACAGTTGACTTGGTTAAAATAGTGTAATCATGCTGAAATTCAGTTTTATATTAATTTTTTATTTGCTTTGCTGCACCATACACACACATAGTCAGATAAACAGAGGATGTAAATCAGATGACTATGGTGACTTTGATTTCAGTTGTTGTATTTGCATGTGTCATTTCTTGAGAAAGGATATACTTGTTCCCTTTTTCAAAGTCACTGTGACACATTTTTTTTTTTTGGATTTATTACAATTTAATCACAATACCAATAAAAGTTGTATCTTTAGACTTGTGCACAAAACACAAAATTTGCTTATCGATGTTCATTCTTGAAAACAGGCATTTTAAAATACTTTGTTTTTAAGTCTTTTAACAATAGAACGTTTGTTTTCAATTAAGGATTTTATTTGGCTGCTTTTAAGGAAACCTTCCTAAGCAATAATTTTGAGATCTTGAGACACCTTAAAAACTTCTTAAAAACTCAATTAGTTTGCAGAACATTTGCACGAATTACATGGCTTTTAGGTCATGCTCTTTCTTTTTTTATTTTAACGTTTATTTATTTATTTATTTATTTTCTTATTAGTCATCCATTTTATACACATCAGTGTATACATGTCAATCCCAATCTCCCAATTCATCACACCACCACCCCCCGCCACTTTCCCCCCTTGGTGTCCATACGTTTTTTCTCTACTTCTGTGTCTCAATTTCTGCTCTGCAAACCGGTTCATCTGTACCATTTTCTAGGTTCCACATATATGCGCTAATATACAATATTTGTTTTTCTCTTTCTGACTTACTTCACTCTTTATGACAGTCTCTAGATGCATCCACATCTCTACAAATGACCCAATTTTGTTCCTTTTTACGGCTTAGTAATAGTCCATTGTATATATGTACCACAACTTCTTTATCCAGTCATCTGTCAATGGGCATTTAGGTTGCTTCCATGGCCTGGCTATTGTAAATAGTGCTGAAATGAACATTGAGGTGCACGTATCTTTTTGAATTATGGTTTTCCCTGGGTATATGCCCAGTAGTGGGATTGCTGGATCATATGGGAATTCTATTTTTAGTTCTTTAAGGAACCTCCATACTGTTCTCCATAGTGGCTGTATCAATTTACATTCCCACCAGCAGTGCAAGAGGGTCCCCTTTTCTCCACACCCTCTCCAGCATTTATTGTTTGTAGATTTTTTGATGATGGCCATCCTAACTGGTGTGAGGTGATACCTCATTGTAGTTTTGATTTGCATTTCTCTAATAATTAGTGACGTTGAGCAGCTTTTCATGTGCTTCTTGGCCATCTGTATGTCTTCTTTGGAGAAATGTCTATTTAGGTCTTCTGCCCATTTTTGGATTGGGTTGTTTGTTTTTTTAATATTGAGCTGCACGAACTGTT
The DNA here is from genome assembly GCF_028021215.1 of Eschrichtius robustus. Taxonomy (NCBI): domain Eukaryota; kingdom Metazoa; phylum Chordata; class Mammalia; order Artiodactyla; family Eschrichtiidae; genus Eschrichtius; species Eschrichtius robustus. The sequence continues at coordinate 80,271,600 of NC_090835.1, forward strand.
TATATATTTTGGAGATTAATCCTTTGTCTGATGATTCATTTGCAAATATTTTCTCCCATTCTGAGGGTTGTCTTTTCGTCTTCTTTATGGTTTCCTTTGCTGTGCAAAAGCTTTTAAGTTTCATTAGGTCCCACTTGTTTATTTTTGTTTTTATTTCCATTACTCTAGGAGGTGGGTCAAAAAATATATTGCTGTGATTTAGGTCAAAGAGTGTTCTTCCTATGTTTTCCTCTAAGAGTTTTATAGTGCCCGGTCTTACATTTAGGTCTCTAATCCATTTTGAGTTTATTTTTGTGTATGGTGTTAGGGAGTGCTCTAATTTCATGCTTTTACATGTAGCTGTCCAGTTTTCCCAGCACCACTTATTTAAGAGACTGTCTTTTCCCCACTGTATGTCCTTGCCTTCTTTGTCATAGATTAGTTGACCATAGGTTCGTGGGTTTATCTCTGGGCTTTCTATCCTGTTCCATTGATCTATATTTCTGTTTTTGTGCCAGTACCATATCGTCTTGATTACTGTCACTTTGTAGTATAGTCTGAAGTCAGGGAGTCTGATTCCTCCAGCTCCGTTTTTTTCCCTCAAGACTGCTTTGGCTATTCAGGGTCTTTTATGTCTCCATACAAATTTTAAGATTTTCTGTTCTAGTTCTGTAAAAAATGTCATTCGTGATTTGATAGGGATTGCATTGAATCTGTAGATTGCTTTGGGTAGTATACTCATTTTCACAATATTGATTCTTCCAATTCAAGAACATGGTATATCTCTCCATCTGTTGGTATCATCTTTAATTTCTTTCATCAGTGTCTTATAGTTTTCTGCATACAGGTCTTTTGTCTCTCTAGGTAGGTTTATTCTTAGGTATTTTATTCTTTTTGTTGCAATGGTAAATGGGAGTGTTTCCTTACTTTCTCTTTCAGATTTTTCATCATTAGTGTATAGGAATGCAAGAGATTTCTGTGCATTAATTTTGTATCCTGCAACTTTACCAAATTCATTGATTAGCTCTAGCAGTTTTCTGGGGGCATCTTTAGGATCCTCTATGTATAGTATCATGTCATCTGCAAACAGTGACAGTTTTACTTCTTCTTTTCCAATTTGTATTCTTTTACTTCTTTTTCTTCTCTGATTGCCGTGGCTAGGACTTCCAAGACTATGTTGAATAACAGTGGTGAGAGTGGATATCCTTGTGTTGTTCCTGATCTTAGAGGAAATGCTTTCAGTTTTTCACCATTGAGAATGATGTTTGCTGTGGGTTTGTCATATATGGCCTTTATTATATTGAAGTAGGTTCCCTCTATGCCCACTTTCTGGAGAGTTTTTATCATAAATGGGTGCTGAATTTTGTCAAAAGCTTTTTCTGCATCTATTGAGATGATCATATGGTTTTTATTCTTCAGTTTGTTAATATGGTGTATCACATTGATTGATTTGCATATATTGATGAATCCTTGCATCTCTGGGATAAATCCCACTTGATCATGGTGTATGATCCTTTTAATGTGTTGTTGGATTCTGTTTGCTAGTATTCTGTTGAGGATTTTTGCATGTATATTCATCAGTGATATTGGTCTGTAATTTTCTTTTTTTGTAGTATCTTTGTCTGGTTTTGGTATCACGGTCATGGTGGCCTCATAGAATGAGTTTGAGAGTTTTCCTTCCTCTGCAATTTTTTGGAAGAGTTTGAGAAGGATGGGTGTTAGCTCTTCTCTAAATGCTTGATAGAATTCACCTGTGAAGCCATCTGGTCCTGGACTTTTGTTTGTTGGAAGATTTTTAATCACAGTTTCAATTTCATTACTCGTGATTGGTCTGCTCATATTTTCTATTTCTTCCTGGTTCAGTCTTGGAAGGTTATACCTTTCTAAGAATTTGTCCATTTCTTCCAGGTTGTCCATTTTATTGGCATAGAGCTGCTTGTAGTGGTCTCTTAGGATGCTTTGTATATCTGCAGTGTCTGTTGTAACTCTCCTTTTTCATTTCTAATTTTATTGATTTGAGTCCTCTCCCTCTTTTTCTTGATGAGTCTGGCTAATGATTCATCAATTTTGTTTATCTTCTCAAAGAACCAGCTTTTAGATTTATTGATCTTTGCTATTGTTTTCTTTGTTTCTATTTCATTTATTTCTGCTCTGATCTTTATGATTTCTTTCCTTCTACTAACTTTGGGTTTTGTTTGTTCTTCTTTCTCTAGTTCCTTTAGGTGTAACGTTAGATTGTTTATTTGAGATTTTTGTTTCTCGAGGTAGGTTTGTATAGCTATGAACTTCCCTCTTAGAACTGCTTTTGCTGCATCCCATAGGTTTTGGATCATCGTGTTTTCATGGTCATTTGTCTCTAGGTATTTTTTGATTTCCTCTTTGATTTCTTCAGTGATCTCTTGGTTATTTAGTAACATATTGTTTAGCCTCCATGTTTTTGTGTTTTTTACGTTTTTTTCCTTGTAATTCATTTCTAATCTCATAGCGTTGTTGTTAGAAAAGATGCTTGATATGATTTCAGTTTTCTTAAATTTACTGAGGCTTGATTTGTGACCCAAGATGTGATCCATCCTGGAGAATGTTCTGTGTGCACTTGAGAAGAATGTGTAATCTGCTGTTTTTGGATGGAATGTCCTATAAATATCAATTAAATCTATCTGGTCTATTGTGTCATCTAAAGCTTCTCTTTCCTTATTTATTTTCATTTTGGATGATCTGTCCATTGGTGTAAGTGAGGTGTTTAAGCCCCCCAATATTATTGTGTTACTGTCGATTTCCTCTTTTATAGCTGTTAGCAGTTGCCTTATGTACTGAGGTGCTCCTATGTTGGGTGCATATATATTTATAATTGTTATATCTTCTTCTTGGATTGATCCCTTGATCATTACATAGTGTCCTTCCTTGTCTCTTGTAACATTCTTTATTTTAAAGTCTATTTTATCTGATATGAGTATTGCTATTCCAGCTTTCTTCTGATATCCATTTGCATGGAATATCTTTTTCCATCCCCTCACTTTCAGTCTGTATGTTTCCCTAGGTCTGAAGTGGGTCTCTTGTAGACGGCATATATATGGGTCTTGTTTTTGTATCCATTCAGCAAGCCTGTGTCTTTTGGCTGGAGCATTTAATCCATTCACGTTTAAGGTAATTATCGATAAGTATGTTCCTATGACCATTTTCTTAATTGTTTTCGGTTTGTTTTTGTAGGTCCTTTTCTTCTTTTGTGTTTCCCACTTAGAGAAGTTCCTTCAGCATTTGTTGTAGAGCTGGTTTGGTGATCCTGAATTCTCTTATCTTTTACTTGTCTGTAAAGCTTTTGATTTTTCCATTGAATCTGAATGAGATCCTTGCTGGGTAGAGTAATCTTGGTTGTAGGTTCTTCCCTTTCATCTCTTTAAGTATATCATGCCACTCTCTTCTGGCTTGTAGAGTTTCTGCTGAGAAATCAGCTGTTAACCTTATGGGAGCTCCTTTGTATGTTATTTGTCGTTTTTCCCTTGCTGCTTTCAATACTTTTTCTTTGTCTTTAATTTTTGCCAATTTGATTACTATGTGTCTCGGCGTGGTTCTCCTTTGGTTTATCCTGTATGGGACTCTCTGCGCTTCCTGGACTTGGGTGGCTATTTCCTTTCCCATGTTAGGGAAGTTTTCAACTATAATCTCTTCAAATATTTTCTTCGGTCTTTTCTCTCTCTCTTCTCCTTCTGGGACCCCTATGATGCGAATGTTGTTGCGTTTAATGTTGTCCCAGCAGTCTCTTAGGCTGTCTTCATTTCTTTTCATTCGTTTTTCTTTATTCTGTTCCACAGCAGTGAATTCCACCATTCTGTCTTCCAGGTCACTTATCCGTTCTTCTGCCTCAGTTATTCTGCTATTGATTCCTTCTAGTGCATTTTTCATTTCATTTATTGTATTGTTCCTCTCCGTTTGTTTGTTCTTTAATTCTTCTAGGTCTTTGCTAAACATTTCTTGCATCTTCTCGATCTTTGCCTCCATTCTTTTTTCCGAGGTCTTGGATCATCTTCACTGTCATTATTCTGAATTCTTTTTCTGGAAGGTTGCCTATCTCCAGTTCATTTAGTTGTTTTTTCTGGGGTTTTATCTTGTTCCTTCATCTGGTACATAGCCGTCTGCCTTCTCATCTTGTCTTTCTGTGAATGTGGTTTTTGTTCCACAGGCTGCAGGATTGTAGTTCTTGCTTCTGCTGTCTGCCCTCTGGTGGATGAGGCTATCTAAGAGGCTTGTGGACGTTTCCTGATGGGAGGGACTTGTGGTGGGTAGAGCTGGCTGTTTCTCTTGCGGGCAGAGCTCAGTAAAACTTTATTCCACTTGTCTGTTAATGGGTCAGGCTGGGTTCCCTCCCTGTTGGTTGTTTGGCCTGAGGCAACCCAACACTGCAGCCTACCCGGGCTCTTTGGTGGGGCTAATGGCGGACTCTGGGAGGGCTCACGCCAAGGAGTACTTCCCAGAACTTCTGCTGCCAGTGTCCTTGTCCCTTGGTGAGCCACAGCTGCCCCCCCCCCCCCGCAGGAGACCCTCTAACACTAGCAGGTAGGTCTGGTTCAGTCTCCTATGGGGTCACTGCTCCTTCCCCCGGGTCCCGATGCACACACTACTTTGTGTGTGCCTCCAAGAGTGGAGTCTCTGTTTCCCCCAGTACTGCCAAAGTCCTGCAATCAAATCCCACTAGCCTTCAAAGTTTGATTCTCTAGGAATTCCTCCTCCCGTTGCCAGACCCCCAGGTTGGGAAGCCTGACGTGTGGCTCAGAACCTTCACTCCAGTGGGTGGGCTTCTGTGGTATAAGTGTTCTCCAGTTTGTGAGTCACCCACCCAACAGTTATGGGATTTGATTTTATTGTGATAGCACCTCTCCTACCATCTCATTGCGGCCTCTCCTTTGTCTTTGCATGTGGGGTATCTTTTTTGGTGAGTTCCAGTGTCTTCCTGTCGATGATTGTTCAGCAGTTAGTTGTGATTCCGGTGTTCTCAAAAGAGGGAGTGAGAGCACATCCTTCTACTCTGCCGTTTTCTCTGACAGTTTTTATAGTTTCCTATTTTCTGCAGATATTTTAAACTTTTTTGGTTAGTTCTTTAAATATTGTAATGGTAAAGAAAATATTCTGACACTTGTTAAAATGTACAGAAGACTCTATTCAAGACTATTGCAATAGGGGAACTGTAACAGGGGAGAGAGATCAGGCTCAACTCTGAACACAGCAAAGATAGCTGGGGGTTTATAGCCAAGGGTCAGAGTGAGGGGGTCCATGGATGGAAAATTACTAAGAGGAGATGTGAAGGGTAGGGGGATTCTTGCTAAACTGACCTAACAGGATTTTTGCTAAAGGCAGGTCTTTATGCATTAAAGGTGGAGAATGAGGAACTTGATCAGATATCGAGAGTGGGGTGATTCTTGCTAAAACTGGGCTAGTTAAGCCAAAGACAGGAAGAGGGATAAGGTTGAGATCCTCTTGATTCCAGAGGATCCTAACTAAAGTTTGGTCAAGGAGAGAGCTTTGTCAATAAACATGATTGCCTTCAGTCTTCATCTAGTGATTCCAATATCTGAAGACGCTGCCATTCTGTTCCTTGGTCTGTTGCTTCCTCTGGTTCTCTGGTTTCCTCCTGTGCTTCTTTCGGAATGTGGGTAGTCCATGGTACTGAGACCCAGTATGAATGTACCTTTCTCCAGAGATTGTGTTAGCTACTCTCAAGTGTTTGGGGGCTTTACCTTTCCAAAGCCACCTTATTCCAAATCAAAGCCTGAGGTATGCGGGACTACTCCTGCGGTGTGAACTGTAGACTACACAGCAGTAGGAAGGCTGATCAACTTCAGGTTCACTTTTAATCTGAGGATGTAACCCTTTTGTGTTTCAGATTATTTTGGGAAGTTGTTCTATTAGAATCCCTCCACCACTGCAGATCCTTTGATTTCTGTCTCCTTGCCCTGGTTGGCCATCAAAACGAAAATTCAAACATGACAGTATTTGCAAGTGTCCTCAGGGCAAAAGCAACTTCTCTACTCATTTATCTCTCCATGATTCCATTTCACTACACTTTGACATGGATTACTGTATACTTCTGGTGAAGATAATTTTTATATTTTATTTAGCAACTTTTGTTGTTTTTCAGAGGGAGAGTTGGCCCTGATTTTCTTGAGGTATGAATTAAAATTTATATCTTGGACTTTAAGTATGTATAAGAAAGCTTCTTTTTGTGATACAAACATTTTGCCACATGTTATAATAGATAAATTTTCATTTGGAATAACTCATTTAAGATTGACAATACATCTGTGATGTCAGTATTATTGTTTTATCCTTGTTTACAAATAAGGAAATAGGGCTTATGAAGACTAATTGACTTCAGAGCCATTAAATAACCTGCTCGTTGTTCCAAATTTAGTAAATCCAGGAACCAGATTTCATAACTTCGTGACCTGATTTTGTCATTATATAAGAAGAATTTTCAGAAAATTTCTAGTTTTTAATTAGGTAAAGATGAAGAAATTCATAGGAGCAAAGAGTGAGAACTGGACCTATACAGACAACAATTAGTAACAAGACGCAAAGTGAGAACAGTGTCAACTGTAGTTCAGTAATGAACTAGGAGATTTTTCTTTTGCTTCCTCGAGCTGTAGTATTTTTTTCTTTTTTTAAATAAATTTATTTATTTATTTTTGGCTGTGTTGGGTCTTCGTTTCTGTGCGAGGGCTTTCTCTAGTTGCAGCGAGCAGGGCCACCCTTCATTCACGGTGCACGGGCCTCTCTCTGTCGCGGCCTCTCTTGTTGCGGAGCACAGGCTCCAGACGCGCAGGCTCAGTAGTTGTGGCTCACGGGCCTACTTGCTCCGCGGCATGTGGTATCTTCCCAGACCAGGGCTCGAACCCGTGTACCCTGCATTGGCAGGCGGATTCTCAACCACTGCGTCACCAGGGAAGCCCTGTAGTATTTTTATTCAATTGTTGAATCCATTTGTATATTGACTATTGACTATTAGCTTCAGGACTGTCAGTCTTTGAGTCACGACCTTAACACAAGCCTGCCCCTACTCCTTGAAAGAAACCTCTGTATCAGTAAGACAGTCCACTTAAGTTGTACCAGCCTTGCCTTCTTGAGTAGTCAGATGTGATTACTTCATTTATTCTTAGTTCCTAATCTTGGCATTTAACCATGACTGTGACTTTGATACTTGTTTCCTCTAGTGCTTCATATCACCCATCTTGACACTACTTGAAAGCTTGATGGTTTCATTATCATTAAATTCTGCCCTTAAATGCTTTGGATGTTTTCCTTCTTTCTTTTTTTTTTTCCCATGATCAACTAATCTGTTAAGTCCACACCACAAGAGGTGACAAATCCAAAAAGCATTGTCTTGGATTGGGTTCCCTGGATGAGACACAGGGTGACATGCCAAAGGTTTGGGGGGAGTATGCCCAGGAGATAAGCTTTTAAGGAAGTGTGGAAGACAGAACAGGACAGAGGGAGAAGCTAGTCCACTATGGGGCTGCAACTGAGCCCTTGGTCCCTACTGGGAGCTCTGGAGCTGGGATGGCCCTTCAACATTTTCCGAAATTGAGATTCAGGGGCTTAGCTTTTGTATTCCCACATCAGTCAGTCATTGGCCATGGCTACCAGAGGAGTGGGCAAAACCTTGGGTGAGGTGGTTCTAGGCAACCAGCTGAGAGCAGTTCCCTTTGAGGACACAACTATGATCCATCAGCTGTGACATGGGTGTCTTGATCCTGGTGATCTTGGTGCAATTTCCAGAGATCCTCTATAGCAATACAAAATCTAGAAGGAAATTAACTAATATAGAATGGATTATAGCTCTAATATAGCTCTCTGCTTTACACCTGAAAGTTATTTGAAATATTTTGTCATGAAAATTTTGTGAATTTTGCTTTATTATCTAAAACATTTGTGATTATTTTAATATAAAAGCAATGCTTTAAATAATTTACCAGTTTAATTACTTAATCTTTCTCCCTTAGATCTTCTAATAAATTGCTTATGGCTTATGCTGAGGCTTGGAATAGACTCCTGACACAGCATTATAAACCTTCACTGTATAACTCTCCCAGTTTGAGAAGAACAAATAAGGCAAAATTAACAACAACAAAACAGTAATAATAATAATAGTAGTAGTAGTAGACATAAAAATAATAGTGCCCAACATTTGTGCAAAGTGTTGGAGTTTTCAAAGTGAGCAACAGTATAGCATAGGGATTATAGAAATGGGTTCCAAATCCAAAGAGACTGTGTTAAAATCCCAGCTCAGATATTTACAAGCTGTGAAAGTCTGAGTAAGTTGCTTAACCTCTCTGGGCCTCATTTTTCTCATATATAAAATATGGATTATAATAGCTCCAGATCACCTGCTTGTTTTGGAAATAAAATGAGTTGATGTTCATAAAACATTTCAAATAATTCCCCCACAAAGAACACTCTTTAAGGTTTGGGTGCGATACTATTTGCTTTATAAATAATGCTATTTTAAACACTGTTTCATAAGGTTTAAAAGTGAACACTATTTAAAGGTTGGCTAAATAAGTATTTCAAATGATCTTCAAAGCAAGGCTGTTAGACAGGAAATTTAGTCATAATTCATGCATGCAGATAGTGAGACATAGTAGTAGTTAAGGTCCTTAGCAAACTCATACAGCTTGTCAGTGGAATATTTAAGTAGAGGTTCTGTTTATTAAAACTGAATCCCTCTTAGTTTCTTTAGAAATCTTGTTTTTGAACTAGCCACGGCAAACTACTTTGATTAACCAGGTAGAAAGAAAAGGCTCTACTTTTTAAAATTGTGGCAACAGAATTTATTTTGTCATGCAGTTGTCAAAGCAATACTCTAGACACTGAAAACATTTGGCCCACATAATAAATATTTTACTCAGTTTAATTAATTTCATGAGAGTAAGAAGGTGAGAGAAAAAAAGAAGTATCCTTCCTTCTCTACAAAAGAAACGTAGAAATAAAAATGTTTCGGTGTGTAAGTTCCCCCAAATCCTTTGTGGTTTAGAATAATAGACTTTTTTTAGAACTGGAGGGAATGTTAGACATCTAATACCCTCAATTTATAGAATACCAAATTGAAGCTCAGAAAGGTAAAATAAGTTTTCCCAAATTACAATGCTAATTAGCTAATTAGCTCTGTGGAGCTGGTACTGAAAACTATGTAATTCTTACTTCTAGGGTATAATATTTCTTTGTTACAGGAATATTAGCTATATTAACTCTAGTTTTTCCCTCAAAGGAGACTTTTAAATCAGTCGCTATTTTAGACCAGAATACTCCCACATCTGTAGACCAAGCAGATAAGGACTTTAAAAAAAGGTTAATGCAATTTGCTGTTCCACATTATAAAGTCAGATTAAAATATAGATAATAGCTGTTAAAAGAGATGTCTTTATTCCTCTCTACTACACACACTGAAACAAAGTTGGATCATTTACTTTGTGCTCTTTTTTCTTGCAGTTTCATGGGCTGACCATACTAATTGTGTTTAAGGAAAGCAATTGCCAAAAAGGTCCCTTAGACATGTAAATTTAATAGCCTATTTCTATAGTGCATGAAAGAAAACTCTTTGTGGAACTGTTAGTGTATTTGAAGTTATCTTAAAAGGGTTTAAAAATCTGCTTTTCCCTTGAGAAGAATATGGAACAAGGCATTTGGGCTAGCTGGTGCTAAAATAAACAATAATTTCCCTCCTTCTATATATGACCACTGACATCCTATCTCCTATTGCCAACACAAACCTACACCCAATTAAATCTATTTGATTGTATGAATTGATGCTTATGTTTACTGACTGAGAACCAGAAACAGAAATGGTCTTGGTTGGGTAGTGCAGGAGCAGGGGATTAAAAAGGAAGATTTAAAGGATGAAGAAGAAGGATGGAGGAGATGTGGAGCCTATTCCAAATTGGTCCCTTGGCTTGGTTTTAAACTGGCAGAGTAGGGACAGAGTGACAGAGGCAAAGGCCAATATCATAAGGTTGGGACTTTGAAGATTCTGGGCATGAGTGGAGCTGCTTCAGGCCCCAGAAGACAAAGAATGACTCAGAGATGTGGATGCTGGTGCTGTTTCTGTGTGGAACAGAGGGCCATGGAAGCCAGCATCGGGAACTTCCAGATGTAACCTACATGGCTGGGCAAGGCATTCCCATGACTGTCAGTGAGTGCTGTGAAACCATTCTGGTTTGGTCAGTAGATGTGTAATGGGGGAGTCAAACCAGGAAAAGTAAGAACAGGACAGACACGTGGTGGTATCTACTGCTGGTAAGTTTGAATGCAAGTGAGGCATGCTATTGGTTACTCTTGAATATGACTTGGAGACACTTTGAGAGACAGATAATGTCCTCCTATTTTAGAGGTGAGGGTACTTGAGGTAGTAGCCATATTACTTACAAGTATATATTTCAAGTTATCCAAAGAGATTCCATCATTGCCTTCAGTTACTCTTTTTACAAGTCTCAACAGGCTCTATGTCATCCATCAGAGAATAACAGACTCACACAGTCATAACTGGAAATGAATTATTTTCATATCTGTATGTTCACATATTATATACATGCAATTGATACCATCACCTCCAGCTCATTTAGTTTTACTTAATGCAGGGACATCTCTACAGTATACCTGACAAATGGTTTTCTAATCCCTCTGTTTTGTCAGCTCCAAATTATTATTATAGTAAACAAGTCCTATTTATAGTAAACCCAAAGCAATCCCTTGGTAACTCTCATTCTTGGTTCCTACTTCTGCCCTCTGCAGCAATAGACTTGCTCTTCTGTATGACATCTGCTCAAGTATTTAAAGACAGCCTTTGTGTCCAGCTCTATCCTGCATTTTCATTTTACCAATCTGACTATCCTATTCTTTGACCACTGTATTTATATCTGGGGTCCTTATCTTTCACTATCTTAGTCAATCTTCTCCATACACTCATTATTTATTGTCTTAATATAGCATTTAAATTGAGACCCAAGATTTCAAGTGGGCTAACTTCAAGGTACTTCCTCACTTGATAAGGACAATGTATATCTCTACTTTCAAAAATAATGACCTTAAATAAAATATTAAATCACCGAAAGAAGTGGAATTAAAAGTAAATCATTTTATAATCTCAGCAGCTGCCTTCTGTGGAAGGGTGTGAATGGAGATAAATGCAGTAAAGTGCCTACTGAAAACTTGAAATATATCATTATGATACTCATGAAAATCCTGTGGGGGGTAAGTATTTTCACCTCCATTTTACAGAGGAGAAAACTGAGGTTCGGAGAAGTTACATAACTTGACCAAAGCACACAGCTGACACAGGAAAGACCCTGAATCTATGTGTGTATATACATTCATATATGAATTCAAAAACAGTTTTCTCTAACTCTATCTGGTACTTACTTCTCCCAGTCCTTGCTCTTCCATTTTAGGTGATATTTTAGGAGAGGAGAAAGCATCTAAACCAGCTTCTTATATACTTAAATTATTCACTCATCCTAATTTAAAAGATAGAAGTAGGAGTGGGTAGGTATGGCAGGAAAAATTGTCCTCAAGGCATAGTACAGAAAGGCAACAATTCTCAGATGATTAGAGAGTTTCGGGCACCATTAATGTGGTAATGGGTGGAGACGGCTACACAGAGAGAACTTGTGGTCAATTTTTACACCCAAGTATTTTCACATGAATTTATATCCTCTATCTTGCATGTGTGTAATTCTTGTCAAGGGGATGAGAACCAAACATGGACATTTACCTCAATCCTATTACATTTCATCTTTTCTTTTTTCTTTTTAAATGTCCATTTGTCTGGCCTGTTCATTCTGCCAACCAGTGAATTTGTTATTTATGTGAGCATTACATCATCCATATATTTGGGCATTCTGGGTCTTTATTCAGCCTCTGATCTAAATCTTGAAATGGACTGAATGTAGGGCAGAGAGGTTTTACACCTTTCTCTTCCCTGGCATATACATAATAAAGATCAGAATTGAAAAGATGAAAGCCTTCCTTGAAAGCATGCTCACTGGAGAAAATCTCTCCAGAATTACTAACATCAATGTTCCCTTCTTATTTTGTATCTCAAAAACAAAAAAAAACAAAAAACCCTCAAAACCAAAAAATGTACCAGGTAAATACACCTAATATCATATATTATCATATATATCATATATATTATATCTAATAATACTCTTATGAGAAAGGTAATATTAATTTTATATTACTGATAAGTTAACTAAATTTCATAGAATGTAAACAAATCTTTTGATATCACAGATCTCATAAGTATCAGACCCTGATTGTAAGACTGGTCTCTGATTTGGAAGTCCATACTATGAAGCACTACTCTCTCTAAATACCTGCCTAAGTCTTCTGTGTTTCTCAACTTTTGTACGTACCTGTTTCAACTCCTCAGCCTTTCCCTTAATCCTGTCCTCAGTGTGGGAACCTGGCAGTGGCAGAGTGCCAACATCACTATCACTTTGTAAAAACAGGACTCCAGCCACCAACATGGATCCCTGAAGAGTCTTAAAACTTCTATATAGGGATCCTTTAAGTACACTCAAAAACTCCATGGCTTTATATCAGTGTATACATGTTTCCCTATATATAACTGCTTTTTTAAGTTGAATTAAAGAATAGTTTGCCATTGCAAATTCTTAAGGGTTTTAAAAAGTAAAAAGGCTATTCATCTTTGGAAGATGGTTTCACTGTGTTTCTTACTGACACATGGAATAGGTTAACAATTCTTTTAAGAATTCAAGACTTAGAAGACAAATCCATACCATCATATTGGCTCATCCTGGTAAAATTTTGGGATTTTTTTCCCTCCCAAACGCTTACACTGTTGCTAGGTGTTGGGTAAGTGACAGGTTGATTCTTTAAGTCAGCAATGGATGCTGTGGGGAATAAACAAAGAATAAGACCAGAATACATCCTTAGGTAGAGGAGATGCTTAATCACCCTGTGATACTGGACAGAATACATATGTAAATAACAGGAATATAACCTGAATACAAACTTAGTAGACGTTCAACAGCATATTATGACAAATCTATGTACAAACTAGAACCCAGCATTTCAAAATGTAATTGTTTTTGACATTATTGCTGATTGAATCATTGGGACTCACTTGGGATGGCTATTATCAACAGCCCAATTTTTAAATGATTTCTGAATTAACCATTAAAATGCAAACTTCCTTATTGAAGTTTTAGTCAGCTATTGAATGTAAATAAAATTTCCCGAAGACCGATTTTCACAGAAGTGGGTCAGAACACTGCACATTGTCTAAGCTTTCATCCATTAGCTTAAATCATAAGACCCTACACAAATGAAAATATGTGGCAGAAATTTCCTGAATATTTATGTGTAAAGAAATACTAAACAACAAACTTGGACTAGTGTTTGAAGCAGACAAGGTGAACTAAATTTGGATCCTATTTATCATTCACAAATCTAATTATTCTTTTATTTATCTCCTCTCATTAAACTACAAATAGAAGAGCCACTAATACTTTTGACCTACATACATGTGCATCAATTTCACATCTTACTTTCCTGAGTACAGATTGAGATTTACTCAAAATTTCCATATATCACCAGTCTTAACTGATATATGTTAACATATCATTGTCATTCAGAGTAAAATTCCCAAGGAACTATCTTAAGTATTGAATGTCCCAGTTATTCTTGCTTATCAGTCTGTCTAATATTCACAATACACTGATAAGTGTACACTAGTTTATGCATGTGCAAATAATATGCATTAATGGACACATATTACCATATAATGGGGTAAAATTAGGAACAGGTAGTTCAGGGCTAGAATGTATATTTCTGAGTTCTTGAAGAATATATAAACGCCTCTTAAATTTTGAGTGACATAGCAGCTGTTTCACCACAGTTCTCATCCCCTGAGTCTTTATGGGTAGAAAGACTTTATGTGGTGGATCACAGGCTTCATCTGTTATATAAATAAACTGACTCCTAGAGAAGTGATGTGCCTCTCCCTAGGTCATGTACCTATTTCATAGCAGAACCAGAACTAAAACCTCAGCTTGTCTATCAGTATAACAATAACTACTATTTATTAGAGTCCTTGTATATTGTAGGCACTTTACCTACAGTATTTTTAATTACAATCCTATAATGTGTGTATGCATTACCACTACCATATTATAAATGAAGAAACTGAGCCCTGGGACTTTAAACAACTTATCCAAAGTCAAGCAGCTGATGTGATGTAGAGAAAGTGGTTCAAGTCAGATCTTTCAAGCCTCCTGCTTTTACTAGTGTCATGGATAGAGAGGCAGAAGCCTGGCAGTCACTGCCATTTCCCAAAGCTCTGTCTGGAAATGTCAGTCCCCATTGAACATTTGAGCAACTAGAGATCTTCCTCATTTTTACTGCCTATGTCACCAGCCCCTATTTCAGGGCAAGAAATCTATTTCAAATGATAAAATGTTCTATCTCATTTTTTCCTTGCTCAGTTTGTTCTCATTAAAATGTTGTTTCTCTAATAACATTTTAAATTCTAAAATGGTCAATAAGTCAGTGTTCTAAGTCTTATGAAATCCATTTTCTACAGTTTGTTTTTCCTACCAAATAGTCTTTAGAGATGAAGAACCATGACATTCTACCAAGTTCATTGTTTAGAGGCAGACTTTCTCATGGGGGTATTACCTGTGGCAACTCCTCCTTTACCTCAGTCACTCAACAGATAACTGATTATTGCAGTACCTAATATTTATCAAGCTCTCACTGTGACTTGTACTGTTCTAGGCACTTTACATGGATTAGCTTGTGAAAACTACCTTTTGAGAAGAATTTTATTAATCATGTATTACTGATATCAAAACCAAGCCACACTTTGTGGACTATTAGGCAATTCTGTAATGACCACTTAATGATCAATAAAGAGAATATTGAGGCCTGGAATTTTCTATGTAATTTGGACTTGCTGTCCAATTCCACAGTTAAAGAAGCAGGTACTAGAGTTGGGCCAGCTGCCTTTAAATCCTGATTCATCATTTACAAGCCATGTCATCCTCAGCACGTTACCGAATTCCTATTTTTCTCATTGCAGAAAACAGCTCACATAGAATTTTTGCCCAAA
Organism: Eschrichtius robustus; assembly: GCF_028021215.1. NCBI lineage: Eukaryota > Metazoa > Chordata > Mammalia > Artiodactyla > Eschrichtiidae > Eschrichtius > Eschrichtius robustus. The sequence continues at coordinate 80,286,697 of NC_090835.1, forward strand.
TGACATTTATTTCTTAGTTGCAGAATCGATCCAACTCTCTTCTTCACTCCTGTGATTTCTTTCTGTTAAGGATTCACTTCTCCAAGACTGATTCCCTGCAGGTCTACTTCTTGCAAAATTCTATGGAAGTCAGCTATATCTGATATTGAAGGTAATCAATCCAGGTAAAAGGCAAAGGTGGCTGAAGCCACGGGATGTGCCATGTTGGACAGCTGCAACCACAAGGCTTGGACCTCCCTGCTTGTGCCATGGATGTGGCTGATGCCCCCACAGCCTTGATGAGTGAAGTTCCAGACTGCAACTGGCCTGCCATATTGCATGGTCACCACCACAAGATTGGGTAGATCCCAGCCTCTGTCCATACCATGAATGTGGAGGTGAGAATAGGGCTGGAAAAGTGTGAACTTCTGAAAAGGAGCAGAGATCAAATACATATCCTTCAATCTCAGTTTCATCTGTTCATTTTATCCATTTTAACTTGCATAAATTTATTTTCCATAAATTTATTTTCCTTCTCTGAGTTCCCACTTGACAGAGTAATTGCAGCTTTCTAACTGTAGTGAACAACATGATCAGAGGACTTGGGGGACAGTGTAACAAAAGTTTCTAATCTGTCTCTAAGTTACATTTTAGCAATTATTCACTCCAAAGCCAGCCTCAGTAATTTTGAGTTATGTTTCTTATCCCTACTTGGGTTCCATTTTGTTTTTGTTCTTTGGCATTATAACTTAACACTAATGCTTTAACAATGGGCATATCAAAATGGTTATATCTTCACTAAGCAGTTGAGAATAGGGAATTTTTGGCTAAAATTAAACTTGAATAAAAATGGCCAGAAAACTTATAACTACAAAGAAAATTACAAGGTTTCATTCTCTGTCACACATATGATGTTTTGCATTGCTTTTTACAGAGTATTTGTGTATGTATATACATATTTGGGGCAACTACCAAAATTACTGGCTAAACATTAAATTGAATGCTGATAGTTCTTTTCTCTGTGTTTAATGTTTGGTTTCGTGTAATTGTTTTACCTGCTCATTAAAAGAAAAAGCCAAAAATGTTCATTTGCATTCAGATGTTGCTTGCTATTTTCTTTTCAGTTAAACATGCAAATTGTCATCTTTGGCAAACTGACTATACAGCAATTAGATGGAAATCATCTCTTCTATTCAATTTTTCTAAAGTGTGAATATCTCTTCAATTTTCCAAATACATTTCCCTTTTTCTGTGTCTCAGGTTTTGTGTGATTTCTGTAATCATTTTTTTAATTGCTTTTTTTTTTTTTTCATTCTCCAACACTTGCATCAAGCTGTGCTTTAGAACTGGATTTAGGGTTTTCTTCCTAAGGTATTTGTGGAACATCAATGATGCTTTATAAAATACAGAAGAAAGATGTCTTAAGAGAATTGACTACATTTTAGATTAAAAAAGATAGCAAGAGACCAAAACCACTGTTTTAGTGGGAAAAAATATTTCTTCTTTAGTGCTATTTGGAATATACACATGATCATTTAGCTAAGGCTAAAAGTCTGTGACTGAGTATCCTCTATGACCTTTTAAACTTTCCTTCTCTAGCTCTAGCTTTTGTTTTGTTAGAGCCACAAATTTTGAATGTCTCCTAAGTCTGGTTCCTTAGCCCTCAGAACTCTTCTATTTATATCTTCACTCTCATAGCTTTCTTCTCACCTCTATATATAGGTGATCTCTAGCCATGACCTAAATTCTAGCTTTACATGTCTAAAAGTTGCTAGGATATATTTTTATTGGACGTCTTGAACTAAGAAGGCCAAAACTTGAGGCTTGGTGTTTTATTTTTTATGATTGCATTCATTGGTAAAGAATGAGATAAATCTCTGATGCCTATGCAAAACAATCAGTATTCCTGTTTCATCGACTCCTTTGCAGGAAGCCAGTTCATGTGCAAATTTTAAGCTGAATCACATAAACTCACTTCTAAAGAAAATACAATATATATATCATTGTGCTCCTATGATTTTGTTTTTATTTTTACCAGAGTTAAAATATATAACATAAAATTTACCATTGTAACCATTTTTAAGTGTACAGCACAGTAATAACTACAAGCACATTGTCATGTGCCAGATTTCTATTAACTTTTTCATCTTGCAAAACTGGAACTCTATATCCATTGAACAACAACTCCTCTTTTCCACCCTCTCCCTAGCACCTGGCAACCACCATTCTACTTTGTGGTTCTGAGGGACTGAATATTTTAGATGTCTCATATAAGTAGAATCAAGGAGTATTTATCTTTTTGTGACTGGCTTATTTCACTTAGCATAAAGTCAAGTTCCATCCATGTTGTAGCATGTGACAGGATTCCCTCTCTCCTTTTTTTAAAGGTGAAAACTATTTCATTGTATGTATACCCCACATTTTCTTTATTCATTCATCTGTTGATGAACATTTAGGTTGCTTCTACCTCTTGGCTATTTTATATAGTGCTACTATGAACACAGGTGTGCAAATATCCCTTTGTAATTCTGCTTTCAATTCTTCTGAATGTATACCTATAAGTGGGATATATTCCCACTTATATAAGTGGGTGGGATTGCTGGATCATATACTGTTTTCCATAGTAGCTACACCATTCAACATTCCCACCAGTGGTGCACAAGGGATCCAATTTCTCCACATCCTGGCCAAAACTTGTTATTTTCTATTTTTTGATAGTGGACATCCTCATAGGTGTGAGGTGATAGCTCATTGTGGTTTTTTTTTTTTTAAATAAATTTATTTATTTATTTTTGGCTGCATTGGGTCTTTGTTGCTGCACGCGGGCTTTCTCTAGTTGCGGCGAGCGGTGGCTTCTCTTGCTGCGGAGCACTGGCTCTAGATGCGCGGGCTTCAGTAGTTGTGGCTTGTGGGCTCTAGAGTGCAGGCTCTGTAGTTGTGGCGCACAGGCTTAGTTGCTCCGCAGCATGTGGGATCTTCCCGGACCAGGGCTTGAACCCATGTCCCCTGAACTGGCAGGAGGATTCTTAACTACTGTGCCACCAGGGAAGTCCCAGCTCATTGTGGTTTTGACTGGCATTTCTTTTATAATTAGTGATGTTGAGTATCTCTTCACATGCTTGTTGGTCATTTGTGTATCTTCTTTGGATAATTTTTTGTTCAAGTCCTTTGTTCCTTTTTTAGTTGGATTACTTGTTTTTTTGTTGTTGAGTTGTGGGAGTTCTTTATATATTCTGGATTTAACCTCTTGTCAAATATATGGTTTGAAAATATTTTCTCCCATTCTATAGTTTGCAACTTAACTCTGTTGATAGTTTCCTATGCTGTGGAGTTTTTAAGTTTGATATGGTCCCATTTGTCTATTTTTACTTTTGTTGCCTGTACTTCCGGTGTCACATACAAGAAATCATTGCCAAATCCAATGTCATAAACATTTTCCCCGGTTTTCTTCTAGGAGTTCTATAGCTTGAATTAAAAATGATGGTCAAAAGGAATAACTCAGAAAATTTTATATGTATATACATCCAAGCAGGTGGATGTCCAATTCAAAGTAATAAAATGGCCCTTAAACTGACCTTAAATTCAGGATGAACCTTCTAGTTAATAATATTCAATTTTCAAAATTGAATCTAGTAATCACTTTGAATTATTGGAAAGCTGATGCCCTTCTTAAGAAGGTTCAAAACATTCTTGCTCATATTTCCCTTCCTTTTAATTCCTTCCCCTTGAGTTTATATTATTTTCCCCAACTAATTTAGCATTTATCTGCATTACAATTCAGGAAGATCAAATGACTACTAGCAGAATTACGCCTTCATGTTGTGAAGTACACAAGATTTGATGTCTCCAGAGACTGCCACTTTCTGTTTTGAGTCATTTAAAAAGTTTTTCCCTAATTCATTTAACCAGCTATGTGCCAGGAATGAGATAATCAAAGCATATATGAAACCTGCCCTCATGGACCAGTAGCATGGGAAGTGGGTAGGGAGAAAGATATTAAGCAAATAATTTCACAAATGTATAAATGAGAAATATGATAAGCACTATGATTGAAAAAAAATAATGACAAGGTAACAGATTAGGGAGTTCACCTAATCTGAGAAGTTAGACTTCTCTGGAGAAAGGCTGTTTGATTTGAGAAGGATAAACTGGAATTGTCTAGGCAAAGTGGTTGTGAGGAAGACATTGAGGGCTAACGAAGACAGGTCATGTCTAAAAGTCTTGACGTGTGAGGAATCACACATTACAGTGATTCCTGTACTTTCTATGGAGAATGGATTGTTGAGAGAGCATAAGTGGGAGAGGAGAGAGTGGTTAGCAGGCTAGTGCAGCAGCCCAGCAGGAGGTGATACTAGCTTGGACCAGAATAGTGGAAGCTTTGGAGATAGAAACCAGAAGACAGCATAGAAATATTTAAGACAGAAAATCAAAAGTAATTAAAGAAAGATATTTTTGTGAGGAGTGAAACAATCCATTTCAAGGTTGATGCCTATGATTCCACCTTGTAAACTAGATGTATTGTTCTCTCATTTGCTGGGAGAGGGCAACCACGGATAAGAAGCAGTTTTGGAGGAAAGATGATCAATTTACCTTCGGATTTGCTCAGCTTGAATTTCCTTTAGGAAATCCACATCTCATCTGGATGTGGAGAGTAGGTGATTGGATATACGATCTGAACTCAGAAGAAAATTCCTGACTGACAATAAAGATCTGGGAGTCACAGATCATCCAAGGACCTTTGGGTGAGGAGTTAATAGAGAGAGCACTTAATTAAAGAGTATGGGGTTTGGGAAAGGGCCTTCAGAAATCTAAGTACACAACACAGGTGAAAAAGAGCTTCGGGGGCTTCCCTGGTGGCGCAGTGGTTGAGAGTCTGCCTGCCAATGCAGGGGACACGGGTTCGAGCCCTGGTCTGGGAAGATCCCACATGCCGCGGAGCAACTGGGCCCGTGAGCCACAATTACTGAGCCTGCGCGTCTGGAGCCTGTGCTCCGCAACAAGAGAGGCCGCGACAGTGAGAGGCCCGCGCACCGCGATGAAGAGTGGCCCCCGCTTGCCGCAACTGGAGAAAGACCTCGCACAGAAATGAAGACCCAACACAGACATAAATAAATAAAATTTAAAAATACAGCCCAAGCTATGGAAGAATAAACTTGGAAAAAAAAAAAAAAGAGCTTCGGGGCACTGAACTGATTCTCATGCTTTTTAATCTTGAGACTTTGGTTGTTGTTTTTCTTTTTTGTTGTTTTTAATTTTGTTGGCTGAATCAATGATAGTTAAATTCTCTTCTCTTGATGGTTCCAGCTTCCTTCTTTCCTTCAGAAGTCCAGTTCTTTCGTGCTTTCTACATAGTAAGGTGGTTAGGTGGTCGCCTATGTTATTTCAGGGACTGCAAGAATGTCTCTGCTCATAAAGTTTACTGGTGAATGAAATATTAAGTCACTGGTTTGTCTTTTGGCTAAAGACCTTATCATCTTCTGTTAACACGAAAAACTCACTGGAGTTGTAACTTTTTAACCAACAACCATTTAGTGACCTCTTAATCTGAATGAATCTATAACATCATTTCCTGAGGATGCATTATAATTGATAATTATTTTTTCTCTGATTTCATTTTTTTAAATTTCATTATTGAGGAGGAAAGATTAAACATCAAATTCACCATGCAAGATGCATACTTATTAATCAAATTTCTTTGTTAATTTATCCCTGGGTGTTTGCATTTTAATAGGGAATGAGAGTCTCTTTTAAAATCAAAAGAATAGAGGCTCTAGTGTGAACTATGCCTTGTGGTTATCTTTTTGGAGAGGTAGAAGAATCTTCTGAGAATCAGTAAAATTTTATCAGCTGCCACTTAGCTCACTAATATTCTTAAGAAAATTTCAGTGAAAAACCAAAAGGTGGATTTTCTCTGGTGGAAAATCTCCTGTACAGAATACTGGGTACAATCCTTTACATTTTCCTCTCCTATCATCCCTAAATAAAACACTACAATGCAGTGTTTATCTTTCTAAAATGGTGCTCAACAGAGTTGTAGCAAAGATATTGTGTGGTTCAAGGACATATCATTAGTACAAACTTATATCATAAGACTTTCAGCCAAGGAAATTAAGATAATTTAAAAAAATAAAAACTACATTTCATTTGAGTGCTCAACTCCACTCTCTAGATCTCACCTTGATTCTCCTTCTGTCTCCTAACCTCACTTAAGAATTATTAAGACAATTGGTTATGCAACTGTCCTCCCTTCCTGAAATGCTTTCAGCAGCTTAAGTAAAATGCATCATGTTCCTTTTTAGGCTTTTCTATCTGCATGTAACCTCCCTGTGGTACTATTATAATAAACAGAGAAGAAAATTCTGGGTCAGAGGGGAAAATTAAAAGAAGTGAACTTCCTTTCAGTGTTGTAGAATACATCAAGTGGCTGTCTATTACTCTGACTTTTTATGTCTTCATTTCAGGAATTTTGGCACTAGTTAAGATTAATTCTTTTTGTCCAATGACACATTTAGTAAACACACAAAGACAGTGGACTCTCTTTCACAGAGTGGATGTTAAAACTCCCCATAGCCTCTAGAAAAAAGCACATAAAGTTATGGAGAGAGGCAAGTGCTCAAAATCATGTCCTGAAATTCATGTTAATGTAAATGGATGCATGGGAAACCAACATGAAAAGTGATATGGTTTACAAACATGATTACTTAGACACCTGAGTGTTATTTTTCCTTCACCTTTTGCATTTGCTTGATTGGATTTCTTATTTTCATAATAATATGTGTATTAGTTCCATTGGTACCACAGCTTTTGTTATAATATACAATTCTTTTGCAGGGGATGAAGTTGGTTCTTATTAATAAGTTGTCTTAGTCTGCTTGGGCTGCTATAACAAAATACCATAGACTGGGTGGCTTAAACAATAGACATTTATTGCTCACAGTTCTGGAGTCTGGGAAGTCCAAGATCAAGGTGCTGGCAGTCAGTTCTTGGTGAGAGCCCTCTTCCTGGCTGTAGACAGTCACCATCTTTGTGCACTCAGGTGATCTCTTTGTATAGATGTGGAGAAACAGAGAAATCTGGAGTCTCTCCCCCTTCTTATAAGGAGACTAAGTCCATTATGGGGGCTCCTACGACCTCATCTAAACCTATCACCTCCCAAAGACTCCATGTCCAAATCCCATCACATTGGGGATTAGAGTTTCAAATGCAAATTTTTAGGAGGATACAAACACTCACTCCATAACGTAAGGTTTATTGAGTTTGGAGAGGAGATGGGAAGAGTAGAAGGTAGTTCCAAAAGCTGGAGAAAATAGGACAGGAAGCAATTTTGTAAGGGTTAGAAAAGGAGACTATCGTTTCTGATGGATTTGTTCAAGTGGTTTCTCTTAAATGATACTCAGTTGCCGTAACACAAATGGTAGGTCCATTAATTACGGGATGTTGGAAATAAGGTAAAACCAAGAGATGGGACCACAGGATTCTTGATTACATGCTTTCAACTTGCTTTACACTTTACCTTCTTCTCCTGAATTTTTACATAATATCATGGCATCTGTCTTAATTATCTCTTGCTGTCTAACAAACTACTCCCCAAAATAGTGGCTGAACAATAAACATTATCTCACTTTCCTGTGGGTCAGAAATCTTAAGGCTGGGTGGTTCTGGCCTGATGTTGCTCATACCATGGGGGTTAAGATGTCAGTCAGGGCTGTAGTCATCTGAAGACTTGAATGAGGCTAGAAGATCTGCTTTTAAGGTGGTTCCTTGGCTTATGGCTAGCAATTTGGTACTGGTTTTCAGCAGGAGGCCTCCATTCCTTGCCACGTGGACTCTTTAACAGGGCTGTCTTGAGTGTTCTCATGACATGACAGACGGCTTTCTCCAGAGAGATCAATTCAAGAGAGAGCAAAGGGAAGTTGTAATGTCTTTTATGACCTAGCTTTGAAAGTCACATTTCTTTATTTCTGCTAAATCCTACAGTTTCCTCAGATCAGCTCTACGTGGAAAGGAATTATACACAGGCCTGAATTTTGGGGGGAAGAATCGCTGAAGGACCATCATGGAAGGTGGCTACTATAACATCTCTACAAAAATAATTTCTTGAAGTCCACAGCACACTCCTTAACAACCACTGCTTTTGGTCAATTCTGAAATGTTACCACTCTATTGAGAATGAAGAAGGGCACACTAAGACATTTTTTTCTTTTTGGACCTTGTTACGTTCTGCTAAGAGCCAGGCTTTAGAATATAAAGGTGAAACACACCTCTTTTGCCACCTTCTGGTTATTTCTTCCACTTCCGTCATTTTTCATATTTTGTTTGTATGCCCAAACTTTTCTTCTACTTTTGTGATTAACTAGAACTTCCCCCTTTTTCTCTAATATTTGTCCTAAAATTTATTATTTCTTACTTATTCTTCTTCTATTTAACACCTTTTCCTTAAATTCCTTTGATGTTAGCTGAGCTCATTTGGTCAAATTAAATTTATTTACAAAGTTATGAATTATATCTGATTTGCCCTTCTAAGTGTTTTTGTATGTTTAGAGAATGTTCCCTCTCTTAATGTACTGAATCTTGAGATGTGGAATGAGCATTATAGTCAATTAAGGACCCTTTAGATATTGTTAACCAAAATATGTGTAGTTTTGAAAAAAAAAAAAAACCCTATGAAGCCAAAATAAATTACAAACATCATCAGGAATTGCAAAAGCAGGGAGAAGTAGAAGTACTGAGATACCAAAGAGGGGAGACCTTTCATAATTCAACTCAGAATCTGTAGCTGCTTTTTCTCTGAAGGCATTTGCCAGTATTGGTTGTGGGCTAAAGACTGAGAGTCTGGGCTTGTGGGAACAAAGGGTCATTGCTGGGGAACAGAGAAAATGGAGAGCCCAGTGGCAGTCACATCAGGCTGAAGTGAAAAAACCCTGGGATTCAAGGAGGCTCAACACTTGGCTGGTTTCCTCTTATGGATATTTGCAGCATTCCCAAGCTGTATTTGGTGGGAGTGATATTCCCTTAAAATGAGAGGGGAAATTCCTGCAGTCTCAAGGTGCTTAACAGACAAAAACTTCCAGAAGCAGGGGCCCTAAGAAAATGAAAGGCAAGAATTGAATATTCTTAGAGGGAGTGATGATTGAGACTGATCAACTGTAACCATTTTTTTCCCCAGGGGCACATACCCATCTGGATGCAACTGAAAATTTCCCGAGTTTAGTGAAAAACATCAATCTACATTTATTAAACCACAAGCTGGATAGTTTCTAAGAAAATCACACCTAGGCACATCATGATAAAAGTGCTAAAAACCAAAGACAGTGAGAAGGGGGAAAAAACCACTCCACCTAAGTATTTGCCAAAAATCCTTAAATATAACGCAGCCATTTTACTTTAACTTCTCTTGTGGCATGCCCTCCCTAGGCCACTGGTACTATTCAGAGTCAACAATCCCTCCGAAATTTAAAGTATCAGTGTGTGTGTGTGTGTGTGTGTGTGTGTGTGTGTGTGTCTTATTGTTAAAACATGAGAAGAATCATGCAAACAGGCGTAGCTGCACAAATGGAAGGTGAATATGAGCAGGAGAGGGGTGAATCAGGATGTATTAAGAGAAGAGCTAAGGCTGGTAGGATCTGAGGAATCGGATTTTTTCACCTTCCTCACAGTACAGTTTTAGTCTACTCGACTGGAATATAAGTCCACAATTCTCAGCTTATTGTGAAGTAATTCACTTCTTTGAGAATCTTATGTAAATAATAGACGGAATAAAACTTGGGGGTACTTTTTGGAGAGAGAGTGAATGCCATCTTTGAAACTAGTAAAGGTCAAGAACTTCAAATAATGACTCTTACTGAGAATTGTATAGACCTTGGGCCTGAAGAAGGGGGTGCTATTAAACATTGGATCCTACTCCATTCAAAGCTATTTTAAACATCAAGGTAAGCCCAGAAATCATAGACTTGTCATTCACAGCACTGATAAGACTGACATCCTCTCCACAGGGTACAGTTGATGTAAAGACTGCAGAAGTCCTATAGAAATTAATCTGTGTTAAGTGAATTTGATCTCCAAAACTTGTACCCACTTAATAATAATGATGTTGGTATATACATGTGTAAGCCTATGAGGGTGAGAAAGACAACAATGTATAGATGTTGACTTTAAATTCATTTAATTTCTTTAAAGAAAATGTAAACCGTATGCACTTATTCGAGAGGTTGCTTGCATAATGATGAATCAAGATTTCACGTTCTATTTTATGAACACCAATAACACAGAGTTCATAAGGACGATGTTCACTTTGAAAGTTGCAGATTGTGATGCTTGGAATAAAAAGTGAGATAAAGAGTGAGTCTCTCTGTGTCCTTACTTTACCTCTGACTACATGGAGAAGTCACTGTGTAAGGACTCTTGTCACCTCAAAGGCCAGTAAGGTTGCCATGACCTATTTTATTCTGTGTCTTGTCCAGCAGCGGATGTATATTTTAGCAGTTGGAATCTGGATTATGCTAGTTCTAAGAGCCCAGGGAGAATCTTACATTGAAAGAATTCTGTAACAACTACTAGAAACTCAACTCCTTCCTAAGTATTTGCCTACATGTTTACAGATTTATGCAACAAAATTGGGAACTCCTTAACACCGATCCTTAAAGATAAATTTTGTATGAAAATTGAGTGCAAGTTTCAACACAGGTTCCATTTTCTGGGCCCAAATAATTAGCCATGGACATCACCTGGACATAAGATCTCAAGTAAAAAAATCTTACACATGGGGAGCAGTAGCAACATGGAGTTAAGTATATCTTTTCATACCCAGTTTCACTGGAAGTTCTAGCCTACTCTTTCCCAATACATATCAGATTTGGCTCTTGAACTCGTAATTAATTATAAGAGCTAAAGCAGACAAAATATCCATCCAGGTGTCTTGAAGAAGGAGTTATGAGTAAGACAACTGTGCAGAAGGTCAGATGTGTTCTTTATAGCTATAACCCAAGCAGAGATGATGAGAAAGCAAGTTAAGTAATTAATAGAGTATACACAGGTGTGTAGAGTACGTTAACTAGAAGCCAACAGTTAATGATGATAACATTGAAAACCAGTCATAATAAGTAAATAAAACCTAATCTTTGATTTAATCTGGTTTCCTTATAATTCTAGAATGTTACAGGCATATCTTTGCTTCCTCATTAGAAATTAATGAGGGTTCACACTATTTAAAGTAATGGTTAAGGGGTATTTATTAAAAGAAAGTAGGTTTGTTGTATAAGAATAAATGAAATCCAAAGAACATTATATAAGACTGTATTAGTCTGCTCAGGCTCCCACAACAGAATATCACAGACTGGGTGGCTTAAACAACAGAAATTTATTTCCTCACAGTTCTGGAGGCTGGAAGTCCATGATCAAGGTGGCAGCAGCATTGGTTTCCAATGTGACCTTCCTGGCTTGCAGATGCTTCCATCTTGCTGTGTTCACACGGCCTTTTCATTGTGCCTGTGTGTTCCTTGTGTCTCTTCCTTTTCTTATAGGGACAATTCTATTAAATTAGGACCCCACCCTTATTTAACCTTAGTTACTTCTTTCAAGGTTCTATCTCCAAATCAGTGACATTAGGGAATCAGGGCGTCAACGTGTGAATTTTGGGGGAGAGATTCATTCAGTCCATAACAAGTGGATATGAAGTATAATTCAAATAAAAATCTAAAAATTTAAAATTTAAACTATCTGAAAGAATATTATCCACTTGGAAGGAGGTTACTTCACATCATTTATCTCTAGGTAGTAGGATAAAAGATGATATGATTTTTATAGTACTGTTATTATTGTAATCCCTCTGCTTTTTTCCCCTAATTTCTCTTCAGTAAGCATGTATTACTGGTATGACTTTAAAAGGCAATCTGTCTAATATAGTATAATGCACAGCATTTCACTTTTCATTAACTTAACGACATTTAAGAGATCAGTGTTGTAATATGGCAAACCCAAGATTAGATTTCCAGCAGTAAGGGTTGAGACCTTCTGTGAATTCTTTCCAACATACTGTGAGGCCATCATACATTCTGTTATTGTAATAACATCTTTAAATGAAGACTGTTTGGGTAGAGAGACAGGGATCTCGTAGGCAGATGTACATTCAGAGACACCACTGGCTCTCTATGCCAGCAAATGCATTCCGGTTTCATGCTTCTGTTGAAACCTTCTCCACTGGGAGCCCCAATATTTTGTGAAGAGAAACTCTTTTTTTTTTTCTTCTTTGAAGAGGAAGGTCAGGAATTAGGTGGAAAAGGGACAGGAAGCAGGGGCTAGGAGCTAAAAAAAAGATGATGATACAAGAGTCACCTTTTTTATTATCTGTTGAGTTGCACTGTATCAGCACGAGTCATTTTAGCCATCCACAGGCAGTGTTCAAGAATACACAAGCCTTCCGATACTATTTTGAACTGGAATATCAATGGTAAAGGAAGATGTGTTGAAATATGGCAGAGGTACACAACACTGCAGCGTATGCATGGCACACTTTCAGAGTGGGTCTACTTTAATGGAAGGTTTTGGAGAAATGTACTGTAAACCAAAGAAATCATGGCTCTCTTGTGACTTGGGATGGAAACTACATAAGAAGTTTTAAATAAAACTTGAAAGAAAATTTGCTTTACAGGTAAATACTTTCACCTACACTACCAGATACCTAATAAATTATTATATTTCTTGTACAGTGCTGTGGTGGAAGTATCTGAGGACTCTTTTCATCTATTCCATGGGGGCAAAAATTGGTTCCCAAGGGACAGAAAAGTCTTAGCTATTGCAATGGTTTGTGTGCCTCCAAAAAGCCCCAAATATATTAATAGATATACAATCTATCTGTGTTATTAATTCATTGGGAGGAAATAGGAAAAAATATTTAAAACATCTCCTTGGCAGGGGACAATAAAAAAAGTTTTAGAATCACTTACCTATTCAGATCAGCCACTTGGCTTTATTTGACTAGTTGTCTTTAAATTTTTAAACTTTAAAGTCAGTAGATTTTGTCCTCTATCAATCCTACCTATAGTAGAAACTATTACAGAGAGACGTGTAGGGTTGAATAAAATTTTTAAAAAGATTGATATGTTAGTGTAATTTGTTAGAGAGGAAAGGAAGTCACTGTACATGGATTGAACTAAAAACAAAACAAAACTACAGACCATGGAGGTTTTGTTTTTATGGGCCATAAAGTATCTTATGATTATGATTTCTTTACCTATCAAATTTCTTTACTGATTAGATGCTGGAGAAAAAAATAAAAACCTTATGGGAAAAATTTTCTTATAACTGAGAAATAAGCAGTGAAGTTAGCATAAGTGTAGAAAGATGTGTATAATCACTGCCCAGTGAACAAAGGTATTAATTTTTAATCTTTAGAGGAATGAAAATGGTTGGTAAATATACTTAATTGGGAAGTAATATCCAACCCATGGAATTGCTAAACCATTAAATGAAAACAAGCTAGAAGAATGCTAGTATTGGTTCTGAAATCATTTCACCTCTTAACGCCAACTTTTTACCATAAATGTAGCAGATGATATTATTCTTTCTTTTTAGAAAAATATGCCATTTGAAGGACTTTTAAAGATTGCTTAATTCTGTTGGTTTAACATGCATTAGGAGACTGCCATGACCATTTTGCGTATTACAGTCTGATGAACCAAAGTGTTCTGACAACCCTTTACAGCTTGAGTCACAAGGGGTTTAGAAATAGGCTGATTTCCAAATCCTACCTTGAGAAATGATTTCTCTTCTGAAGACATGGCTTATAAACTTGAAGTATCTTTCTTTCACTTATTGGTCACTATGCTTTGTCTGTGCCCCTCAATTTAATAGTGGGCAGTATGTAAGAAAACAGTGTCCTTTATTTGGTCCTTGCCCCCAGGCTGACTTCTATGTCCAGCAGTGGGTTTTTATGGGAAGTACCAGAAAAAGGCTGAGGGCCCACAATTTTAGTTATGCTCAGGCTACTGCTTTGCAGAAACTATTGATTCTACTGCTCATGAGGCTCAAAATTCACAGATGCTTAGTCAACTCAGATTATCGGCTTCACGCAGAGAATACCTCCCTTATTTAAACTGTATTCTCTTCCATCTCTGATGATAGCCTGGCTGGCTTTATTCAGAGTTTTGTTTTCTCATATAGTAGGCTGCTGATAACAGCTACAAGCAGCTCCATGCTATTTCTTCCAACAAGCCTGAGTGATGCGTCCGTCACTGTAACCATAGCAGGCAATTGTACGACCAAATATTTCATCCTGGGATAATAAAGGTCACCAGATTTGTAGACTACAGTATAAGCATTCTTTCTGTCTGCTGTTTGACAAAGGGCATATATATTTTGCATATTAAATCATATTACACATTTGTGGTTGATTGGGAAATTATAGATTTCTGTTGCAAAACATAAGCAAATTTTAACAGTACATGTTAAAGAGACCTGAACTGACACTTGAACTTAAAAAAATGTTGGTGCTTCTAGATCATTCAAGACATAAAACAATCATTATCTGCTTTTTGCTGTGCAATAATTCTGGTATCTGGGTGTCGGCAGGATGAGATTAATCTCTCTAGATCATAGTTTTGCTAATAAACTATTCATGCCATGAGGAGAAGAATTACATCTGCCTTGTTTAACAGTACAATTTCAGCATCCAGTGCAGTGCCAGGGACATAGTAGGTCTTCAATAAGTATTTGTTCAGTTAAATTCAACAGAGTGATAACATGATTTCAAATATTATAAGAAAGATTATTAGAGATAATTTTACTGGTTAAATCAGCTTTACCAATTCAACACTAAACCCTTTTTTAGTTTTATAGCATTACATGAATTGTTATGCTTTGTGATTTTCTTTATTAAATTGGTAAGTTTTAGGTAATATCTTTAATTTCTCCTTTGTCCAGTTTTTGTAAAGTCTCTCTTGCAAATGTCTTTTACATCCTCGTTCTGAGGCTGTAAGCACACCTAAGCTCTTTTTTCCAAGGAGTCAGTCACTTAGTTTTAATTTATATCAAATAGTACATAAAAATGGTATATTAAAAAAACAAAAATATAATGATACAAAAGAGCTTATGATGAAAGGCAACTGTCTCTTGCTGCATCCCTCCCACTTCTGTTTTCAGTCCTTAGCAGCGACCTCTTTTAGCTGGTATTTTAGATCTTCTAGTAGTTACCTTCAAAGCAGGGGATTTCATGCAGAATTACTAAATATTTAAGAAACTGTCTGTGGTAAAATATTCTCATTTTTTCCCCCTTTACTTTCTCAGCACTGAGAACAGTGCCTGGCACTTAGCTGGCCCTCAGTAAATACTTACTAAATATATCGAAAACTTATGACAAAGAAGATATCAAAAGAAAAATGTGATATTTCTCCCTAAAGCAGCACCAATTCTTTTGAGACAGAAAACGTCTAGGAAGCTAGAGGACAAAGGAATACAAACTCCCATTGGTGATGTTATTGCTCACTCCTATCAGCCTCAGAGCAATTTAATGGAATGTAATCCCTTCCCGTCCACAAATGTAATTATGTAATGGGAACAAAGGGTTTCCCATATTATTTTATGAAATGCAGCCGAACACAAAGGTAGTAGCTTGACAGTTAAGATAAGCTAATGATTGCATTGTTGAACAGGTAGTAAACCTCTTCCCATCATTCTTAAAAGTGTAAAAAAAAAAAAAAAAAAAGGAAAAAACACTCATCTGCCCTAACCTAGTGACATAAACTTTAAAAAAAAATCAAAAAAAACAACAACCACCCAATTTTTCATTGTGATTAAATTTGCTTACATTTTGCGCTGGTTCCCTAGCCAACATTTTGAATCTATATTATGGTTCATATTTCTGAAACATGGCATCCCATGGAAAAAATCAGCTTTTCCTCCTTTTAACTTCCAAATGTATCATCTTGCAGATTGTTCAGTTGTATGTTCACCTGCAAAGTCTAGTCATTAATTCTATTTTTTAAAAAAAACAATTTAGAGGCAAAAGCATGTCCACATACATGTATTTATATGGACTTGAGGTAGATAAAACATTTTTTTACAGTTTTCTTCTCCTTGAGCTGGAATTTTGTTAATCCTCAAATATCTCTTCCTGTGTGAACTGATCCCTCCAAAAAGAGGCATTCAGTTTTTCCTCTAGCTCCCATACTGATGACTATACTCTTCTAGCATCACTAGTTCTACTTGTCTTGTAATTCATTTTGCTTTTTGCACCCTACCATCACGTGGATTTTCATTAAAATTTAGCATTTAATAAGATTAGCTATTCCAAATTTTGTGCTAGATGCAGAGATGTATTCAGAACATAAAGAAGCTTGATATATATTTGAGTAAATAAGTTAATAAGTTGAATGGAAATGGCACTTAGAAGAAAACCTCTCAAGCAAAGAGCAGAAGTATCTCAGAAAATGAGACCAATATCCTTTACCTCATTGGTTTGTAGAACCACATTGGCAATCCTATCCTGCTATGTATAGAATACTTGTGACTCATTTGTATTCTGTGTTTGGAAACCCACTATCATGCACTGCCTCCACCTGAGTGCTGACAGGGTTTGACACTCTAGCAGAGACTGGGGCTGGGTTTCTGTCCTGGTTGTATGTATCATAGGAAACATCACCCTCTGCCTTGCTAGGCAGGCCCTGCATTTGAAAGAATCCCTATCGAGATGAATGGATAAAGAAGATGTGGCATATATATACAATGGAATATTACTCAGCCATAAAAAGAAACGAAATTGAGTTATTTGTAGTGAGGTGGATGGACCGAGAGTCTGTCATACAGAGTGAAGTAAGTCAGAAAGAGAAAAACAAATACCACATGCTAAAACATATATATGGAATCGAAAAAAAGAAAAAAAAATTATCCTGAAGAACCTAGGGGCAGGACAGGAATAAAGACACAGACATAGAGAAAGGACTTGAGGACACGGGGAGGGGGAAGGGTAAGCTGGGACGACGTGAGAGAGTGGCATGGACATATATACACTACCAAATGTAAAACAGATAGCCAGTGGGAAGCAGCTGCATAGCACAGGGAGATCAGCTTGGTGCTTTGTGACCACCTAGAGGGGTGGGATAAAGGCAGTGGGAGGGAGACGCAAGAGGGAGGGGATATGGGGATATATGTATATGTATAGCTGATTATAAAGCAGAAACTAACACACTATTGTAAAACAATCATACTCTAATAAAGATTAAAAAAAAAAAAGAATCCCTACCAATGGCTTATGCTGATAACGCCACAGCAGAAAAATATATTTGTCTATTGGAATAAGTTGCTACTTTAAACAAGTCACAAATATTTCTCCGGTTTTGTAGAATTTCGTGACCACACTAAACTGTGTAGATAGGCTATTGCATGAAGAAGGTAAGGTAAGCTCACAAAGAAGCAACGTAGAATAGAATAAGCACAAATTCAATATTATAGATACCCCAGGAAAACTGAGGGAATAGAAGCATGACGTTTAGGAAATGTGCATTGTGGTCCTTTTTTCTCACCAACAAACTCTGTGACTTTGAGAAATTCACCTAACCAGCTGGACCTCAGAGTCTTCACTTATAAAATAAGAGAGGAGCAGGGTATTCACCAAGTAACCTATGCATATCTGTGGAGCCATAACTGCTTAAAGGCAGAGTTTATACAGTTCTTTGACACTGGAAGCCAGCAACCTTTACTCTAGTATCCAGGAGAAGATTGGAGCCAGATAGAATTAGTGTTGAAGCAGCTAATAATAATGTTGATTGAAAATTACAGTCTCTCAATTATGGAGAAAGAAGGCTGATTTGTACTGAAGTAACTTTGGAGACGTGGCAAATTGGTCTTGATTAGGGCCTTCTCTGCCAGTTACCTTGTGAACTTCCATGCGCTGGGTGGTTATGGGTCTTCTCCATTCACACTGCCAAGGCTGTTAGTCCTCAAGTCAGCATTTCCTGCCTCTGAGAGAAATGGAGGAGCCACAGAATGGATCCTTCACGCTAGAGTCCCTGCAGGGAGCTGACCCCTGTTTTGCAATTGATCTACACCTGAGTTTGGTTTAGATGGTTCAGTTGTTTAAACTTATTTACTTGGAATCTAGGCAGGGGAAGCATAAACTGTCCAGGTCAAAACAGAATGTCTCACTCAGACCTGCTTTTCTCATTTATTCTTCTCCCTAGAACCTCATGGCATTGGGTGTTGGCAGGGGTGTTGGGGGGAGGTGGATTGTCAAGAAAGCCTAAATGGCCCACTGTTACTGGGATTTAATTTCAGTTTGTTTTCTTGAGAGAATTCACTCCCCAATGTGAAGGTAGCAAATCCTCTGGAATGAAACTATAGTAATTTAAACAATAGCAACACAAATATTATAAGATCACAGCAGCTTGAAAGATGCAATTTTGGAAATAGGGAATTACAACTAGAATGCTCCACTAAGGACACGGAATCAATGGCCAACACAACTGTAGTCCCTAGTTGCCAAATAAACCCAATTTCCTGGTTCTGGCAACAGGGTCCTGTCAAAATTCTCAGTGGCTAAAGATCACCTTGGATCATTACAAAGGGAGAGCAGCTGGAAACAATGAAAAATTCCACTCTGCCAGGTGAATCAGTTGGTGCAAGGAAGCCGTGATCCCTCTTTACCTTCCAAATATCATTTGGAGGTTGTTTCAAGTCCTAAAACCTGAAGCCATTTAACTTCAACATAGTTGGGCCAGAGTTGTTGGCATATGCCTAGAAATTAACATGAAATTTCTATTTAGTATAAGGAAAAATATCTCTCTGATTTGGTTGAATCTCAAAAGTTAACGGTTTTATTTTTCAGTTCATTTATTTCCAACTTTCATATTACATCCAAACATGTGAAGGCTTAGGATGTGGAAAAGCAGAAAACCTTATGGAAAAAAAGCATATTTTAGTAAACATATTTAGTAAATCCTGTCTAGTTATACCACCTAAAATGGAATTTAAAGTCACCATGTAATTATAAGTGGAGTCCAAGTCAGAGCAGGAATGAGAAATGCTGGCAAAGAGATCCTCCTCTTAGGCAAATTCTCCAGGAGGTTCTAAAAGAAGCACAGCTTCAATTGTTGGAGCACTTAGAAAAGCAATACAGTAGGTCTTCTCCCTTATCCATGGGGGATATGTTCCAAGGCCCCCAATGGATGCCTGAAACAGCAGATGTACCAAACTCTATACATGCTATGTTTTTTTTACTATACATACATATCCATGATAAAGTTTAATTTATGAATTAGACATAATAAGACATTAACAATAATAAAATAAAATAATTATAACAATATATTGTAACAAAAGTTATATAAATGTCATCTCTTTCTCTCCCAAGATATCTTATTGTACTCACACTTCTTCTTCTAGTGATGATGTGAGATGATAAAATGCCTATGTGATGAGATGAAGTGAGGTGAATGACGTATGCTTTGTGACATAGCGTTAGGCTACTACTGACCTTCTATACATCAGAGGGAGGATCACCTGCTTTGGGTGATCCTGGATCATCAAGCCATGACAAAGTGGATGGTTGGATGTCAGGAGAAGATGATGCTGATAGTTGGGGAGCAGGATGGCATGAGATTTTGTCATACTACTTGGAATGGCATGCAATTTAAAACTTATGAACTGTTTACTTCTGGACTTTTCCATTTATTATTTTCAGACCATGGTTGACCATGGGTCACTGAAACTTCAGAAAGTCAAACTGCAGATAAGGTGGGGGGACTACTATATTCTTTTGTGAGTTACTGTGGTTTCCACTCATGCCTTCCATGCTATGCTATCAAAGGAAGGAACATCCAGCCCAGACTGATAAACCATGAGCTAGAAGAAATGATATCAGAAACCCAAAAGCAGCTCAGTGTCAGAGGCCTATTCAAACAAGCCACTTACTGCTTGTAAGATAT